>NC_061117.1:65938459-66258366 GCF_002878395.1 Capsicum annuum
AATTATCTGAGTTCTGTAGGTGCCATTCTATATGGAAGAATAGATATAGGCTGATTATCTGGAAGAAGATCAATGCCGAAGTCTATTTCCCTATCGAGAGAAAGTCCTGGAAGATCTTCGGGAAAGATATCTGAATATTCATTCACTACTGGGAATGATTCAATATTGGGAGTTTCAGAACTAGTGTCCTTTACTTAAACAAGATGATAGACATATCCTTTAGATATCATTTTCTGTGCCCAAAGGTAGGAAACAAGTTGACCTTTAAAAGCTAAAGTACTACCCCTCTACTCTAGGACGGGTTTAGTTGAAAACTGAAATTGGACTATTCTGTTTCTACAGTCGACTGTGGTATAGCAGGAATAAAGCCAATTTGTACTGAGAATGACATCAAAATCAGTCATATCTAATTCGACTAAATCTGCTAAAGTGACTTTCTGAAATATCATAACCGGGTAGTTCCTGATACCCACCAGTTATGATGGTTTAACCCACTGGGGTAGAGACTTAAAAGGGCTCTGCTAGAATTTTGGGAATAATTCCGAAATCAACAGCTATATAGGGAGTGACAAAAGACAAGGAAGCACCTGGATCTAGCAAAGCGTAAACATACACATGAAAGATCTATAACATACTAGTAACCACATCAGGAGAGTTTTTTTGATCTTGCCAGGACTGGAGAGCATAGAATCTATTTGGGCGTTGCCCACTAGTAGCACTGAAAGTGGCACCCTGCTAATTTAGGCAACTAGACTAAGATGAGAAACAGTTCTGCTGACCCTGATAACTTGACTGGGGAGAATCTCTGACTCTGTGGCCTGGCTTTCCACATCAAAAACAGACATCGCTACTTGCTCTACAAGAACCCTTATGGTTCTTACTACAATTCTGATAAAGGGGATTAGTTCAGGCATTGCTGACACTTCCCTGAGACTTAGAGCCTGGCGCCCTATCTCTATTTCCATCCCTAAACTTAGAAGCTGAAGCACTGGCCGAAGAATTAGATAGAAATGATGACTTAGCATGGAACTGAGAGCGGTTTACTCCTTCTGATTTAGGCTGAGCAAAGTTAAAACTACCTATCTTTGCTCTCTTATTCTATTTCTCCCTCATCTTAACCTTTTGATCTTTTATCTATTGAGCATGAGTCATAAGCCTGGCTAAAGTCATGTCACTATTCAATATCATAGACCTACCCTCGTTGACCACACTATTGTTCACCCTAGAAACAAACTTACTCATCTTGGCCCTGCTATCCATAACCATATTAGAATAATATCTAGTTAATTGAGTAAACTTAAGAGACTACTCTTTCACCATTATGTTACCCTACCTAAGGTTGATGAATTCTAACACCTTAGCCTCTCTCAACTCTGGGGGAAAAATCTGTCAAAGAATGCAGTAGCAAACTCCTCCCACTTAATAGTCCCTGCATCATCTGGCATTTCTGACTTCCACTTTTTAAACTAAGTGTGGGAAACATCCTGTAACTGGTATGCAACTAGCTTAGCACTCTCGACAAGAGTAACCCCCATGATGTCTGTAACCTTCTAAACTTGATCGATGAATTCTTAAAGGTGCTCTTCTAACTTAGACCTGAGAAAGGATGGAGGATTCATTTGGGTGAAGTCTCAAATCTTGGCTGCAGTTAAATTTGCCACTGGGTTGGCCAGAACGATGGCTATTCATTCATTCTGAGAAGAAATTAACTGAGCAAGAGTAGTGAATATAGCTTTGAACTCTGCATGAGAAATATGGTCTCCCAAAGGTTCTTCAGGCTAAGGGGCTGACTGATTCCTGTTTCTTCTTTTAGGAGGCATGTTCTATAGAAAAAAGGGAGAAACAGATTAGACTTAGAGATTGACTTGAGATTATTCTCACTGTCATGACATAAATGCTGAAAGAAGGGAAAATTTTTCATAAAACATCTTATAGCCTCCTATACATAAATATGGTGCGCAACACATCCATGTACAAGACTCTACTAGATGCGACTTTCAGACTTCCTAGGACACTATTGAACCTTAGGCTCTAATACCAAGTTTTTAACATCCCGAATCTGGTACTCGAAATGCTATACGGTACTCACGACCCTAAAGGACCACAAGATAACCTATGACTGATATTTGTACCTGTACACTGTAAACATACAAAATATAATACGGAAATAAAGGCTGAAAGGACATAAGGTTCAAAATTGCATTATTGATAAAATATAATATCTGAGTGGGATAATAGAATACCCAAAACAAAAATATTGTCTGAACATACTGTAGTTTGAAAAACCTCTAAAACATAATTGTCTAGATAAGGAGTTAATGGGACATGTCCCTAACTAACTCTAACTTATAAATTGATTAATGAGATAATAAATAAATGATTATGTCCTCAAAAGATGAGGAGTCACTACTAACTCTAACTACTGAGACTGGAATACTACTGAAGATTTGGATCTCGTGCTTCTGACCCTATGGTATAAGACACCATAGCGCAAATGCGTTAGTGCTTTGAATGTACTGGTATGCATGGAAGGTAGGCTGAATTCATGGGGTTTATATGCATGAATAATACTGGTTAACTAAATAATATGAACGTAAGAATACATGCATGAATAAATCGTAACTATATCTGAAATTATGATAACTTGAATTTATTGATAACTAACAAAACTGATAACTGAATTCTAATGACTGATATAACCGATGACATAAGTACTGTATCTGATAGTCCTGAATCTGATGGAACTAGCTGAGTTCCGTACTATTTTGAGTTTACTGTATCTAACAATCTTGAATTCTATAGACCTATCTGAGTTCTATTACTGAGACTGAATGACTATATCTGACAGTCCTGATTTTGTAACTAAAACTGTGGGAAGTAGTTATCTAACCAAAATGCCCCTAATACGCTATTATGGCTACGTTGGGGTCCAATATGTAACTCCAATTGGAAGGGTGTCAATACCGCACCACTGGTAAGGACAAGCTGTGAGTAACCCTTATATGACAGTGTCCCCAAAAGAGAATGGTTGGGCCCTCATACGACAGTGCTTGTCCACCTTATCAACCCTCATCTGACAGTGTTGATATCTCAATCTATACTGGTTACATAGTTCTGGAATGCAAGGATGACTTCTAAGAATCACACCCTCATCTGACAGTGTGTGTTCCTATCCTTGGGTTTACCCGGTGCTAATTCCTATTCCTATTTGAGTAAACACTGATCATGGATTACTAAACTGATCTGGACTGAATTAACTGAGTTCCACTGAGTGACAGAATAGTACTGAGATTAGTATATTACTGAGCTTTCCTGAGTCAGATGACTGACTGAGTTCTATGTATCAAGGCTTGACTGAGGATATCGTGAAAACATGACACAGAATCTAGGTACATAGCTATATTTATTGGGTACAAGTACCCCCAGGACTCGATAGAAGGAAGCTGACAAAACATGATTTTCTTGAGTACAGGAACAACATCAACAATACATAATCCATTGGCTAAGAAATTTCATAAAACACTTAACATACATGACTTGTACATGAATGGAGATTTCATATTATCATACTAGTATGACACTTTTCCTTCACATAGGCATTTAATCAAATATAGGGGGAGCATGCTATGGTTATACAATCATCAACACATCTAATAATCAAGGATACATTAATCAACTTATGAATTGAAGGGTTTATCATGAATACCATGTAATTCCTCACATTCAAGAATCAATTCTTGTAATTAATAGTCTATAACATGGAATGAAACCAAACAACAACATGAACATCACTTTTCAATTTAATCAAATCATGAACTGTAAATATACAAATCTTTGATTTTGAAAAGAGATTCTTGAGATTCATGGGTGAAAGAGACCCATGAATCAATACATGACATACCTTAGTTCTTGATTTAGCGAAAATTGATGGAGAGACTTTCTTGAAATTGAATCCCAATTGAAACCCTAGCTTGTTCTTGATAGAAAATTGAGAGAAACTAGCATATTTTGGGTTCTAAATAGCTGAATCTTGTGTTAAAAGGCTTAAATAGGGGTGGGAAATTGACCTTTTTAACGTTGGACGTGTCTTTTTAATTGGTGAAAATTTTCTAACTAAAACCTCTGGCGCGACGCGGCGCTATTGTGCTATGTCACTGGAATTTGACAATTGGGAAATAAAAAAATGGCGCGACACGGTGCCATCGCATTGCCACTTTGTTTGCGACCTAAAAGTTTGGCACGACGTAGAGAAATTGTACTGGGACACTGGAAAATGGAAAATTTCCAATTTATCTTGTGGCACGACGCACCACTGACCAATATGGCACTATTTTATGATAGGGACTTGAAATTGTCATAACTTCTTACCCGGTTATCGGATTTAGGAAAATTTTATATCGATGGAAAGCATATTGAATTTATCATATGACAAAAAGTGAAAATATTGAAAATTCCCTATTGAATAAACATCATTCAATTTAGAAGCTAATACTTGACATTCTTGAGACAAAATTGATTAGGAAACTTCGGGGTATTACATAAGCGGTCACTGTCAAATATAGAACCCAAATGGGTTGGGTGTTGAATCCTATAGGGAATACTGTACTCACTAATTATTGTGGTTGTTATTAAACTATTGATTGAAGGCTCCAAAATAGAGAGGGGGTTTAACTTATCAAATGTGTTTAAATGCTTGTAACAAAGAGTAATCCAATTGTTGATTGTATTGCAAATAGTAATTCAATAAGAGTAGTCAAACTAGAGCTATGGTCACCAAGATGCTTAAGCAGCTAGGGTTGTGAACTATTGTGGATTCGCAATGAACAATTTCAATTGCAAGATAAGTTGAATTCTATGATTTACCCATTAGATTCTCAACCCAAAATGAGTAATTTATCCCTTAATTCTTTAAAAATTAAGGAACAAGCTATTTATTCAATTACATTCTCACATGGATTGATCCAATTAAGGAATCTACCCTCTATCTAAAGGTTAAAGTCTTTATATTTGTATAAATCCTTTCTTTTCCCAACAAACACCTTTATATTAGAACAAGTGATGTTCTTGGGCTCACTTTTCAAGTCTACAACCAAAAAAAGTCATTAAAATGAAGCAGGGTTTATGTACCATCAATTGAACATGCGATCCTACTAGATTCACAACTCCAATTCAGCTATTCACATCAAGGCTCCTATAACCCTAGTTATGGAAGCTTAGCCATATATTTCCATCATAGAAAGAGAAGAAGGCATTTTGTTATTCATGAATCAATTCAAAATTTACTTACAAATATCACAATTGTTTCTCCTCAATCTTCAATAGAAACTATAATAATCAAATTTTGGTCCCCCAATTCTAGAATTGAATCTTAAAGCAAAACTATGTAACAATATATTTCAAGTCTTGGAAACCCTAATCAAAGATAAGAGATGGATAAAAGATGTCTAATAAAACCTAAAACTGGGCATTTATATGTTTCCCCATAAAAAGAATTTAAAATTCAAATAATATAAAATCCACTTCTAAAGTGACGGTCAAAGTGGTGGTCTGTCACAAGACTGACGGTCCACTATTTGGTCAGTCGTAGTTGATCTTGGATGGTCACTATTTGGTTAAGACCAATGTCTCATATGGTGGTCCATCGCTAAAATGATGGTACACCATCTTGATCGTCATTGGTGGTGCTGGAGAGTTAGGTTTTGGATAGTCCTAACGGCTGGTGGTCCATCAAAAGATCGACGGTCCACCAAGTTAGTCGTCGCTGAGCCTTCCAAAATATCTGGTTCTATTTATTTCTGATGGACAAAGTGGTGGTCCATCGCAGTACTGACGGTCTACCACATCAACCATCTCTGGGTCTTCAAAGTTCATGGGTTCTGCCTAGATCTGACGGTTGAGTTGGTGGTTCATCGCAAAACTGACGGTCCACCATTTTGACCGTCGTAAGTGTTTTTTTGCAAATTACTAAATCTTTTCCTTTAGTCAGCTCCTTACCCTAAAACACTAAAAACCAGCATTAAATGCAGCCTTGGTTGCTTAGAAACATGTAATTTTCCTAAGAAAATGGTGAAAAATGTTCCATCAAAAACTGGAACATCAACACCGTCAAGCATCAAATTGCTAATATGAACAATACAATGACGGGTATTTACCACTGAACCAATTCTGACACAACAATTCACTTGTCATCTAAATCATATGCTTTAACATGTCAGAGTCTATAACCGGCATCGTTCCAAAATCAATTCACCTACATAACATGGATACAAGCATCTAAAGAGATCAGCCAAATTAAGCATGACTCAAGTTGCCCTGATAGTTAAGGAGATCCACCACTCAATATCTTTTATGGATACAAATTATAACTCTCTCACTCATCAAAGAAGTTTCAAACATAGCACATGCACCCATAAGCTTGCCCTTATCATCCAATGCCCTCTATAGCTGAGTTCCAAGATCAAGCAGGTCTTTTTTGGGCTAGTTCTGAGGTATCAGGCCAAGTTAGGAGGAAATTTTGAGCAAAAGTAACTAAAAACTATGCTTTAATTCTCTTTTCCAACACAATAATTCTTCTTACCAAAGTTATTACTTTGCTAGCTCACTTACCCTTTTCTCATTCATTCATGCTTTACCACAATAAACCCTTTTTTTATACAAGTATCAGCCACCTTCAACTTAGGTTGATGCCATAAGACAAAGTGCACATTGTCTTAACTAGACTAAGGCCAAATGCTCTAATTAAAATTCTAGACCAACTTTCCACTAGGCAATTAATAGTCCTACAATAACCACCCTCAACTTAGGTGTTTTGCCTAAGTTTAGGTACACATTACCCATTACTAGGAGAGGTCCAGAGCTAGGCGTCAATAGGTGAAAGAGAGTTAACTAGAATGTTTGGTGATGAAGAAAAATTAACAAAGGCTCAATAAAGGGTTCAAAAATGGAAACTTATTTTTGGTGGGGTCAATTATTTTGGCTAAATGGACTAAAAACACAAGGTATCTTGCCATCACTTCTCATCCCATTAACTACAGAACAATAGCAATTGAACCAGGCAAGTTCTAGGTACTATACTATGTAATAACTAATACAAATACTCTCACACACAACGACAACTGAGTCATACCTATTCTACCTTTCTTAAGATTTTTGCATCATATATCATATGTATTTACAGGTTAATGCCAATTACAGATTCACTAATAGTTGATCACATATTCTAGGAGACAAAAGTAAATAGTTAAATGGAAATAGTCATAGTTAGATGCCAACATCATTCATCATCCGTATTCACAACAAGATACTAACAAAATAGTACTTTTATTTTATAGACCAACCTTAGCAATATATCAAGACTTAAAAACAAGAAGAATGCAAATATGAAGTTAAACCTAAACATTCCCTTCATCTAGATAGCAAATAGTAGGGGTCCAAAATGTCGGCAACACAACCCCCCATTGTACAAATGCCCCACCCCCTCAGAAAAAGACATGTATTGTCCTTAAAGCATAAAATTAAAGTAAAAAGGAATGGGTATACTTATATTGCATCTAATTTATATGAAGCATCTGTGAAGTGTGGTGAGGCTCCTGCATCCTCACCTTGTGCAATGTTAGCCCCTATAGTGGTAGGGGCACTCAAAACCTCACCCTCCTAGGTCGGATGAATCATCTCTTGAATCAATGCAAAACTTTGCCCCTTACTAGGGCAGCACTCGTGGACACTCCGGCTGCGTTATCTTATGCTCTCTTCTTTCTCTTTTCTTTATCTTTCCTTGATTTCTTTCGATCTCTCTTTATATCATGCTATTCTTGTTGCTTCGGTGTCATTGTTTGTCTTTTTCTCCTCTTTTCTTCTTTCTTTGCAGCTTTCTAATCCATTTTCTACTTTTCTTTGTCTTTTATGGGCCTTCCCATTAGGTCCACTATACCTTCATTGTCATCTCTCGACACAAAAGATGGGTCAAACACAGGCTGCTGTGGCTACCTTTCTTTCAAATCTGCTATATCAACCTTCTCTTTCTTAAATTTGGCCATGAGTTTGGCAAGGTCAGGGAGAGACAGTGCATCTAGCCTTTTGTTAATACGGTGTTCTATGCTATTTATCATCAACTACAAATGGAGGAAGGACCTCAACTACAATTTCATCAACAAAGGGCTTGAAGTCTGAAGCCCACTTATCTAGCTTTCTCTGAAACCTCTTTTGTGTCTTCACCAACTTACCAAACTTTTTCGACGTGAACCTGTGTTCAATAAAATATTCTTCACCCATAGACTGTGTAGAACCTGACCCTATAGATGTATTTAGAGGCATATACTCGAGTGGAAGATAAGTGGTGATGGGCAGAGGCATACCTGTAGGCATTTCAGTAGCATCAGAAGTTGGTGCAGATTGAGTATGGTAAGTAGGGGGCTTGGTAACACGCATCTTGAACTTTGAGTTATCTTTCGACTTCTCAATGTCCTATTTATGTGTATACGGGATTTCATTGTCAACTCCATAAATTAGAGGCACACATGCCTATTTGCATAAATCAGTGATTAAGCAGGGGAATGGTAATGCATTGCTTGTCTTATGTGCTCTATGAATATATCATCAACAATAATCTGGCCTAAGTCAACCAGAATCCCTAAAACTAAGCGTGTCGCCAATACAACTCTATTTTTATCCAAATTTCCATAACCTTTTGTTGGCATCATCCTTAAGTAAACAACTGCCTACCAAAACTTAGCTTTGAAGCTAATGGAATACTTTGCAATACGCCTTTATAGATTTGTCAACCAAGAGGGGTTGCCATCACCAGTCAATAATGAAGCCACCCAAGATGCAGTCCTCAACCTAAACTCAAGATCTGGTATAGCAAGTGGAGCCTCATATTCTGGCCTGAACAACATCCTATTGATTGTTTGGGCTGACATATCTATAGTTACTCCTCTAACAGGCACAGACTCTCTGTTTACCAAGCTGGTAATCAGTGTCTTCTTTGGAAGGTCCTTTTCTATTAACACAAGATAATTGACAAAGAACTCTCTTACCCAATTCGGTTGGTACGCTTCTGGTGGTTTACTCATCCATATTAGCTCATACTCATTAAAATAGCATTCCAACTCAGGGTATTCATGAAGCTCGGTTATCACAATCTAAAGTTCTTTCATGAATGGCCTTTTTACCCCTCTTGCTGCAGGTGTCAATATGTCATAAAACTTCTTTCTTACTTCATCTATCTGCCATCTAATCACTTTTCAAACCTGAGGATCCTTATGTTTGATTATGTTAACATACTTAGGTTCACTCTCCACCTCAGTTGCCTTTATTTTCTCTCCTACATCAATAGCCTCAGTTTAATCATCAATAGGCTCGGGTTGATTTATACCAATACTTGCCTCATCTAGGCTTAAGCTGGTACTGCTTGTACTACTATCACTCTTCTCTTCATACTAAGAAAGATGAAGAGTTTCCCTTTCACATTGCCTGGTGTTGTAACCAGGTGATGGTTCACCTCTACCCTTTTAAGATCTTCCTCTTCTATTTAGTGGAAGGTTAGGAGCCATAACGCCTGGAGAAGAAGTAAGAAATAAGTTCACATCACAAAATAGGACAAAACAATAAAAATTTTGGGTTGACAACCACACTGTTGGTCCGTCAGGTAATTGGTCATCCACCAGGTGGACCGTCAGGTCTTATGTAGAAGGCCTAGAATTGTAGGGTCTTGCAATGGTCCATTTGGTGGTCCATCGAGATAGAGACAGTCCACCACTTAAGCTGTCGCAGCTTATCCAGTGGGTGTTACATCTGGAGTTGTTGTGACGGTTAATTATGTGGTTTGCCATAAAAGTAATGGTCCACCACTTCGACTGTTGCACTCCCTTCTTTAGCTTCAATTTTTGATTTGACATTTTGTCATTCATTTAGTGTACATCCTAATTTTTTAAGCAACAATTGACACCCAATTCACGTTTATACATACAATTTTTTACTTTTACCCATATAAGATACTAAGACTTCACTCAATAGTAATTATACCCAACAAATTAAAAGAAAAAAACTAGATGGAATTTTAACAACAAATCAGCCATTCAGGTTGTTGAAATTCAACAAAAGAAGAATAGGGTCACATTCATACCTTGAGTTTGCAGTGAACCAACTTGTAACTTTTAGAGAGCGAGACTAACTTAGAACTTCTTTAATATTGATTTCAACTTGTTTGTGGTGAAGAGAAAAAATAGAGAGGGTTTCTTTAAATAGAGGAAAAAGAAAGGAGATGAGAAGTCCTAGATGGGGTAACTATATTCATATACATGAATCCAAGGGGAGTTAAGCAGTTGAAGATTCGAAAGCGGTTATAAACATTGTAAACGCCTTATTTTACCTCTTTAAAATCTTTTGGGTCAAGTATGGGTCCTTTAAATAGGCTTCTAAATTAACTCGACCCGACCCAGCATAAGGGTAATTTCGATGGCTTCAACGATGGTCCATCGGACATGGGATGAACCACTAATTACACTGTCGCTTTTTACCAGAACATGGTTACTTCATCTTAACAACGATGGTCAACTTGGCGGTCCACCAATTTTGTGACAGCTCACTACTTTGATCGTCGCCCTTTTCCAGAACTTAGGCCACCAGCTTGAGTTTTGACGATCGATTTGGTGGTCCACCATATTTGCGACGGTTTACCATTTTGGCCATCAACTTTACCCAGTGAATGAACTATGTTACTATTTTGTGATGGTAGGAATGGTGGTCCATCAGATGACTGGTGGTCCACCAAATCGACTATCACTTTTGCTCCAATATCTGTAATTTTCACCCTTTATTTTTTCTATATTTTTAATCCTACACACTTCATAGACATATACAAAATGTATAAAAAACACAATAATTTAACTATTATTTTACAACAACACACCATAGGTTGCCTCTCACTAGTGCCTTATTTATAGTCACGACATAACTCAGATATCTCGATTACTTAGACTTCATCGAGATAGACAGTATCAATACTCCTTATTGAGTCCATTGGATTGATATATAGTTTCACATGTTGCCCATTTACCTTGAAGACACTTCTATCTTCATTTTCAAGTTCCACTACTCTAGATGAGTAGACTTGACTCACTTTAAATGGGCCAGACCATTTGGATTTTAGATTACCTGGAAACAGTTTGAGTTTGGAGTTGAATAGAAGCACCAAGTCACCTCTCTGGAAATCCTTATTTTCAATCCTATGGTAGGGGTATTTCTTCATTCTTTCCTTGTATAGATCAGCCCAGTACTTAAGCTCCAAGACAGAACTCATCCATCTTATTGTTCTGCGGTAGTATGATATTCACTTCCTCATTCCAATCCAAGTTAAGCTGCTTCAAATCCCAAAATTCTTTATGCTCTAGTTCAATTTGAAAATGACACTGTAATGCCCCAAATCTGGTACCTGGATCACTACACGATACTTATGACCTCGAAGGACCACAAGCTAACCCATAACTGATATCTGCAACTGAGCACTGAATAATATAATATAAATATGCAGAATATAATCTGTAAGTCCATAAGGTTCAAAACTGAACTAATACTGGATATAAAACAATGTCCGTAATGGGGTATAACAATACCCAAAACTGAAATAAATTATCTGAAATATGCTGTAGTTTGAAAGCCTCTAAACTGACTAAAATTTGTAAAGTTGATGGGACATGACCCTAACTAACTTTGAAGTACTAAAATAATAAAGTAATAAGATAATCATGTTATCCTTGAATGATGAGGACTCACTGCTAGTTTGGCTGTTAAACATCTGATCTACTAAGGATGCTCGAGAGCTTGTGCTTCTAAACCTATGGTATAAAAACCATAGCGGAAATGTGTTAGTATGATTGAATATACTAGAATACAAGTGAGGTAGGCTGAACGCAATGGTTCATATGCAAGAACAATACTAACTGACTAAATAACATGAATGTGAGAATATATGCATGACTACGTGATTGTAACTGAGATCATGATGGTACTAACTCATGAACTCTGACAATGTGAATTTACTAATATCTGATTACTAATACTAGGATACTGAGTGATTGAGTCTATTGAATATTGAGGAACTAATGTCGTATTACTGATAAAGGAATGACTGTTTTTGACAGTTCTAATTATGAAGAATTGGTCTGATTGAGTGTATCTGACAGTCCTGAAATCTGAATACTGGTAATATAAATTTGGTATAATTAATATGCTATTAACTGGGTGACTATGTTTGATAGTCCTGATTCTGATGGAACTAGCTGAGTTCCGTACTGAGCTAAGCGACTGTATCTGACAGTCCTGATTTCTATAGAATTGGAAAGAGTTTTATTCTGAAGACTGAATCTATGGGAAGTAGTCATCTAATCGACATGCCCCTAATAAGATATTATAGCTGAGTTGGGGTCCAATCTATAACCCTAATTGGAAGGGTGTCAATACCGCACCACTGTTAAAGATAAGCTGAGAGTGACCCTCATTTAACAATGTCCCCAGAAGAGAATGGTGGGACCCTCATCTGACAGTGTTAATCAACCTCATCAACCCTCATCTATCATTGTTGATGTCTTAAACTATATTGGCTACATAGTTCTTGAATACAAGGATTGCTTCTAAGGATCACACCCTCAACTGACAGTGTGTGCGTTAATCCTTGGGTTCACTCGGAGCTAATTCCTACTCCCATCTGAATAGACACTAAACATGATTAACTGAACTGAATTGGACTAAGTTTATTGAGTTCTGTTGACTGACAAAATACTACTGAGATTACTGAATTTCTGAGCTTTTTGAGATTTCTGGGATTACTGAGTTTAGTGAGTTTTCTTGAGTCTCATGACTGATTGAATTCTTCTGAACATGGCTTGACTGAGGATATTGTGAAAAAATGACACTGGCTCTAGGCACATAACTAAATTGTCTGGTACAAGTACCCCCAAGACTTGATAGAAGGAAAATGATAAGGCATGATATTCTTGAATACGTGACTAACATCAATAATCCATAATACAATAAGTTGGGGATTTTATGAAGTACATGGTTATCATAATCTTGTACATGGTAGGAGTGCATATACTCAATGTCATAATTTCATACTCTAACATCATGATCATTCCAATAAGCATCTACGTTGCACATCAATATCATGGAAGTCATTTGAATATAAGGGTAAAACACACACTTGTCATATGGATCACAATTAAGCTATAATATACAATCTCTATACTCTTAGGCATATTATCAAACACCTTACAATGCATAACTTAGGGTATAGGTGTAATCATCAAATTAAATATCATAAAAAACACAATTCATAGATTTCAACTTGCATGCTAATACAGTTTCATTAAAAACACACAAAGACCCCAACTTAGGAATCAGACAAAAAGATAAACATGATTGTAAACAACCCACAACATAAAAATCATGATTTATAATTTGAAATAGGGTTCTTGAGCTTTATGGATGAAATAAATCCATAAATCTACACTATGCATACCTTATTTCTTGATTCCGTGAAGATTTTACGGTGGAATTTTCTTGAATTTGAATCCCCAATTGAGAACCCTAACTTCTTCTTGAAAGAATTTTGAGATAAATGACTATATTTTTGTTGAATTAGGGCTAAATCCTGTGTTATAGGCTTTTATAGGGGTGAGAAATATCCATTCTACCCTTAAAATAACTCAAAAATAGGGTGTTTACATCACTTAGGCCATAAGATATGCGGCACACAACTTATCGCATAATCTAGGTTTTGCATCATACAACTTATGGAATAAATTAGGTTGTGCATCCCACAACTTATGGCATAACCATTCCAGTAGCCTTAGACGATTTGTTAGGCGATGCAGTCCATTTTGCAAAGCCATAACTTCTAGATCGGGTGTCAGATTTTGGTAAAATTAGTATCATTGGAAAGATAATTCAATTCTCTAAAATTTGGTCGGTCTAAATATGTCAAACTACCAAATATAAATCAAGTTATGCTCGTTCAAATTTGAATCTTGCAAAATCAAACACTAAAACTTGATGGATTCAAAAGCTCTTAGCTTGCCTTACTCTAAGTGACTTTTATGAACACGTTTAACAAATCATTAGCTCTATTCTTATTAGGATACTCATTGTAAGTCATGTACTCAAATATGAATCACAAGATAAGAGGTTTCATACGTAGGAATAATGGTTTATTTTCTAGCTTAGAAATATATGGGGTGTTATAATATCTCCCCCTTGGGAACATTCTTCCTCGAATGGGACTGATTAAGAGAGGAGGAATGATAACTAAAGTACACACTGAACATGAATAACTAAAATATGTTTACATAACTGGCATGAATGATAAGCTGATTGTATTATACTGAGAATGTATATCTGATGCATTTATTTCATGACTAAACTGATTCATGAATGCATGACTGGTATTTCTGATAAACTGAGTTTATCACAAGGAGAATACATATCTGATGCGTGAATACATGAATGATCTGATCTATGAACAAGTGACTGAATATGGAATGGTATTTGATACCAAGTTTATGATGGGAATCTGAGCATAAAACTGGTTTCTAACTAAAATTTGAACATGAAACTGAATAAGCTTAAGGAATGCTATAATCTTAGGCTGAGTCTGGATTAAGGAGAAGAGGTAAGGGTACTTGGATCGCATGCTTGCTTCTTCTTCCCAAGTAGTTGCCACAACGAACTAATTCCACTAAAGAACTTTGACTAGAGGGACCTATTTGTTCCTTCGTCTGCAAATCCAGTAGTCAAGAATTTTGACTGGAATCTCTTCAAAAGAGAGGTTTTTCTGACAGCCTATGCCCTCAATAGGGACTACGACTGCTGGGTCACCTATGCATTTCTTAAGAAAGGAGACATGAAAGACCGGATGCACTGAAGTTAGATCTGAAGGTGACTCAAGATCTTAAGCTACTTTGCCAAAGAGACTGAGAATTTTGAAGGGACTGACATATCGGGGACTGAGGTTTCCCTTCTCTTCACTCCCTTCATGGGAGATATTTTCAAACACATAAAATTTTTTGACCTTATCTCGAGATCTTTTCTGAACACGCATGAATGAGAACATGAGAACATGGCTGAGTCTGTAACATGTGACATGGACTGGGTATCATGAACTGAACTGAGCCATTGAGTACATGGATTACGGTTGATATTGGAGCTAGAGGGTCAACCTATGGGTACCCACAACTCCAAACTAGATTTGTTACATAAAGAGAAATTAGAGGTTTTAGGGCATAATAGCTCAGGGGTTATAGAGCATCTCCCCCTTGGGATATTATGTCCCTAGAAGAATACTGACTTGACTGAGATATTGAGGAAAACTGGGAGGATACACAGGGCACCTACGAACTGAATCGTGACTGAATATCTGGGATCTGAAACTGAGACATAATACATGAACTGAGCTGATCTTGCAACTACTGGGACTTTCTATCTTGGAATAGTTACATTCCTGAGATTTCTAATAGTAGGACTAGGTGGAAAGATGGGAAACCACACCATACAAACTTGTTTCCTGATTGCTAAACTGAATTCCAGGATGATCGATCTAACTCATATTGAAAACTTATACTTACCTGAAGTACTTCTTCTTCACCTTGGACTACTAAAAATATTTTTATAAGCACTGATCATAAATTCCTAAGCATAGTAACTTATCTAATTAATTGAATGACTGATAGCTGAATACTGGGTCTGCAAGATAGAACTGCACTTAGTCTTGAATAACTGGACTGCAACTTCAGAGCATTATGCATAGAAGATAAGGACTGACTGAGTAACATGAGATAACTGAGCATGAATTAAGGGTAACTGTATTATTTGAGAATGCAACACAAGAAGTATAACACGATTCTGGAATAGTCCTATAAATTAAGGTACTAGAAGGCTGACAATTGAGTGACTGATAACTGTATGCTATGGTTGAGTAAACCCAAAATTAAATAAAGTTACTGACCTGATTACTGGGCTAGGACTGGGACTAAGATTGTAGCTAAGACCGTAATTAAGACTGTAACTGTAACAAAGACTGTAGCTGGGACTGAATACTGGTTTCTGATAACTGAGGTTTAGACTGGTACTGAAGTATTAAATTATGATGGTTAAGTAACTGATAGCTGAAAGTCGTGGTTTTGTAGGTCTATCTGAGTCCTGTACTGAATATTAGTTATTGAGCTGACTCCATAACTGAGACTTGAGGGATAGAACATCATCCCAATGGATTCACCAAGGGATCTAAACTAAGGGTATATGTGACATAGTCTGAGTTTGGTTGATCATTAGGAGTGGAGAATGAGTCATGTGAGATGAGCATAATGTAAAGAATGACATGAGTGTATAATCCATGAGCTGCATAATCTTAGTTTGAAATTTCTGTACTCATCGAACATGATTCATAACACTGAGTGAACTAGAACTCCTTATAATAGGAACTGTAAGCGTACATAATTTTCACTAACGTACACGAATATGAGTGATGATCATAGAGCTAAATTATGGGGCATGATGAGATATCATGATAACTGATGGGTTTTGAGGGCCTGTAATACTATTCTGCGATGGTCTGCAGGATCACGCTCATTTCAGGAATAGACAAGGATGTTATCTATCAAGACTTCATTGAACATGTCCAAGTACTGGTTGAATACTCGGTTCATAAAGTCTATGAAAGCTATTGGGGTATTGGTAAGACCAAATGACATAACTAAGAATTCAAAGTGACCATACCGAGTTTGAAAACCATTTTTGGAATCTCACCATCTCTGACCTTGAGATGATAATAGCCTGATCTGAGGTCTATCTTAGAGAAATTAGCTGACACTCTAAAGTTGGTCAAACAATTCATTGATTCTAGGAAGTGGATACTTGTTCTTGACCCTGACTTTATTGAGCTGACGGTAATCTATGTACATTCTAAGGAAACCATCTTTCTTTCGCATGAATAAGACTGGTGCACCCCATGGGGAAACACTGGGTCTGATGAATCCCTCATCTAGGAGATCCTTCAACTATTCTTTCAGTTCTTTGAGTTCTACTTGTGACATTCTGTATGGCGTAATAGATATGGGCTGAGTATCTAGAAGAAGATTAATGTTTAAGTCTATTTCCCTTTGAGGAGGAATTCCTGGAAGATCTTTGGGAAAGACATCTACGTATTCATTCACTACTAGAACCTACTCAAGACTAGGAGTTTTGAAACTAGAGTCTTAACTCGAACAAGATGATAGACACATCCCTTAAATATCATTTTCCTAGTCCGTAGGTAGGAAATAAACTAACCCCGGGATTCTAAAATACTACCCTTCCACTCAAGGACAGGTTTATTCGAAAACTAAAACTGGATGATTCTATTTCTATAATCGACTGTGCCATAGCAGGAATGAAGCCAATCCATGCCAAGAATAACATTCAAAATTTTTTATCTCTAATTTGACTAAGTCTGCTGAAGTGACCTTCTGAGATACCATAGCCAAATATGTCCTGTATACCTGCCGGGCTATGATAGTGTTACCCACTGGGGTAGAGACTAAGAAGGGCTTTGCTAAAATTTTGGGACTGACTTTGAAATCAACTGCTATATAAGGAGTAACAAAAGACAAGGAAGCTCCTGGATCTAGCAAAGCATAAACATGCAAGTGAAAGAACTGTAACGTACCAGTGACTACATCAAGAGAATTTTCCTAATCCTATTGGGACTGAAGAGCATAGAGTCTATTTGGGCGTTTCCCATTGGTGGCGTTGGATGTGTCACCCTGCTGGTTTGGGCGATCAGACTAAACTGAAGGACGCTTATGCTGACTTCATAGACCAGCCTTAGGATAGTATCAGACTCTGTGACCTGACTTGCCACATCTAAACAAAACATCACTGCTAGCTCTGCAAATACCCTTGTCATACTTGCCACAAGTCTGACAAATGGGATTGGTCCGGCCACTACTACCACTGCCCTAAGGTTTAGCACCTAGCACCCTATCTCTGAATTTAAGAACTGGAATAGATTCCTTTAGGCAAAATTAATAATAGTTACCACCCTCTAACTTAGGCTGAGCAAAACTGAAATCACTTGTTCTCGCTCTCTTATTTTCTCTCTTTCTATGCTTTCCTACCTCAATCTACTAGGCATGAATTATATGCCTGGGCGGGACAACAGCCTGCTGATTTATCTGAGCTACTATTGAGTAATATAAGGTAAGGGACTCGATTCTAAATTTTCCATGAAAGACATAATCGTCCAGAGAATCTACCTGAACGGGCGAAGCTACAAACTGATTCACAGTTCTTCTTTCGTTAGTCCTTTTGGGAGGCATGTTTTGTAATAAAAAGAAGAAATGGATTACACTGAGAGTTAAATTTGAGCTCATGCTCACTGGCACGACATGAATACTGAAAGAAGGGAAACTATTCCTAAAATATCTTATAGCCTCCTGTACATAAGTGTGGTGCACAACACACCCATGCACAAGACTCTACTATATGCGGCTTTTCAGACTTCCTAGGACACTGTTGAACCTTAGGATTTGCTACTAAGTTTTTAATGCCCTAAATCTGGTACCCGGAGCACTATACGATGTTCATGACCCCAAAGGAACACAAACTAACCCATGACTGATATCTATAACTGAGAACTAAATAATATAATGTAAATTTGTGAAATATAAGATGTAAGGGCATAAGGTTAAAAACTGAACTAATACTAAATATAAAACAATGTCTGTAATGGGGTATAACAATACTCAAAACTAAAATAAACTGTCTGAAACATGATGTAGTCTGAAAGCCTCTAAACTGTCCAAAATCTATGGAGTTGATGGAACATGTCCACAAAAAACTCCGAAGTACTAAAATAATAAAGTAATAAGATAATTATGTTATCCTCGAATGATGAGGACTGACTTCTAGTCTGGCGACTGAACGTCTGATCTACTAAGGATGCTCGGGAGCTCGTGCTTCTAAACCTATGGTATAAAACACCATAGTGCAAATGTGTCAGTACGATTAAATATACTGGTATGCAAGTAAGGTAGGCTGAATGCAATAGTTCATATGTATGAACAATACTAACTGACTGAATAACATGAATGCAAGAATACATGCATGAATACGTAACTGTAACTGAGATCATGATCGCATCGACTCATGAACTCTATCAACTTGGATTTACTGATATCTAAGTACTAATACTGGGATACTGAATAACTGAGTCTATTGAGTATTGAGGAACTGATGTCGTATTACTAATAAATTAATGACTATTTCTGACAGTTTTGATTATGAAGAACTGGTCTGATTGACTTATCTAACAGTCCTGAAATTTGAATACTGGTAACATAAATTTCATATAATTAATATACTGTTAACTGGGTGACTATGTTTGACAGTCCTAATTTTGATGGAACTTGCTGAGTTCCATACTTAGCTGAGCGACTGTATTTTACAGTCCTAATTTCTATAGAACTAGACTGAGTTCTATTCTGAAAACTGAATCTAAAACTGAAACTAAAATTGAAACTATAGAAATAGTTATCTAACCAACATGACCCTAATAAGCTATTATAGATAAGTTGGGGCCCAATCTGTAACCCCAATTGGAAGGGTGTCAATACTACACCACTGGTAAAGACAAGTTGTGAGTGACCCTCATTTGACAGTATCCCCAAAAGAGAACGGTGGGACCCTCATCTGACAGTGTTAATCCATCTCATCAACCCTCATCTGTCAGTGTTGATGTCTCAACCTATGCTAGCTAATAGTTTTAGAAAAAAAGGATTGCTGCTAAGGATCACACCCTTAACTAATAGTGTGTGTCCTCATCCTTGGATTCACTCGGTGCTAATTCCTACTCCCATCTGAGTAGATACTGAACATGATTAACTGAACTAAATGGGACTGAGTTTATTGAGTTTCGTTGACTGATGAAATACTACTGAGAGTATTGAATTTCTTAGCTTTTTGAGATTTTTGGGATTACTGAGTTTACTGAGTTTTCTTGAGTCACATGGCTGACTGAATTCTACTGAACATGGATTGGCTAAGGATATTTTGAAAACATGAAACTGGCTCTAGGAACACAACTAAATTATTAGGTAAAAGTACCCCCAGGACTTGATAGAAGGAAACTGACAAGGCATGACATTCTTGAATACATGACCAATATCAACAATCCATAATACAATAAGTTGGGGATTTCATGAAGTACATGGTTATCATAATCTTGTAATCTTGTACATGGTAGGAATGTATATTCTCAATGTCATAATTTCATACTCTAACATCATGAGCATTCCAATAAGCATCTACATTGCATATCAATAGCATGGGAGTTATTTGAATATAAGGGTAAAACATGCACTTATCATATGGATCACAATTGAGCTAGAACACAAAATCTCTACCCTCTTAGGCATCTTATCAAACACCTTATATGCACAACTTAGGGCATAGGTGTAATCATCAAATTACACATCATAAACAACTCAATTCATAGATTTCAACTTGCATGCTAACGTAGTTTCATGAAAAACACATAAATACCCCATCTTGGCAATCATACAACATGATAAACATGATCACAAACAACCCACAATATAAACATCATGGGTTATAATTTGAAATATGATTCTTGAGCTTTATGGATGAAAGAAATCCATAAATCAACACCATGCATACCCTAGTTCTTGATTTCACGAAGATTTACGGTAGAATTTTCTTGAATTTAAAACCCTAATTAAGAACCCTAACTTGTTCTTGAGAGAATTTTGAGAGAAATGACTATATTTTGATTGAATTGGGGATAAATCCTATACTATAGGCTTATATAGGGGTGGAAAATACCCATTCTATCCTTAAAATAACTCAAAAATAAGGTGTTTATGTCACTTGGGCCATAAGATATGTGGCGCACAACTTATCGTGTAAGCTAGGTTGTGCATCGCACAACTTATAGCATAAGTTAGGTTGTGTGTCGCACTACTTATGGCATAAGTTATGTTTTGAATCCCATAGCTTTTCGCATAACCATTCTAGTAGACTTAGGCGATTTGTTAGGCGATACACTCCAATTTGCAAAGCAATAACTTCTTGGTCGGCTGTTGGATTTTGGTAAAATTGATATTGTTGGAAAGATAATTTGATTCTATACAATTTGGTAGGTGTATATCTTCCAAAATACCATATATACATCAATTTATACTCGTTCAAAGATGACTCTTGCAAAATCAAACACTAAAACTTGTTGGATTCAAAAGTTGTTATCTTACCTTACTCTAAGTGACTCTTATAAACACACTTAACACATCATAAGCTCTCTTCTTACTAGGATACTCATTATAAGTCATGTACTCAAATATGAATCACAGGATAGGAGGCTTCATACGTAGGAACAATGGTTTATTTTTTAGCTTAGAAATAAATGGGGTATTATAGACACGCCTTGACATAAATCAATTGGTACGGAGACCTACTAATAGGTTTCTTGAAAGCTGTTCGATACGCCCATAAGGCATCATCCAATTTCCTAGACCAATCCTTCCTACTAGAATTTATAATCTTGGCAAGGATAGCTTTGATTTTTCGATTAGAGATTTCTACCGGCCCACTGGTTTACGGGTTGTATGGTGTAGCCACTTTGTGCTGCTTAACTCCATATTTTTCCAAGGCCGCTCTAAACATCTTATTTCAAAAGCGTGATACTCCATCGCTAATGATGGTACGTGTACCCTAAAGTGAGAAAAGATATTTTTCCTCAAGAATACAACAACTCTCTTACCTTCATTATCTGCCAGAGCCACTGCCTCAACCCATTTTTACACGTAGTCGATGGCCACTAATATGTACTTCGTACCAAATGATTTTATGAAGGTCCCCATGAAATCAATGCCCTAAACATCAAATAATTCTACCTCTAGTATCTTAGACATTGGCATCTCATGGTGCTTTGAGATAGACCCTTGTCTTTGACATTGGTCACACCTCTACACGAACTTGTAGGCATCTCTAAATAAGGAGTAAATAGTAGCCACTCTGCAACACTTTCCTTGCAGTTCGATCACCTGCATGGTGACCTCCAACTGGGGAAGCATGACTCGCTTCCAGTATACTTAACATATCTAATTCTGGGGTGCACCATCTAATAATACCATTCGTATATCGCTGAAAAGATACGGGTCATCCCAGAAGTAATGGTTCACATAATGGAGAAACTTTTTCCTTTGATGAAAGGAATTATTCTCTGGGATCACCTTTCTCACCACATAATTTACAAAATTATCATACCAAGGCATTTTATCCATAACAGTAGGCAAGATTTCCTCATTAGGAAATACATCATTGATCTGAAATTCATCTCTGGCTACTTGCCCTTTCAAGTCTAGACAGGTGGTCCGCAACTTGATTTTCGCAACCCTTCCAATATTTGACTTCAAAGTAAAACTCTTGAAGCAGCAGCACCCATCTAATCAACCTTGTCTTTGCATCCTTTTTCTCCATCAAATATCTCAAGGCTGCGGGTTAGTGTGGACCACCACCTTGGTTCCTAGCAAATACACTCAGAACTTTTCAAAGGCATAGACAACTATACGAAGTTCCTATTCTGTGATGGTGTAGTTCTTTAGAGGCATAATAGATTAGATGAAACAATTTGTCTTTCTGTTTTCCCAGTACAACTCCAAGGGAAACACCACTTGCATCATATATTATCTCAAATGGTCTTGACCAATCCGGTGCAACAATAATAGGAGCATCAACCAACTTCCCTTTAAGGCATTCAAATTCCTTCAAGCAATCATTATCAAAGAAGAATTTGATTTCCTTCTCCAAAAGTTTGCAAACGGTGTTTTGCAATATTTGAGAAGTCCTTTATAAACCTCTATAGAAGCCAGCATGACCAAGGAAACTTCACACTCCCTTCATTGAAATAGGAGGTGAAAGCTTTTCTATAACCTCAACTTTAGCTAGACCAACTTCAATCCCCTTTGCTGAAATTTTGTGTCCGAGAACAATGCCTTCCTTCACAATGAAGTGGCATTTCTCCCAATTAAGCACAAGATTGAACTTCTCACACTGCTGTAAGGCCCTACTCAGATTTACCAAGCAGAGCTCAAAAGAATAACCAAAAATCAAGAAATCATCCATAAATACCTCTAAGGTATCTTTAACCATATCAGAGAATATCGACATCATGCACCGCTAAAAAGTGGGAGGTGCATTACACAACCTGAAAGGTATCCTCTTGAAATAAAATGTGCCATATGTGCACATGAATGTCGTCTTCTCCTGATCTTTAGGAGCAATAGAAATCTGGTTGTAACCAAAACACACATCTAAGAAGCAGTACCAACCTCTTCCCACTAACCGATCAAGCATCTGATCCATGAAAAACATTGGGAAGTGATCGTTCAATGTCCACGAGTTGAGTTTTCTATAATCTATATACACCCTCCATCTAGTAACTGGCCTGATTGGAATCAACTCGTTCTTCTCATTAGCCACCACTGCCATGCCCCCTTTCTTGGGCACGCACTGAATAGGACTTCCTCACTTACTATCTGAGATGGGGTACACCACTCCTACATCTAGCCACTTAATAATTTCTTTTTTCAACACCTCTTGTATAGGTAGGTTAAGACAATGCTGATGCTTAATAGTCAGGAGACAATCCTTCTCTATTTAGATTTTAGATATGCATATACTAGGAGGAATATCGATAATGTCGGCAATCGTCCAACCAATCGCCCTCTTATATCTCTTACGAATAGAAATAAGGGCTTCTACCAAATGTTCACCTGTGTCAGCCACAATAATGGTAGGTAATGTAGTCCTACTACCCAGGAACATATACCTCAAGTGACAAGGCAACTCTTTCAGCTCAAAAGTGGGTGGCTCTTCAATAGACGGCTTGGCTGGTGGATTGGGTCAATTTTTAAGTCCAAATCCAGCTTCTTTGGTGCATAAGAATAAGACCCCATGCCTGTCAAGGCACACACAGTCTTCTCATAATCTTCAATACCATTTTGATCAAAATTCATTAATATACAGCTAATGTCTCCAAAATAATTTTTCTTCTATAGGTACTTCCTGCTACTCCTCATAATAAACAACCATGATAGAAAATACACTGATATCTTTATTCTATTTCGTGGACTGGCATACATCGAATTGAACTACTTTATCATTCATCCTGAATAGTAGTTCATTTGCCGTTAGATCAATAAGTACACTCCCAATTACGAGGAAAGGTCTACCTAAGATTATGGCTACCTCAAAGTCCACCTTCCAATTGAGAATGACAAAATTAGCTGGAAATATAAAACTAGCCACCTTAACTAATACATCATAAAAAATCCCCATGGGTCGATTCATAGGCCTGCCTGCCATAACTAATCTTATGTTCATGGGAGTAGGATCCCCCAAAACTAGTTTCTTATACACAGCAAGAGACATCAAGTTTATACTGGCCCACAAATCACATAGAGCTTTTGCAAAATCAAGAGGCCTAATAGTGCACGAGATATTATATGCTCCCAGGTCTGTCTTCTTCTGCACCAATGACCTTATGGAAATATCACCATAATGATGGAGATTGTCCATCGTCCCATAGCTAACTGTCCGCTTCTTTTGTAACAAGGTCTTTTATGAACTTTGCGTACCTGGGCATTTGCTCCAATGCTTCTACCAATGGCAAGTTGATTGTCAACTGCTTAAGTATGGCCATAAACTTGTCAAACTTTGTGTCGTTATCCTTCTTTTTCAACCGATGAGGAAATGAAAGAGGTGCTTTTAGGAGCACAGTAACCACCACTTCATTCTCCTTTTCCTTACTTTTCTCTAACTCATTAACCTTTTGATGATTGGATGACATATTATCAATAACTTCATCCAATTTTTCAGACTCCACTGGATAAGATTCTTCATGCTCAATATCTTTTGCAATCATAGATTTTCCCACAGATGGGCCGGTTAATACCTTACCTCTTCGTGTGGTAATTGCCATGCAGGATCCATCATTTTGAGGATTCTAAACTATATCACTTGGTAAAGTTCTGCTCTTTCTCTAATTTAATGCTACTGAGAGTTGGCTTATTTGCTGCTCCAGCTGCTTGATAGCAGTAGAGTGTGAGTTTACCAACTGACTCATGGAAAATAAGTCACTCTTCACAGTGGTCACCCCAGAGTTGGTAGTATCAACTCTCTTTAATAATTTCTCCATCATGTCCTCCATGGACATCTTGCCAGAGCTAGTTGCAACATTATCTCTTCTTCCGGGAGGTACATATAGTCCACTTCTATTATTTTTGCTTTTCTAATTCCCTTGGTCTCTATCTTTGTAACCAGCTTTATTGTAATAGTTACGACCTTGATTTCCTTGGATACTGCCTCAAAAACCCCCCTAATTATTTTGATAGTTTACCTCTTCTTCCAAATCAAAATCAGCTCTTCCCTGGGATGCAACAACATTCACCTTCTTCATTTTTCCAGACAATAGATACTTAGTCAACAAATCCATCTGAGTCTTTAAGTGTGCCATAACCTGATCACATTCTTCCTTCTTCTTGCATTACACTACAATTACACTACCAGACACAGTAGAGCTTGCTACCATAGAATCCCTGGTATGCTAAGCTCTACTCTATTTGGTCATCCAATCAAGCATATCTAGGCCTATGGGAAAGTAAGATCAACAAACGACCATCATGCAACATTATCCACTACTAGCTTCATAATAAAATTCAAAGTCCGATAAAGGGTCTCCATCAGATAAATATCCATCATATTATGGATTGGGAATTGCATCAACTTCTTTTTAAACCTTTCCTAGGTCTCATGAAGAGCTTTAATGGAAAGCTGCCGGAAGTTACTGATTTCATCTCTCAATTGTACCCTTCTGGAGAGTGGAAAAAACCTTTCTAGGAAATCCTTTTTCAACTACCTCATGTTGGTTATAGAGCTAGGAGTCAGTTTGTTCAACTATAGTATCACCTCTCCAGACAGTGACAATGGAAACAAATACAGACGAATAACATTCTGACCCACTCCTAGATTATCAAAGGACTTGAAAATGGTGATAAAATTCACCAAATTTATGTTTGGATAATCTCTAGGAACACCACCGAATAATCTCTTAAGATAAAGGAGTTGAATCATCATACTGATAATATTAAATTCATCTCCTGGTTCTAGAGGTGGAGGAATAATAGCTCTAGTTACACCTACTCCATATATTCCATCATCATCGCCGTTTAGATTAAACTGCAATGGTTGATGCTCTTGCATTACCCTAAAGGGGTGATTTCTATTGACATTCTGATTCACTGGTGCAGACACATTTTATGCACACCTTGGATTAACAAGATATAACAAGTTGTCATCCCTTAGATCATCATCATCAGGATTAGGATGACGTGCCTGCTTGACACCATTCTGCTGATTTAGTTGAGCTTTAGCCAAAGCGGTTAGTCTTTTAGCATCTTGGGGATCTGTCATTCTGCTAATTAGCTGTGATTCTGGGTGTATTGGTAATAATGGTGAACTCGATCTCTATGTTCTTGGCATACACAATAACTCCCCTGCATAGAACAAAAACAACAAACTAAAATAAAATTTAGGAAACTTGACCAAAGGTCAATTAACAAAGACAAACTTAATTGACAACTCTATTCCCCGACAATGGTGCCAAAATTTGATATGCCTATATTATACCTCTCTTTTGAGAGAGTAAGCGGTCGCTTTCAAATATAGAACCTAACTGGGTTGGGTGTTAAATCCCATAGGGGATACTGTACTCACTAAGTGTTGTGGCTGTTATTAGACTGTTGATCGAAGGTTCCAAAATAGAGAGGTGGTTTTGACTTATCAAATGTGTTTAAATGCTTTTCACAGAGAGTAATCCAATTATTGATTGTATAGAAAATAGTAATTCAATAAGAGTAGTCAAACTAGATCTATGGTCACCAAGATGCTTAAGCAGCTAGGGTTGTGAACTATTGTGGATTCACAATGAACAATTTCAATTGCAAGATAACTTGAATTCTATGATTTACCCATTAGTTTCTCAACCCAAAATGAGTAATTTATCCCTTAATTATTTCAAACTTAAGGAACAAGCTATTTATTCAATTACATTCTTACATGGATTGATTCGGTTAAGGCATCTACCCTCTATCTAAAGGTTAAAATCTTTAGATTTGTGAAAACCCTTCCTTTTCCCATCAAACACTTTTCTATTCTAACAAGTGATGTTCTTGGGCTCACTTTTCAAGTTTGCAACCAAGAAAAGTCATTAAATTGAAGCAGGGTTTATGTAACATCAATTGAACATGGGATCTTACTAGATTCACAACCCCAATTCATCTATTCACATCAAGCCTCCTATAACCCTAATTATGAAAGCTTAGCCACACATTTCCACCATATAAAGAGAAGAATACATTGTGTTATTCATAAATGAATTCAAAATTTACTTACAAAAATTGCAATTGTTGCTCCTCAATCTTTAATAGAAACCATAATAATCAGATCTTGATCCCCCAATTCTAGAATTGAATCTTAAAGATAAACTATGTAACAATATGTTTCAAGTCTTGGAAACCCTAATAAAAGATACTTAATAAAACCTAAAACTGGGTATTTATATGTTCCCCCATAAAAAGAATTTAAAATTCAAATAATATAAAATTTGTTTTCAAAATGACGATCAAAGTGGTGGTCCATTCCAAGACTGATGGTCCACCATTTGGTCCATCACAGCTGATCTTGGATGATCACTATCTGGTTAAGACTGATGGCTCATATGGTGGTCCATCACTAAACTGATGGTCCATCATCTTGACCATCGCTGGTGGTGCTGGAGAGTCAAGTTCTTGATAATCCTAATGGCTGGAGTGGTGGTCTATCGAAAGATCGATGATCCACCTAGTTGGCCATCGTTGTGCCTTTCAAAATACCTAGTTCTGTTTATTTCTAAAATCCAAAGTGGTGGTCCATCGCAATACTGACGGTCCATCACATGGACCATCGCTGGGTCTTCAAAGTACATGGGTTCTGCCTCGATTTGACGGTTGAGTTGGTGGTCCGTCACAAAACTAACGGTCCACCATTTTGACCGTCATAAGTGTTTTTCCTCAAATTTATTGGATCTTTTCCTTTAGTCAGCTCCTTACCCTTAAACAGTAAAAACCAGTATTAAATACAACTGTGGTTTCTTGGAAACATGCAATTTTCCTTAGAAAAATATGAAAAATGTTCCGTCAAAAGATGAAACATCAATAGGAATCACTTAGAGCAAAGTGAGTTAAGAGCCTTTGATTGGCCAAATTTTTGTATTCGAGTCCACAAGGGTCAGCTTTGAACATGTATAACTTCTTACATATGGGGTATTTTGTATCTACAAACTGACGAAATTATATATAATTGAATTATATTTCCAACTATACCAATTTCACCTTAATTCGATACCCGAGTGAAAAGTTATGACCATGCATCCAGTGACAAGCACAAATGGCCACTGGATGAGATGTGACAATTGCCACACAACCTAAGGTGTATGATTATCATGAGCCACACAACCAAAGGTATGTGATTGGCATGTGCCGTACAACCTAATATGTGCAATTGGCATGCGCGATAAAACCTAAGGTATGCGATTGGCATGCGCCGTACAACAAAGCCATAGTGCCAAAAGTTGCTCTGTTTTGAATTAAATCAAGTGTGTTGAAGTCTTTTCACACCCCTAAACCGTCCCTAATCACTCCTAAATTAAATAAAAGATCTTTAAACACGTAAATTCCACTCCCTTAAGCCCAACATTCAGTACTCAATTTAAAAACCCTTCCCCTCTTCCCAAGAACAAAATCTAAGTTTTTTCTTTTAAGAACTGAAGGATTTAAGTTCGATTTACAAATTTCTTCAAGTATCCATTAAATAAAGGTATATGGGGTATTCATCAATGAGTTCTTTACAACCATTGATTCCTAAAACCCTATTTTAACTTAAAAGTATAAATAATATCTTAATTTATGAAATCATTCATGAATCTTATAAAATAAATCCATGAACTTCTTTCTAAATCAATTTCAAGCCATGCCTGCAAGTGTTTCCAAGTGAATTAAGCTATTTCATATTTTGAGTTGAAAATTTCCATACATATTCCATTGATTTCTTGCTAAATCCCAAAATTATGAATTTAGCCATATAATATGTTATTTTCTCATGTTTAACACATTCCCATGTTCAAGTTCTTGTTTCTCACTTATTTAGTGAAATGTTTATGTTTTGGGTATTGAACCATGATTCCATACAACAATTTTAAGCTTTGATATTGTCTTTTATGATCATTCAGTGTTAGCGGGTTATGAACACCCAATACCTATGTGTTTTACATGATTTCAAATTTTCAAGTAATAAGATAGTTAAGCCATGAATCTTATCATCATACTCAGATATTTATGATCATGATGAGCACTATCATAAGTAATGTTCATGTAATATCTCACAAATTATCTCGTAGTCTGAGCCTTAGAGCGTGTTCAGCAAAGTGTAAATCCGATCCTAAAAGGTTGAGAAGTGTCTTTCTAAGTGAGAAATATTTTAAACCACATAGAATTTCCCTAATATCAACTTTTTGTCATGTAGAATATTGCATAAGCTTTCTATCGATGCCAATTTTGTCAAAATCCCGCATCGAACGAGGAAGTTATGGCTATTTTACTGAAAGCAGTCGGAACCGCCCAGGTGCGACGGTCGGGTTGATGGACCATCGAGATTGCGATGGACCGTTTCCTAGACCATTGCAACCAAGGAAGTGACTGGCCCAAATGAGATAGCCAGGATGACAGATTGTCAAAACTGCGATAGACCATCACCACTAAGGCAGAGTGGCCTCATCCTGGCCAACGTGTGACGAACGATCATATGGACCATCCCTGAGACCATTGCATCGAGTCCGAGTGTTCTTTTTCTAACCGATGTGCGACGAACAATTCGATGAACCGTCAGACTAGGCAATGGACCATCACTTTGACCATTGCAACTCCCGTTAAGCATTTTTAACTCATTTTAAAAAGGACTTTTTGGTCTTTTTCCACTCTTTTCAGCCCCTATTTATACCTGATCATGGATCACAACTTCATTTCTCCTCTTCAACATCAAAATCTAGGGTTTCTACAAAATTAAGACCCTTCTTTCTTCTTCAATAAAAATCAAGAGAAATCAAGAAATCAAGAATCTCTCCAAGAGCCTTCAAGAAAGAGTTTCTTAAGGTATGCAAATGTTGATTCTTGTGTCTCTTTCATCCAAGATGCTCAAGAACCCTTTTCTAAATTTCAAATATCTTATGTTTATGAGTTTTCATGATTTATGTGAATTGAAATTGGAGTTCATGCTATTATTGAGTTTTTAATTCATGTTTTGTTTGTGAGGTTTCAAGCTTTGACCCTAGTATGTGATATTCATGTGATGTTTATGATAAACCCTCTTCAAGTTGCTTGTTAAAAGACGTGTTCATGTCAATTAAGTGTAGAAATTGTTGAATAAGCAAATCATACTCCCCATATATTTGATAAAATGCTTATGTGAAGGAATTAGAGCCATTATAGCATGTTGACTAGGAACCCCCAATTGTGTGCAAGCCCACGCATGCCAAGTGTTTGTTGATAAGCCTTAGTGAATGAATTTTGACATGATAGCATGAAATTTCCCAATTATGTGTTCTTTAATGCAAGCTAAGAGTTTGATGCAAGACCTTGTTGAAAGGAGTATGAGCCAATAGCATGTCTCTCTATGTTATTATATGTTTATGATTCCTAAATACTTGAGTAGATGGTTTAGTGATTGTGATGGTGAGTGAATGTCCATGGTAAAGATTATTTAAGAATGGTTATGTTTTACTTTTATGTTATCGAGTCCTGAGGGTATTTATACCTGAAAATTTAGCTGTAGTCTAGAGCCAGTGTCAGTTTTCACGATAATCTAAGTCAAGCCACGATTATTAGAACTCAGTAAGTTATAGAACTCTATACTCTCAAATAGATATAGAACTTAAGTAATATAAGTATCGCTAATATTCTAGCCTCAGTTCAGTACTCAACTCAAATCTAGTAGTACTTGAGTGTTAAGTTCAGAACTCAGTAGTATTCGAGTAATCTTTTCAGAGCTCAGTATTATTCCGTCAGATTACAAGATTCAGTAGTATTTCATCAGATATGGAACCAAGTAAATTTAGCTTAACTCAGTCAGATCATTCGATAAATATGATCAGTATTAGATTCAACTCAATTTAAGTTCAGTTAAGAATTAGTTCAGAGTCTTTCAGTTGGGAGTAGGAGCTAGCATCGAGCAAGTGCAGGGATGGCGGCTCCCTGTTAGAGAGGAAGAGTCGCTAGGAGCAATCCCTAAACTCCAGAACTACGTAGCAAGTGCAGGATACAGGAGTCACCCGTTAGGAAAAGGCTTGACTATTATACTGCCTTAGGCTTGACTTCCTGTGAGGGTCACTTGTTAGAGAGGGTTGACCATAGTTGAGGTCTTTACTCGTGGAATGGTATTAACTCCCTTTCATCTGGGGTTACAGGTTAGACCTAACCAGTTCAGATTCGAGGCATGTCGGTTAAGTGAGCACTACCACAGTTGCAGATTCAGTATTAATCTTTAGAGTTGAACTCAGAAATTAGGACTGTCATATACAATCACCTATATCAGTAAGGAACTCAGATAGTTCCATTGATTCATGAACACTCACATAATAGGTATGGTATAACATAAAGTTAATAGGTATGGTATCACATAAAGTTATTCAGTATCAGTATTATCAGATCCAGAGATCACACATTAGATAGGCTTGATCTCAGTCTTAGATTCAGTTGAGTAATCTCATTATCAAATCCATAGATCACCCATTAGATAGGCTTGATCTCAATCTCAGATTCAGTTGAGTAATCTCATTATCAGATCCAGAGATCACCCATTAGATAGGCTTGATCTCAGCCTCAAATTCAGTTGAGTATTCTCATTATAAGATTCAGAGATCTTCTACTAGATAGGTTTGATCTCAAACATAATCTTTTCTTATCATTGATAGTAGATTTAGGGATTATCCGTTAGAGAGGTTTGATCTCAGATTCAATTAATCGAGAGTTGTAAGGTCAACTTTTAGTGATTGATATGAGTAGAGTCAGTTAATCAGCTTTAGTATCATCAGTTTTTGAGATCACTCACTATATGGGACTGATCTCAATTTTAGTACTCAGTTTTCTATATCAGGAGATTTAGTTATTCAGGATCTCATATTAGTAGTAAGTCCTGATGTTAGTAAAGAAGTATCTGAGTTTCAGCATTTTGAGTAGCGATGTTTTCAGTTATGGTTTGTGCATTCATGCGTATGTCCTCATTTAATATTCTCATGATTATTCAGTTAAGTAATTTTTCATGCATAAGCCCTTGCATTTAGCCTTACCTCATCTTCATACTCAGTACATTCCCATACTAACTTATTTGTTCTATGGTGTTTTAGTTGACATCATAGATTCAGACGCATGAGATCTAGAGTACCCCTAGCAGCTCAGTCCCAGTCAGCAGCAGTAGACGTATCCGTAAGTCTTCTTTATTCGAGGATGATCCTTATTTTATTATTATATTAAATTTAGTTTATTTAACTAGACGGATTTAGTTGGGGACATGTCCGATCAACTCCACAGTTATGACAGTTTAGAGGCTTTTCGGACAGATGTATCGATATTCAGTTTTCATTTTTTAGTATTCTAGACATTTTGAACATTATGGCTAGTTTTTGCTAGTTTTCCACATTTATTACAGATATTATGTAGTGCTCAGGTATATATATTAGTAGAGGGTTAGATTGTGGTCCTTTAGGATCATGAGCACCGTGTGACGTTCTGATTCTAGAAAATTAGGTTGTTACAGTTCAGTTGAATTTAGTTCTGTTCAATACCAATGTCAGTTTAGTTGGGAGTAGGATTTAGCACCGAGTGAACCCAAGAATGGGGGCTGGCTGTCTAGTAGAGGTTGTGACCTTTAGTAGTAGTCCCTGAGTTCTAGAACTACATAGCCATTAGGTTTGAGGTGTCTTCCTGCCTTTAGAGAGTGAATCTTAGTACTTTGCCACACCAATTTAGTAGATCCACACAGCCATGTGTTAGTACCCATGGCACGATAGTGACACCAATCCATCTGGGGTTACAGGTTGGACCCTGATTAGCTTATATTGAGGCATGTCGGTTACATGATACCTCCTACAGTTTCAGTCAGTATTTAGTGTATCTTAGATTAGGTTTGATTGACCAAGTGTACAGAGTCTCAGTTATTCAGTTATATAGAATTTAGTCTTTCAGATTATAGATTATCTTAGAAATATGTTTATGCTCAATATCTCATGCATTTTATTCAGTCCTTATCTCACATACCAATACATTCATAGTAATAATCGTATACTTTTTCTTTGCGCTATGTTTTTTTATAACATAGGTTTGGATGCTTAGTTCCCTGAACGTTCTTAGACAACTCAGTGTTACTCAGCAATAGTAGTGGTGTGCTTTTACATTTATTTTAGTATTCCTTTATATTCAGTCAGTCAAAGTTAGTTATGTGTATGCCCCATCAACTCCTCATGATATTTAAAGGCTTTCAGACAGACAGTCACTCAGACAGTTAGACATTCATTCAGTCTTCAGTTATCATCAGTTATTTTAGATAGACAATTTAGTTTTCTATTGTTTTCCAGATACATCAGACATGCCATTTTACATATTTCATATTCAAATTGATAGTACTTTATTAGTTTATCTTTTGCACATATTATGTTATTATCATTTTATCCATTGCTTATCATAGGTACTAGACCATGGGTTAGCTTGGGGTAACCTGTAGCCATAAGCACTATGTCCCGACTAGGGGGTAGCCTCGAGTCATGGAAAAACTTGGTATCCTAGCCTAAGGTTTTAAAGTGTCCTAGTATGTCTGAAAGTCACGTTTAGTAGAGTCTTGTGCATTAGAGTAAAGCTTCCCACACTTATGGACAAGAGGGTAAGAGATGGTTTTTAGGAAAGTTTCCATTTTTTTAATGTTCATGTCATGAGAAATAGCATGAGCTCTATTGAATTTCCTCATTCTAACTAATCCTTCATTTCGTTTTCAGATAATGCCTCCTAGAAAAAATAATAAAAGAAGGAATGGTGATCAGCCCGCACTATCGCCAGTTCAGAAAGATCCCCTAAATGATCATGTCTCTCACGCTAAGTTTAGGGATGCTTTCATAGCCTTAGACCATTCTATAGCTTCTCAGAAAAATCCAGGCTATTGCCCCATCCAATCCGGTAATGAATATGACTGCAGCTAGGGTCTAAGACTTTAACTGAATAAATCCTCCTATGTTTTTAGGATCCAATTCTAAGGAGGATCCGTAGGAGTTTCTAGATGGAGTGAAAAAAGTGAATGATATCATGGGAGTCACTTCAAGTGAGAGTGCAGATTTAGCTGTGTATCCGTTATAGGGTGTAGCTCATACCTAGTTTAAGAAGTAGAAAGAATATAGGGGTTCTGAGGTAGGGCCTATGGAGTGGGAGCGGTTTTCCACAACTTTATTAGACAAGTTATTTCCCCTTGAGTTGACGGAATATAAGGTTCAGGAGTTCATTAACTTGAAGCAGGGTAGTATGAGCGTGAAGGAGTACTCGCTCAAGTTTACTCAATTTTCAAGGTATTCTCCGACTATGGTGGCTAACTCCAGGTCAAAGATGAGTAAGTTTGTGTCTGGTGTATTTAATAGTGTGGTCAAGGAGTGTAGAACTTCCATGTTGATAATAGATATAGACCTATCCAGACTCATGGTTCATGCTCAACAGATTAAGAAAGAGAAGCGTAAGGAGAAGGAGAGAGAGAATAAAAGAGCCAAAATAGGTAGTTTTAACTATTCTCAACCAAGGTTAGAAGACACTAATCATTCTCAGTTCTATCAAAATATTTCATCCCCAGCTCCATCTTCAGCTAATGAGCCAGTTCCTACGTTCAAGCAAGACAGTTAGGATAGAACGCTAGGCTCTAAGTCCTAGGGTAGTTGATGTTCTGGTTTTTGATGGAACATTTAGCATCATATTCTTGGAAAAATTGTATGTTTTCAACAAACCAAAGTGGTATTTAATAAGTTTTTTTAGTGTTTCAGGGAAAGGAGTGAACCACAGAAGAAACTTGGAAAAAGTAGAAGAAAAGGAATTTGACGGTCAAACTGGTGGACCGTCAGTCTTGCGACAGATCACCAGGTGGATCATCAGGCTTAACCAGAACATGGCCTCCCGAAGGACTCAGTGACGGACTAAATAGTGGACTGTCAGTCTTGCGACGGACCACCAGGTGTACCGTCAGGATTTATCCAGAAACCACTCTTCTAAAGGACTCAGTGACGGACCAAATGGTGTACCGTCAAACTTTCAACGAACCACCAATTGGACCATCAGGCTTTATCCAGAAACCACTATTTTGAAGGACTCAGTGACGGACCAAATGGTGGACCGTCAGACTTTCGATGGACCACCACTTTGGTCTTTGACTTGGACGCAATTTTCTTGATTTTAAATTTTAAATTCCTTTTTACCTGGGAATATATAAATACTAAATTTTAGGGTGAGGGGAGGAGTTTTTTTTATCTTTTACAAGTTTTTCATCTGTAGAAACTTTCTGTAACCTAGTACTTTGGGGATAGAAGCATATCTTTGGGGAAGTTAATTATTCAATTCTGTATTGAAGATTTAAGAACTTATTCTTGAGATTTTTGTAAGTGAATTCTAAATCTATCTATGAATAATACAAGAATTATTTATTCTTCTTTTACGAAATTTTGTGGCTAAGTTCCGATAACTAGGGTTATGGGATCCTTAATGTGAAAAACATCTATGGGTTGTGAATCAAATTGAGTTCTATGAATAACTGATATTGTATAAACCTTTCTTTAATTTAATGGCTTTTCTTGGTTGCAAACTTAAAAAATGAGCCCAAGAACATCACTTGTCTGAAAGGAAAGTGTTTGTTGGGAAAAAGGAAGTGTTTATATGAATTCTAAGGGCTTTAACCTTTGGATTAATGGCAAAAGCCCTAACATGATTAGCTTATATGAGAAAATGGTTGAAAGAACAATGTATCCTTTGAGTTTGAGAGAATTAGAGGATAATCTATCCACTTAGGTTGAGAAACTAAGGGATAAAGAATAGGATTCAATCCTTCTTGCAATTGAATTTGCTATTTGGAACTCTTAAGTGATTCACAACCCTAGTTGTGCTAGCATTTTGGTAACCATAGCCCTGGTTTGTTTAATCTTATGAAATTACTAATTGCAAAGAGAATCATTCGTTGGAATACTCTTGTTATAATTAATTACTTTAAAAGTTACAAATCAAAACCCCCCTTATTCAGGAACCCCTGATCAACAGTCCAGTAACTATTACAATACTTATTAAGCACAGTATTCCCTGTGGGATTCGACACCTAAACTAGTTGGGTTCTATATTTGACAGCAACCGCTTACGCTTTCTAACGAGATTTGTAATTTAGGAGTATCAAATTTTTAGGCCATTGCAGGGGAATACGGTTGTCAACTAAGTTTGTGATTGTTAATCGACCCTTTGGTCAATGATTCCCAAATTTTACTTTTTATTTGTTGTTTTTGTTTTTTGCAGGTTGAGTGTCTTGTATGCCAAGTACGTAGAGATCAGTTCAACCATTATTATCTATTCATCAAGAACCGCAACTCATTGGCAGAATGGACGATCAATAGGACCTAAAAAGAACAGCTACTCAACAGTTACAGGCTAGATTAGCAGCCTTGGCAGCCGCACAAGTAAACCAGTAAAATACAGACAATGATGGTCAAGAAGTAAACCTAGATGATGAGGACCTAGGCGATGATGAGTTATTAAACCTAAGGTGTGCAGATGATGTAGCCACACCAGTGAACATTAATATCAACAAAAATTGCTAGGCTAGGATAAGACCTGAAGTCAAGCTATCCAGTTTGCTCTAGACGATGATGATGATGACTTGGATGGGGCTGGTGCTATAGAGGCTATTATTTCTCTACCCTTAGCACCCAGAGCCAAGTTTAATATCACGAGCACCATGATCCAGTTATTTTATCTTAAGGTACTATTTGGTGGACTTACGTGTGATGACCTGAATATGCATTTGATTAACTTTATCTCACTATGCAAATCATTCGACAATTTAGGAGTAGGACAAAATGCTATTCGGCTGCGACTATTTCGATTGTCTCTGTCTGGAGAAGCAACTTTATGGTTGAATGGGATAACCCTGATTCTATTACATATTAGAGGCAATTGAAAGATGCTTTCTTAGAAAGGTTCTTTCCTCCATCCAAGAGGGCACAGTTAAGAGATGAAATCAGTAATTTTAGGCAGCTTCCAACTGAAGCTCTCCATGAAACTTGGGAAAGGTTCAAAAAGAAGATCACACAGTCCCTGAATCATCAGATGACCAATATACACCTGAAGGAGATATTATATAGGGCCTTAAATTCGGTGACTAAGCCAGTGATGGAAAATGCAGCGGGTCGATCATTCATGGACCTTACTTTTCCTGAGGCGTTTGAGATGTTGGATTGTATGAAAAAGCAGAGTAGATCATGGCATACCAGGGATTCTGAGGTAGTAAGCTCTACTGTATCTATTGGCATGACTATAGAACCGATGTGAAGGGAAGAGGAACGTGACCAATACATGGCTCACATGAAGACGCAGATGGACCTTATTACTAAGTATTTATTATTAGGAAAGACAGAGAATGTTAAAGTTGTTGCATCCCAGGGAAGAACTGACTCCAATTCTGAGGAGAAAGCCAATTATTTAAACAAAGGTCAGAACTACTATGATAAATCTGGATACGAGGACCGAGACCAAGGAAAATAAAAAAAAAGAATGACAAAAGTGGGTTATATGTGCCTCTTGGAAATCGTGAGGCTACTACAACTAGATCTGGGAAGATGTCCAAGGAAGATATGATAGCTAAATTATTAAAGGGGGTGGAAGCAATAAATGCTGGAGTAGCCGAGATGAAAAATAATTTATCCTCGATGAATCAATTGGTTTACTCATACTCTAATTTAATAAAATAGTTGGAACAACAAATGAACCAACTTTTTGCTACGTTTAATCAGAGGAAGGCTAGCACTCTACCAAGTGACACAGTTTAAAATCTAAGAAAGGATGGGTCGTGTATGAAAATTACCACTAGGAGTGGTAAAGTACTGGAAAGAGAATCTATGGGTAAGTCTGTGGTTGATATTATGGCAGATAATGTTGATGAAACAGATATTAATCATCCAGTAGAGTCTAAAAAACCGTATGAGGTTATTCGTGATGTTGCATCCAACTGTCGGCAGGCTGATGAGTTGAAAAGAGAGGAAGACAAGGAAAAGGAAGTAGTGGTGAACACTCCCAAAACCACCACCACCCTTTCCTCAGAGATTGAAGAAGAAGGTTGAGGATACGAAATTTAGTAAATTCATAGCTATGTTGAAGCAGTTGACGGTAAATGTGCTTTTGGTTGAGGAACTTGATCAAATGCCAGGGTATGCCAAATTTATGAAGGATCTTTCAACAAAGTAAAGAGCGGCGAGCTACAAACCGATGGATAATCTCCATCATTAAAACACTATTGCTATAAGGTCCTTGGTGCAGAAGAAGGCAGACCCAGCAGCATTCACTATTCCTTGTACGGTAGGGTCTTTGGAATTTTCTAAGACCTTATGTGATCTGTGAGCTAGCATTAACCTGATGCCGCTAGATTTTTCTAAAAATTTAGGTTTGGGAAACCCCACACCCACCAACATGTGACTTATGATGGTGGATAGGTTGATAAAATAACCTATTGGTATTTTGTATGATGTGTTGGTGAAGGTGGCTACCTTCATATTTCCTGTGGATTTCATAATTCTAGATTGTGAGGTGGACTTCGAGGTTCCCATAATCTTGGGTCAACCTTTCCTCATAACCAAAAGTGTGTTAATTGATTTGCGAGCTAATGAACTCTTATTTAGGATGAATGATGAAGTGGTGCATTTTGATATGTGCAAATCAATAGAACAACCTAAAAAGATGAGCGTGTTCTCAATTGTTGATGTATATTATGAGGACAAGCAGGAAGTACCAATAGAGGAGCAACTTGCTGTTGATCAGTTAGCCGCAGTACTTATGAATTTTGATCGTAAAGATATTGAGGATTATGAAGAGACCATTTTTGCTTTGACAGGAATGGGATAATACTCTTATTCTCCTAAGAAGCTCGATCTTGATCTTATGAATCGACCAATACCACTGACAAAACCATTTGTCGAAGAACCACCAGTGTAGGAATTAAAATAGTTACCCGATTATTTGAGGTATGTGTTCCTGGGTAGTGGTAATTCACTACCCATCATTATTGCTGCTGATCTGGGTGAGCAATAGGTGGAAGCTCTCATCTCTATTCTTAATATATATAAGAGAGATATTGGTTGGATTATTACGGATATCATTAGTATTCCTCCTGGCATATGTATGAACAAAATTGAGCTAGAGAAGGATTGTGTGCCCACTATTGAGCATCAGCGTTGCCTGAACCCACCTATGCAAGAGGTGGCAAAGAAAGAAATCATCAAGTGGTTACATATAGGGGTGGTATATCCTATATCAGACAGTAAGTAGGTAAGTCCTGTGCAATATGTGCCCAAGAAAGGGGGCATGACAGTGGTAGCCAATGAAAAGAACAAATTGATCCCACTCAGGCCTGTTACCGGGTGGAAAGTGTGTATCGATTACCAAAAGCTTAACTCGTGGACATTAAAGGATCAGTTTCCAATGCTCTTCATAGATCAAATGCTTGATCGATTGGAAGGAAAGGGATGGTATTGCTTTTTGGATGGTTATTCTGTACTTAACCAAATTTGTATTGCTCTCGAAGAATAGGACAAGACCACTTTTACATGCCCGTATGGTACTTTTGTATTCAAGCGGATGCCATTTGGGTTATGTAATGCACCTGCCACCTTCCAATGGTGCATGATGTCTATTTTCTCAGATATGGTTAAAGACACCTTGGAGGTGATTATGGATGATTTTTTGTTTGTAGGAGATTCATTTGAGTTGTGTTTAGAAAATCTGAGTATGGCCTTGCAACGATGTGTGGAATTCAATCTTGTACTTAATTGGGAGAAGTGCCACTTTATGGTTAAGGAGGGCATTGTTATCGGGCATAAAATTTCAGCAAAAGGAATTGAAGTTGATCGAGCCAAGGTTGAAGTTATTGGGAGACTACCACCTCCAATTTCTATGAAGGGGGTTCATAGTTTTCACGGCCATGCTGGTTTTTATCGGAGGTTTATTAAAGACTTCTCCAAGATTGCAAAACCACTCTGCAAACTTTTGGAGAAGGAAGGAAAGTTTTCCTTTGATGAAGATTGCCTGAAGGCATTTGAATGCCTTAAAGGGAAGCTGGTTGAAGCCCCTATCATTGTAGCACCGAATTGGTCCAAGCCGTTTGAGATCATGTGTGATGCAAGCGGTATTGCCCTTGGAGATGCTTTGGGGAAAAAGAGGGACAAATTATTTCATCCAATCTATTATGCCAACAAAGCTCTGAATGGAGCTCAAAAGAACTACACTATCACCGAACAGGAACTTCTTACTGTAGTGTATACTATTGAGAAATTTAGAGCATATCTTCTTGGAACCAAGGTGGTGGTCCATAATGACCATGCAGTCTTGAGATATTTTATGGCTAAAAAAAATGCAAAACCAAGGTTGATAGATGAGTGTTACCACTCCAAGAATTTGACTTTGAAGTCAAAGATAGAAAGGGTTGTGAAAACCAAGTGATGGATCATCTGTCTAGGATGGAAGGTGAGTGAGCAGTTAGAGATGAGATAGAGATCAATGATACATTTCCGGATGAGGAGATCTTAGCTGCTACTCTGGAGAAACTACCTTGGTACACTAATTTTACAAATTATGTGGTGAGTAAGGTGATTCTAGAAAATCTCTCTTTTCATCAGAGAAAGAAATTTCTTCATGATGTGACACACTACTTCTGGGATGAGCCATATTATTTTTGGTGATGTGCTAATAATATAATAATGAGATATGTTCTAGAGGTGGATGTGTTGAGCATATTGGGAAGCATTCCCCAGTTGGGGGTCCTTTTGTAAGCTTGTATGGAATGAAGTACATTTTAGTTGCTGTGGATTATGTATCCAAATGGGTCAAAGCTATTGCCTTGTCTGACAATGAAGTGAAAAGAGTTGTTGAATTTCTTAAGAAGAACATATTCTCTCGCTTTGGAGTTCCACGGACTATTATAAGTGATGAAGGATCCCATTTTTGCAACAAAGTATTTTAGGCGGCTTTACTGAAATATGGGGTGAAACAGCATAGAGTAGCAACTCCATATCACCCACAAACTAGTGGGCAAGTGGAGGTGTCAAATTGGAAGATTAAAACCATCCTAGCCAAAACAGTAAATGATAATAGGCAAGATTGGGCTCGAAATCTAGATGACGCTTTGTGGACATATCAGATTGCTTTTAAGACTCCAATTGGCATGTCACCATATCAGCTAGTCTATGGAAAAGTATGCCATTTACCGGTTGAGCTGGAACACAAGGATTTATGGGCTCTAAAAAGGTTAAATCTGAATTGGAAGGAGGCAACAGAGTTAAGATTAGGGCAACTGAATGAGATGGATGAATTCCTTCTCGGGGCTTACGAAAGAGTGGACCTTTACAAAGAAAAGATGAAAAAGTATAATGATCAAAGACTTGAAAGTAGAGATTTCTGGAAAGTTGATTTGGTACTTCTGTTAAATTCCAGGCTCAAATTATTTCTAGGTAAACTCAAGTCTGAGTGGTCAGGTCCGTTTAAAGTAAGTCAAGTCTACTCATCTGGAGTAGTCAAGCTTGAAAATGAAGACGGCAACATCTTCAAAGTGAACGGGCAATGAATTAAACTTTATATCGGTCTAAAAGACTCGATAAGAAGTGTTGATATCTTTTATCTTAATGAAGTCTGAGTAAATGAGATAATTGAGTCGTGCTGCGATGATAAATCAGGCGCTAGTAGGAGGCAACCCACAACATATTGTTGTAACCATAGTTAGAGCCCATTTTATATTTTTGTGAAATTTTAATGTGTTTGTGAAGTGTGCAGGACCAAAAATGCAGTAAAAAGGGAAAAGAGGGATACAAGTGAGATACTACAACACGGCGACAAATGACTTAGCGGACCACCACTTTCACCCATTAAGAAATGACAAGAAAGTTCATTGACTGGATAAGCCACGATGGCCTAAGTGACGAACCATCACAAACCTAGTGGGTCGTCATAAAGGCCGTCAAAACTAAGATCAGTGATCTAAATTTCGGTAAGAAGTGACGGTCAGACTGGTGGACCATCACATTCTTAGTGGACCATCCCATTGACCGTCACACCAAAATAGTAATACCCAAACTCTGGTGATGAGTGAAGTTCAAAGTGGTGGTCTACCATACTTACGACGTACCATCAATATCATCATCACTTTAACCCTAATTCTAAATCTGGTTGGGTTAAATTGGTACTATTTATAAGTACTCCATATTTGACCCAAAGTGAGATTTTAAGGATAAAATTGAGCAGGTACATTCATTGTAACATTCCATGACCTTTAGCTGTTCCACTTTCTTAAGATTCGAAGAACTTGAAGGGATTTATCCCATCTGAGACTTCCTATCTCCTCCATTTTTACCTTATTTAAACTAGCTCACTTCTTCCCTCTCTTTATCATAAATAAAGAGTAACGCAAGAGCTAGAATCTGTAAGTTAGCTTTGTCTCTGAAGTTTCAAGGACGTAGAGTACCTGTAAAACCAAGGTATGTGCTTACCCTTCTCTTCTGGTTGTCCATATTAAGTTTAAGTGCATGATTTGTTTTTCTTGGTTTGTTCCTATTGTGTTGAGTTTGAATGACATGAGTTGGACTTTAATATTCTAATTTTTGTGAAATCTAAGTAGCATAAGTTGTAGAATTTGAAGAATGTGCTTAAAATATAAGTTTAGTGCTGTGTTGATAGCTGGAAATTGATCTGATATGCAATTGCTAGACAAAAGGGTCAAACCCAAAACTGTGGCTGAAGATGAAGGTGCGACGGTTGAATTGGTGGACCGTCAATTTTATGATGGACCACCAACTTGACCATCACAAAGCACTTTGAGATAGCACTCTCTTGATAAGCTGCGACGGTTGAATTGGTGGACCGTCAACTTTTCGATGGACCACCAACTTGACCGTCACAAGGTAAAATTACGTAATGTAACTATTTTTTTTAATTTTGAACTAATTCATGACTTTTTTTCAGGTGTTATGGCCCCTAAACTTCCATAAACTAGAGAAGAAAGATATCAACGAGGTAGGAATGCATCCACACCAGCTTATAACACCAGACAAAATAAAAGAGAAGCTCCCATACTCTTCCAGTCCAAGGAAAAGAGTGAGAGTACCTCTAGTAGTAAAATTTCAAGCCTCGATGAGGCAACTATTACTGCAACTCAACCATTGCCCGTAGAGGGTGAAACTAAAACTGTTAACATGGAGGATCAAATAGAAGTTCCTGATGTTAAAGCAGAACTGGACAGTGATAATGTTATCAGGTGGAAGGATCCACAAATTTGAGAGTCTATCAGGTGGCAGATAGTGGGAGCACAAAAAGAGTTCTATGATGGGTTGACACTCATAGCTCGAGGGATCAGAAGATCATTCATAGAAAAACATCATATTATGACAATAGAGCTTCATGAATAGCATGAGTTAGAGCGCTGGTTCAATGAATATGGACTGAAATGGATGAGTAGACCACCAAGAGAGTACTAACCAAACTGGGTAAGGGAATACTTTGCAAATTATCTGTGTGTGGTGAAAATGGAATGCCCAAAGGGGACTCCAATCCCAAATAGACCAAATAGGGAGTCTGTCCTGGTCTGACGGGTCACCGTTGATATCTCAGCCCAAACAATTAACAGGATGCTATTCGGGCCAGGATATAAGGCTCCACCCGCTATTCTAGATTTTGAGTATAGAATGAGAAATGCTTCCAGTCAGAGACATTGGGCAGCTTCTTTATTGACTGATGATGGAAATCCTTGCTGGTTACTAATTCCAAAGAGCGCATTACAAAGTTCACTCATATCTTTAAAGATAAGTTCTGGTGGGCTATTATTCGGTTGAGGTTAATGCCAACAAAAAGAGATGGGAACCAGGATCATCACAGAGCAGTAGCAGTAGACAGTTTGGTTTTAGGCCTACCAATTGATTTTGGCCAGCTAATTGTAGACGAGATATTCGTGCAGAGCACATAAAGTAACCACTTCTGTACCCTTCCTATGTTTGATCACTAGGTTATGCAAATGAGCTGGTATGCCACTGATCCGTGGGGTTGACAATGAAGTACAAGCTACACATAGACATGACATTGAGAAGTTGAAAGATGAATCGACATTTGAAATTTGTATGACAAAGCCTCCAGCATATCAGTCTCAGTCTGCACCAGCTTTTGAGGCCACAGAAATGCCCGAAGGTATGCCTTTCACTATCACCACATATGTACCACCTGATTATATGCCCCAGGGTACGTCTGTAGGGTCAGGTTCTACATAGTCTGCTGGTGGAGCGGAGTTTACTGAATACAGGTTCAACACGAAAAATTTTGTTATGGTGGAAAAGAATCAAAAGCAGTTTCTGAAACCGTTAGAAAAGTGGGTTGGAGATTTCAAACCTTTTGTGGATGAAATTGTAGCCAAAATAGTTAGGCCTTTTCAAACTATTCATGTTATTATGGATAACATAGAAGACCGCATCAATAAAAGGCTAGATTCACTATCTCTCCCTAATCTTACCAAGCTTATGGCAGAGTCGAGCAGGCAAAGACTGACATAGCAGAGTTAAAGGGGAAGCAATCATAGCCGCCTATATTTGACCCAACTTTAGCAGTAAGTGATGATGAGGAGGGCATTCTGGATCTGATGGGTAGACCTATGAAGGACAAAGGGAAGCAGCAAATAGATGAAAAATCAGCAAAAAAAGAAGAAAAAAAAAAGAAAAAGAGAAGCAATGTCATCTGAGGATTTAGACCAGCATAACCTAAAAAGAGCTACAAAGAAGTCAAAGAAAGAAGCTAAAAGGAATCAAAGAGAAGCAAAAAATAAAGAGGCAGGAGTCTCTACTAGTGCTACCCCAGCAGGGGGCGAAGTGCAGGTTCAGTTCAGGAGATGATCCCTCAAATTGTGAAGGGTAAGGTTGTGAGTGCTCCTACCACCTTAATCTAAAAGCTTTTGGTACTGATCTGTTCAAAGGTACTGTGCACCTTAACTAAATGCATCAACATAAGTTAAGGGTGGCTAATACTTGTCTTCTTTCCTCTAAGAAAAAAAGGGTTTTATGTCTGAAGAAGAGCCTGTTATTGGAAGTAGTAAATGAGATGATCTGGGCTACAATGATGCTAAGGCAAGGAGAGTTAAATCTTAATAAGTCACTTTATATAAAAGCATATCCTTACCTAACCTAAATCCTTATTTCAAGCCTTGAAAAGACCTGTTTGATCCCAGCGAGTCGTCCTTGAGGAGGTGTCGTATGGCTAGGGTAAGACTATAGGTATTTTGGACTATGCTTGTAACTTCTTTGATGAGTGTGAGATTTTATATTGCATCCACATTATATGATGAGTGGTGGACTTCATTTTTGTGAGGGTAACTGGAGTTTCACTGAGTTTTACTGTTCTCTGTGGGATAGAACATCTATGTTTGTATGCTGAATTATGATCAATGCTGGGTGTAGAACCTGATGTGTTAAATTTATGTAAGTGAAATGATGAGTGAGTAGTTACATCGAAATGATTCAGTGGTTGATTGCAGGTCATTGTATTGTTCATGTTTATAATTAGGTGCTGAGTTGCTTGAGGATAAGAAATTAACTTAAGTTGAGGGTGTTGATGTTCCAGTTTTTGATGGAATATTTAGCATCATCTTTTTGGGAAAATTGTATGTTTTCAAGCAACCAAAGTGGTATTTAATAAGTTTTTTTTAGTGTTACTGGGAAAGGAGTGAACTACAGAAGAAACTTGGAAAAAGTAGCAAAAAAGGAATTTGACGGTCAAAATGGTGGACTGTTAGTCTTGCGACGGATCACTAGGTGAATCATTAGGCTTAACCAGAACATGGCCTCCCAAAGGACTCAGTGATGGACCAAATGGTGGATCGTCAGTCTTGCGATAGACCACCAGGTGTACCATTAGGCTTTATCTAGAAATCACTCTTCTGAAGGACTCAGTGATGGATCAAATGGTGGACTGCCAGACTTTTGATGGACCACCACTTTGGCCTTCGACATGGATGCAGTTTTTTTGATTTTAAATTTTAAATTCCTTTTTACCTGGGAACATATAAATACTAAATTTTAGGGTGAGGGGAGGAGTTTTTTTTATCTTTTACAAGTTTTTCATCTATAGAAACTTTCTGTAACCTAGTACTTTGGGGATTAAAGCATATCTTTGGGGAAGTTAATCATTCAATTCTTTATTGAAGATTCAAGAACTGATTCTTGAGATTTTTGTAAGTGAATTCTAAATCTATCTATGAATAATACAAGAATTATTTCTTCTTCTTTTATGAAATTTTGTGGCTAAATTCCCATAACTAGGGTTATGGGATCCTTAATATGAAAAACATCTATGGGTTGTGAATAAAATTGAGTTCTATGAATAACTGATATTGTATAAACCTTTCTTTAATTTAATGGCTTTTCTTAGTTGAAAACCTGAAAAGTGAGCCCAAGAACATCACTTGTCTGAAAGGAAAGTTTTTGTTGGGAAAAAGGAAGTGTTTATATGAATTCTAAGGTCTTTAACCTTTGTATTAATTGCAAAAGCCCTAACATAATTAGATTACATAAGTAAATGGTTGAAAGAACAATGTATCCTTTGAGTTTGGGAGAATTAGAGGATAATCTATCCACTTAGGTTGAGAAACTAAGGGATAAAGAATAGGATTCAACCCTTCTTGCAATTAAATTTGCTAATTGGAACTCTTAAGTGATTCACAACCCTAGTTGTGATAGCATTTTGGGAACCATAGCCCTGGTTTATTTAATCTCATTAAATTACTAATTGCAAAGAGAATCATTCGTTGGAATACTCTTGTTACAATTAATTACTTTATAAGTTATAAATCAAAATCCCCCTTATTCAGGAACCTCTGATCAACAATCTAGTAACGATTATAATACTTAGTGAGAACAGTATTCCCTATGGGATTCGACACCCAAACTAGTTGTGTTCTATATTTGACCACGACCACTTACGCTTTCTAACGAGAGTTGTAATTTGGGCGTATTAAAAGTGTGAATAGTAATCGTACAAATCTGCTCTACAAGAACTATGGTAGGGATCACCAGGGTGAGTCTAGAGTTGGTAGTGATGTTTATTTTGGATGTGGCACTCCAGGCCACATAGTTAGGGAGTGCCTAAGGGCTAGTCAGCAGGGTCAATCCAATTTTTCTTTAGTCTAGCTGATCTCTAGACTCAGTAGGGTGTCACTTTTAGTGCAACTAGTGGACATCGTAAGAATAGATTGTATGCTCTACAGACTTTGCATGATCAGGAAACTTCTCCTAATGTTATTATGGGTACGTTACACGTCTTTTAGCTTTATATTTATGCAGTGTTAGATCTCGGAGCTTTCCTTTCCTTTGTGACTCCTTACATAGTTGTAGGCTTTGGTATTAGTCCAAAAATATTAGTAGAGCCTTTCTCAGTATCTACCCCAGTGAGTTAGTCCATTGTAGCCAGACGGATATATAGAAATTGCCTGTCACAGTGTCTTAGAAAGTTACTTTAGTTGATCTTGTAGAGTTAGAGATGGTTGATTTTAATGTCATTCTTGGCATGGATTGGCTCCACTCATGTTATGCCTCAGTTGGTTCCATAAATAGAATTGTCCAGTTCAAATTTCCTTATGATCTAGTTATCGAGTGAAGGGGTAGTATTTCAGTTCTTAAGGGTCAGTTTGTTTCCTATCTTAAGATAAGAAAAATGATATCTAAGGGGTGTATTTAGCATCTCATCTGAGTGAAGGACCCAAATGTTAAAACTTTGAGTCTTGAGTCAGTTTCAGTAGAAAGGGAATTTCTGAAAGTATTTACCAAATATCTTCCCAGAATTCCTCCCAAAAGAGAAATTAACTTTGGAATAGATCTCCATCCAGATACCCAGCCTATCTCTATTCCACCTTATAGAATGGCTCTAGCTGAGCTTAAGGATCTAAAAGAGCAGTTAAAGGATCTCCTACATAAGGGTTTTATTAGGCCTAACATTTCACCATGGGGTGCTCCAGTTCTATTCATGTGTAATAAAAATGGTTCTCTTAGAATGTGCATTGACTATCGTCAGTTGAACAAAGTCACCATCTAGAATAACTATGCCCTTTATAGAATTGATGACTTGTTCGACCAACTTTAGGGTGCAACTTATTTCTCTAAGATAGACCTCAGATCCGACCATCATCAACTCAGAGTCAGAGAGTGTAACATTCCAAAGACAACCTTTAGAACTTGATATGGCCACTTTGAATTTCTAGTTATGTTTTTTGGACTAAAAACTGCCCATGCAACTTTCATGGACTTGATGAACATGGTGTTCAAGGATTACTTAGACATGTTTGTCATAGTCTTCATTGATGACATTCTTGTATATTCCTGTAGTAAGAATGATCATGCAGACCATCTGAGAGTTCTATTGCAGAACCTTAGGGATCATCAGTTGTTCGCTAAATGTATCAAGTGGGAATTCTAGTTGAGATCAATTGTTTTTCTTGGTCACATAGTTTCTAGCTATGACATTCGAGTTGATCCTCAAAAGGATGAAACAGTGAGAAACTATCCTAGACCCATCTTTTCATCAGATAACAGGAGTTTCTTAGGTTTAGCTGGTTATTACATATATTTTTTTGAAGGGTTTATTGCTTCCCCCATGTCGAGACTAACCCAGAAAAAGGTTATGTTTTAGTGGTCAGATTCCTGTGAGAAGAGTTTTCAAGAGTTGAAGACTCAACACACTTCTTCCCCAGTCTTGACTTTTCCAGATGGTTCAAATTGGTTCATAGTATATTTTGATACTTCTAGAGTTGGTATGGGTTGTGTATTGATGTATAGAGGTAAGGTTATAGCCCATGCCTCTAGACAGCTTAGGCCCCATAAGAAGAATTATCCAACCCATGATCTTGGGTTGTGTATCTTTATGGGGTTTATGTTAATGTGTTTATAAATCATAAGTGTTTATAGTACGTATTCATAAAGAAAGACCTGAATATTTTCTAGAGAAGGTCGCTTGAGTTGTTGAAAGATTATGTTATGAGCATGTTGTACTATCGAGGCAAGGACAAAGTAGTGGTGAATGCCCTTAGTAGATTGTCTATGGGTAGTATTGCCTATGTCGAAGGTGATAAGAAGGAGTTGGTCTGTGAGGTTCATCGTCGTGCTAAGTTAGGTGTTTGGTTGGTTGATTTGGCTGAAGGTAGTAAATAGGTTCAGAAGGGATTGGAGTCTTCATTAATTGTCGAAGTAAAAGAAAAGCAGGACAGGGATCCTAGTTTAACTAAATTAAATGAGACGGTTAGGAATCAGAAGGTGGAGGTTTTCTCCCAAGTGGGAGATGATGTACTTCATTTTTAGGGAAAGCTATGTGTTCAGTGTGTTAATGGTTTAAGACAATGAATATTAGAAGAAGTGCATGGTGCACGGTATTCTGTTTACCCTGGAGCCACTAAGATGTATCGTGACTTGTGGGAAATCTATTAATAGAGTGGTATGAAGAAAGATATTACAGAGTTTGTGGTTTAGTGTTTGGACTGTCAGTAGGTTTAGGTTGAGCACCAAAGACCTAGTGGTACACTTCAGGAGTTTAGCATACCCACATGTAAGAAGGAGGTGGTGAATATGTATTTTATAATAGTATTGCCTCGTACGTGTCATCAACATGATTTGATTTGGGTCATCATAGATAGAATGACTAAGTCAACCCATTTCTTGCCATTTCATTCTTTATTTTTAGCCGAGGGTTATGCAATACTCTATCTTATGGAGTTGGTGAAGTTGCATTGGGTTCCATTGTCTATTATTTTACATAGAGGTACTCAGTTTACCTCTTAATTTTGGAAGGCTTTTTAGAAGGGTCTTGGTACCCAAGTTTACCTCAGTACAACTTTTTATCCTCAGACAGATGATCAGGCAGAGAGGACCATTTACACTACAGAGGAAAATTTGGGGGCATGTGTTATTGACTTTAAAAGTAGTTGGCATGACCACTTACCTTTGATTGAGTTTTTCTACAATAATAGTTATCACTCTAGTATTCAGATGGATTCTTTTGAGGCTCTCTATAAGAGGAGATGTAGATCTCCATTTGGTTGTTTTGAAGTAGGTGAGACTACTTTGATAGGGCCAGATTCAGTGTTGGAGGCGATGGAAAGAGTTCAGTTAATTTGAGAGAGACTAAAGATAGCCCAAAAATGTCAGAAATCTTATGCTGATATGAGGAGAAGGGATATTGAGTTTGGGGTTGGTGACTTGGTCTATTTGAAAATGTCTCCTATGAAAACGGTGAAGAGATTTGGAAAGAAGGGTAATCTCAATCCCCTCTATATTGGTCCATATAGAATTTTGAGTCATTTTGGAAAGGTAGCTTATGAACTAGAGTTTCCTGGCAGATTTGGCATTTGTGGACCCTGTGTTCTATATTCTTTTTTAAAGAAATACATTGGTGATTTAACTTATATTGAAGAAGTTCTAGTTGAGATCCTTGATCGTCAGATTCGTAAGTTAAGGATTAAAAAAGTTTTTTTGCTTATTGTCCTATGTCGAAATCAGTCCGTTGAGAAAGCCACTAGGGAGATAGAAGCAATATGTGAGCAAAGTATCCCCATTTTTCCTTATAAATTCAGACTCAACTTTATGTAATGGTTTCTCTTAAATAGACTCACTCATTCTGTATCTTAGCTATATGACCATCCTTATGTCATAGCATGTATTCACAAAACTCTGTTCATTATATGTATTATGTTTTAGATTCGATTACCAAATCATGGTTTAGATCATAAGTGTTTAGTGTATGATATCTGCCTTGTTAGTTCTTCACCTTAAATAATTTCATTTGAGGATGAATTATCCCAAGGAGGAGATAATGTAACACCAGCATTTTTGAGCTAGAATTCAAATTTTTGTTTCTACGTGTATAAACTCTAAGTCCATGATTTATACTTGAATATGTATGCCATGATCATTGGCCTAGTGTGAATATAGATTATGAGGTAAAAAATGTTCATCAGAATCACTTAAAGCAAAGTGATCTAAGAGCCTTCGATTAGGCCAAATTTTTGTATTTGATTATACAAGGGTCAGCATTGAACGTGTATAACTTCTTACCTATGTGGAATTTCATATCTCAAGACCACAAAATTTTATATAATTGAATTAGCTTTCCAACGATGCCAATTTTTTCTTAATCCAATACCCTAGCGAAAAATTATGACCATGCAAAGGCCATGCATCGCATGACAATCGCAGACGACCACTAGATGTGGTGTGATGATTGGCATGCGCCACACAACCTAAGGTATGAAATTGGCATTCACTTCCCAACCTAAGGTATAAGATTTTCATGCGTCACACAACCTAAGGTGTGCGATTTACATGTATCGCACAACAAAGTCATAGTGTCAAAAGTTGCTTCGGTTTGACTTAAATCAAGGGAGTTGATGTTTTTTCACACCCCTAAATCATCCCTAATCACTCCTAAATGAAATAACGAGTCTTTAAACATGTAAATTCCACTCCCTTGACCCCAAAATTCAGTTGCATTTCAAAAACCCTTCTACTTTTTCCAAGAACAAAATCCAAGCTTCTTATTTCAAGAACTCAAGGATTTAAGTTCGATTTGAAGATTTCTTCAAGAATCCATTCAATTAAGGTATGTGGGGTATTCACCAATGAGTTGCTTTCATTCATTGATCCCCAAAGCCTAATTTTAACTTAAAAGTATAAATCTTATCTTCCTTTATGAAATTATTCATGAATCTTATGAAATTAATCCATGCACTTCTTGGTAAATCAGTTATAAGCAATGTCTACAAGTATTGTAAATTAAGCTATTTCATGTTTTGAGTTGTAAATTTCCATATCATATTCCATTGATTTTATGCTATATCTCTATTATGAATTTATCCATGTAATCATGTTGTTTCCTCATGTTTAACACATTCCCATGTTCAAGTTCATGCTTCTCACTTATTTAGTGAAATATTTATGTTTTGGTTGTTGAACCGTGATTCTATAGTACAATTTTAAGCTTTGATATCGTCTTGTATGATCATTCAGTGATGGAGGGTTATGAACACCAATAACTATGTGTTTACATGATTTCAAATTTTCAAATAATAAGTCAGTTAAGCTATGAATCATATCATTATATATGAATCATATCATTATACTCAGATATTTATGATCATTATGAGCACTATCAGATGTAATGTTCAGTTGAATTTAGTTCAGTTTAGAACTAGTGTCAGTTTAATTAAGAGTAGGATTTAGCACCGAGCGAACCCAAGGATGGGGGCTCAACTACCAGTAGAGGGTGTGACCTTTAGTAGAAGTCCCTGAGTTCCAGAACTACGTAACCAGTGTAGGTTTCAGATGTCTTCCTGCCAATTGAGAGTTGACACATATCTCATGAGAGAACCTGCCAGTATAGGGTGACTCTTTAGTCCTTGGGGCACTAGTTTAGTTGATCCACATAGCGATGTGTTAGTACTCGTGGCACGGTACTGACACCCTTCCAACCTATAAGTTGGACCTCGATTAGCTTAGATTGGGTTATGTCGGTTACATGATACCTCCCACAATTTCAGTCAGTATTTGGTATATCTTAGCTCAGGTTTACTTGACCAAGTATACAAATTCTCATTTATTTAGTTATACAGAATTCAGTCTTTTTTATTACAAATTAGCTCAAAAACATGTTTATGCTTGGTCTTGCATTCTTAGATATTACATGCTCATGCATTTATGCTCAGTTATCTCATACATTTAGTCAGTTCTTATCTCACATACCAGTATATTCAAAGTACTAATCACATACTTTTCCTTTGCGCTATGTTGTCTTATAACATGGGTTAAGACGCTCAGTTTCCCAATCGTTCCAGGACAGCTCAGTGTTACTTAGCAGCAGTAGTGTTGAGTTCTCTTCCATTGGGGACATGATATACTTTTACTGTTATTTCAGTATTTCCTTATGTTCAGTCTATCAGATTTAGTTGGGGGTATGTCCTATTAACTCCTCATGATGTTTAGAAGCTTTCGGACAGAAAGTCAGTCTGACAATTAGACAGTCATTTAGTCTTCACTTATCATGAGTTATTTTAGACAGACAATTTAGTTTTCTAGTTTTTTCAGATACTTCATACATGTCATTTTACATATTTCAATATTCAGATTGACAGTACTTTACTGGTTTATCTTCTTCATATGTTATGTTATTATCATTTTATCCAGTGCTCATAGCAGGTACAAGACGATGGGTTTGCTCGCGATCACTTATGGCCATAAGCACCATGTCGCGACAAGAGGGTAGCCTCGGATCGTGAAAATAATACTCCTTACCACATCAATGCTAAATATGAGCTCTAATTATGAATTCACTAGTGCACAATGCATTCATCCACTTGTATACCTACATGAAATTCAAGCCTATCTTTATAACCATATATGAACTTCTAGGCAATCAAATCATCTACGAATTTTCTTATCTTCTCTAATACCTCTTCAATAACAATTTGATGGACTACAGCCAAAAAGGCACACCAAAACATCTCAACTAACTATTTCCTTTACCAAAACTTTTACTCAATCTTTATTCACACTTATAACCATAGATAACACAAACATAAACAAATTTTCCTTAATATGAAATATCTACTCTCTTATGTCTAAACCATTTTTCATTCATTTTCATCACCACTATGTTAACATAAGGAGTGGTCATAAAGGGTTAGAAAATGAGGACCTAAGGAATGAAAGAATCCTAGGACCTAAGGAATGAAAGAATCCTAACGTAACTTTGACCCTAAACTATGGCCTGAGGAATAGAGTATCAAAGGCATGGATTTGTTAAAGAGATTTAAACTGAGGACATACATGACATAATGTGAATTTCACTAGTCATTAAGGGCGTATCATGAGTTTAGGGATTGATCACACTATGAAACATGGGTTCATATTTATGATAAGTTACTCAACATATGAATTGAATTCATAGAGCCATGATGGATGACTAAGATAACAGAGTGAAGCTATTACTTCTTTTACTAGGATCTTAGAATGAACATGAATATTTCTGAAGTTATAAACATTGGTCACAGGCGTGGCTTTATCATGCAAGACATGGGTAGGCTATCATAATGATTAAAATCCAAGGAATATGCTAGAGTAAGAATGAATAACTCTCTCATCATAACTCTTACTGACATGTACCACAATCTTATTCACAAAACTTGAGTTGATTCCTCAACTTATCAACTCCCTTTTAGATTATTGATGATATTCTAAGCCTATGGGCTTATTCCATATCTTCAAAACTAAGACATAAGTTCTTTACTCTGATGGTCTATACACAAATACTCAACTTACTCAAATAAACCATATTTGAGAAATAATATCTTCATTCTTGGTCATTCCTTGAATAGATATCACCCTTAACTTTCTCTAGCTTCAATAATCATCATCATGTACTTACACTTTTCTTAGCAAACATACTTGTTTCTCTAAACACGTGATCAACCCCTTTTTCTTCTTAGTCTACTAATATCACACTTCTAAGTTCATATTATTTCCTAAAACCTTGAGATTTAAAACTATACCAAATGGCTCAACATCTTCTATATATAATTCTTTAATTTAGCTATTAAGAACACCATAAATTATATAACTAGCTTTCTTCACATTTAGCAACTTAAGGGTACTATGTAATCACTCATGACACTTAATAATCTTAGAAAATCATGAAGCCACATATTACCTTGAATGCACCTCTAGATCATACCTACACCATCATACTTAATTGTGAATGAATGAACATAAATTCTTGCATACACTCCTTCAAGCCTACTAGCTAACTTTCATATAACAAGCATCATTATCACAAGAAATCATTATTTCCACCTTAATGATCATCCATTGTTCAAACTCAATGTCTAGTACTAGACATGATTAACAATAAGATTTCACATACAATTCTTACTTGGCAGCTATACAATAAAACATCAAGAAATACTAGTCCACTAGAACTTCATAATAATAATTGATCATAATCTTATATTCTATCTTATTAAAATCCATTGGCATATCAACCTTTCATACATTATTACTATTTACCCATCCATACGGTTCAATCATAGTCATATCTCTATAAGCATCGACCAATTTTCCTTTTTACGGTCATAAAGGAAGCCCATAATAACAATCCTTAACAACCTAATACTTTTATTAATGACCTATTCTTTTCTAAGTCAATGAAGTGCCATCAAGAACTCCTTTCCTACTTCAAGCATACCCCAATTCACCTTAACTAATGACTCTTTCTCTACATTCCACCGTGAAATCTAAAACACACTCACAACCTCTTAGTTAATACACATAAACATATCATCTCAATCCTAAATAGTATACATAGATCAATCTACTCTTAACCAATCGCTATCCCCACCTTTTTTGTCTTTACACTTTTAAATCCATACTCCCAACTCTGAGGTTGTTCTACTAATTATGGATCATAACACCCTAAGTTACACTTTTCTTGAGTGAAAACTCTTTTCAATAATTTAGGTACATACTCTCTCCTCACATAGATGTTATTTGTAGTGAAAGGTTAAAGAGGAAATTGAATACATATCATATTATGTCTTAATTGTATAACTCATATCGATGAGGATATAAGACTTTAAATTGAAGGACTTCAAACACACTAATGGATCCTCTCAAGACATTTGTCTAATTTTTTGAAGTTTCAGATTATTGATCTAGGAGCATCATATCAGAAGGAATTAAAATTTACTACATTTATTTACTCAAAGATAAGTCATTGTTAGAGGATTTGGAGTAACACACGAATCAATGTGAGTTTCTAAGAAGATAACCTCATTGCATGATCTGGAGTATGAAAGAAGGAAAATATTTTCTTAATGCCTAGTAGCCTCTAAAAATAGTACAGACATATTCGTACTATTTCGGAAGACTCTACTACACATGGCTTCAATGACATACTAGGACACTTGAAATTTATGCTCTAATACCAAGTTTTTAATGCCTCGAGACTGCCCCTGGACATTACATGGTGCTTATAACCATAAGTGAACCAAGGCTGACCCATGATACTGGTATAATTCATGTGCAACAAAAAAAATACATAAAAATGAAAATACTAAGTGGAAGCAATTTCATTAGCTGAATTTGTTTAATATAATACAATTTAAAACATTTACAACATTGGTTATATAAATGAAAACTGCAACTTAATACATCAACTCTTATTGACTGGCTATGAAGCCTCTACTAATACTAACAATAGGTAGATGGGACATGGATCCCAGCTATCCCTAATCAATACAAAAAACTTAAAATAAGACACTAGAACTATAACTGACTTTATTCCTTAAATGAAGAGAACTCATCATTTGCTTGCTGGAAGCTGTAAACTGCCTAATCATGATTCTGCGAGCTACAAATGATGCCTACATAATAAATCAATGCAGCCATACAGACGTATATATGGTCAATACTTATAGAATATATAGTGTATTGAGGTAAATGTAATAAGTAAAAACTGATATAAATCAAAAGATTAAAAACATACGTGCTAAGTATATACAAACTCTCTATATTCATAAATAAAACTCAAAGTTGAAATATCATAAAGCATGTCATAAAACAACATTTGATAAAGTTAATGATTTTGGTGACCTTAGTTTCTAAAATCATATTTTCTGTGGGAAATTCTCTTAAAAGACATAAATCATGTGAGCAACATGGAGTCAGAGTTAAAATCTCCCATCAAAAGGAACTGATATACCTTACCAGGTTAGAAAGCCTTACTAAGGTCATCACTTATGCATGTCTATTTAGACAAGCTAAATCATGATTTTACATGTTCATTTGGACAAGCTGAAAATGAATACCTACGATGGCATGTATTTTATGGAAAAGGATAGGCTAAAACCTCTCTCCTTGGTGCTAAATACTACTCCCAAATCATACTATTGCTCATAAATACATATTAAATTCACCATAAAATAAAGTTGGTACTCAACTCAAGTTTTCTCTAAATGCTTCCTTTGACCATGATTTGCATCGAAAGCACTTTACACACTAGGTAAATAATCATGACACTTATCGATGGTTTAAATAATTTTTTTTGGAACTTTAAACATATGACAAATGGTCAGAAACTTTTCTAGGAGTTTGTAGGGTGTTATATAAACACTTTTGATAAAGTTAAGGTACAACTTAACTTACCTTAAATGAAGATCCACAAGCCTACACATAGTCCAAAACCTTAATCGGGAGCCCCACTCTCTTAAACCAAAACACAATGCATCTAATCTAACCAAATATGTTATCTACAAGTCAAAATAAAGCTAATGATACTCATATTGACCCTATAAAAGACGGGTTCAATATGGATTTGAGAAATGAGTTAAAAATGAGAGTAAAATTGGAATTTTATTTAACAATAATGTTCTCCAAAATTATAGTAGTCTATAGTTGAAAATTCATGAAAAAATAAATTAGAAAAAAGGTTCAAATAGAAGAAAAACCATTCTAAATCTTTATCGGCAAAATTCCATTTTGAAATAATAAATCAGAGGTGGATTTGTAAAGAAAATAACAGGAGATGATAAAATAAACATTTAGGAACCTACCCATGGAGGAATTCTCAAAAACCTTCTAAAATCGCCATAGACTGAGATCAAAGGTAAAATATAGTGAAACTAGGGTTTTGGTTCTAAATGGGGATTAAATTATGCCCTGTCCCAACTGTTCATTGCAATCACGATCATTTATGTTGTTCTTGCAATCGCGGTCATCTATGTTGAGATTGTGACTCTATCTAATATGAACCCTCACAATACAATAACCCGCTTGGCATTTGTGATGACCTAGATTCTACACCATCACGATTGCGACACCTGACAAAATCCTTCTCTGCAAACGCGACCTATCCTTTCTACGATCATGATACATAAGGAATTCTTTTATCACAATTGCAAGACTAGGGTCGTGAACTCAGTGAAAGAAGGATATTTGGACCAGAAATAATAGAACCAGCAAAGGTACAAGTTAAAATTCTCTGAAGGGACCGTTGGAATTAGTTTAGAACCTCACAGAAATAAACTAATAATGCATCCAGAGTAATTTTGATGTTCTAGACTCAATGGAAATGTCAAATTTTCAAAAAAAAGGATTTTTTACATAAAAATAAACCCTCAAACCTCTTTAAGCCAAAATTGACTAGTTTACAAGTGTAGGGTCAAAATGCTAATGAAGGTTCCAAACCTGAACTGACTCTGCAACTAACCCAAAATTGGTATTTTGGATCTAATGGTGTTGTCCAAATCTCTATTTGATATTTTGATAAAAGAATATTGACCAAAGTCAAACCGATCCTTTTAAGAATACTCAAAAACCTCAAACTCAAATAAAACACTCCTAAATACATTGAGGGTTGTGCCAACCATCCCTATAACTCATATCAAATAAGATAGGCACAAAAGAGGCAAAATGGTCAAAAAATTAAAATTCTAAATTTTAATATGAGGGTCATTACAATATCCACCACTAAAACTTAGACTCGTCCTTGAACGTATAAGTAGAAAAATGCCAAAATAGGTATAGCATAGAAAATACCCTGGAAATACATCAAAAAAACACTCCAACATAGAGTCATAATCATAAAACCATCAGTCTCACTACAAAATAAGAAATATAACACATATGGACTCACTAAGTCACATCACTAAAATTTTAGGCCAAATTATCAATAAAGCTGAATTTCTATATTCTTGAACTTCCTCTATACCCAAAAATAGATCCGAACACTACAAAAGGAATAAATATACATGGCAAAATGAAACTTGACCAAGACACTGGCTACAACCATAAGACAAAATTATCTCCGGCCCTACCATAGGCCAAGGGATGCATAAACCGCATGACCTACCTAAGGCTGATACTATCACTGTCAAGCCAAACCATAACATAGCCTTAGGCTATAACTACTAGGCCAAAAATTGGTATCAAAGATACACAAAACCTTAAAAGCCACACTCAACACATTAGGTCACCACCCAATAGACATAACATACCGCTTAACCCTTCGAGGCAACTAGGAATCACCATAGGTCTCTATATACTATAGTTATGACGTATATAAAGACATCAAATGTGCATTCCACTCTTCACAATAAAATGTGTAGTTCTCAATACTTAAAAGCCATCAACTAACTCAAAGTCCTCAATAATCTGGTAGAACAAGGGGTCTTTTTGAACCCACACACATATGCAACCTGTCATAACAAAAAATAATCAACCTATAAAAGGAGTTCAATAAGAACTTTATCTCTTTGACGAATACCCAAATCATGAATTAGACTCAAAAGAGTGACCTCTACACTCTACATAAGCTACTGATAAACCACACTATCAAAACTTTAAATTTTTGACTCAAATCTACAACTAAAATTTAAATGTATCAAGTTCCTTATGAACAAGTTCCTCAACCTTTCTTAACTTATCCCATTCAGTATTTTCTAACATAATCACTATGGAATAGAAACATATACTCCAAACATCAAAACTCAAGAGCAAAAAATATCCCATTAGGACACACATTTATGGAATAACATTTTTTGCAAGTTAGTTTTCCTTTCTATTTAAAACTCAAAACAAGGAAAGAATCCCTTGTAAACTAAAATCCTTCAAACTTAATTAAGGATTATCTTAATAGAATCAAATAACATTATGCAATAAAATCCAATAACTAAGGAAGTAATAGTATGCGAGGAATAAGCACCTTAAAATTTTCCCTTATCCAATTAGAATTTTTCAAAGGTGATCTCTCCATGTTGGTTGTACTAAGTTCGACACACCATAAGGTCTTATTACACAATATAAGAACTACTCGTCAACTCAGAAAGTTGATATCATAAATATGGAATTAAAATAAATCAGAAATATGTTGAAATGACCCTCTAAATAGCTAATCCCATGCACACATACTATCAATATGCTTGCAGGTAATTCTACACGAGCCTTCTAGACATTACTTTCTTCATTCATAACTCGCCATCCTAATAATTAAAATACTTATTTGATTCCAAAAGACTCATGACTCCTTAAATAACCCCTATATCACTTAGTATAATCTAAATATGCCAAAACCCACTATCGGTCCATCACTAGACTACAACAAAACCATTAAAGAGATTTGTAACACCCTCAAATTTTAGGTATCTTATTATTGTTCTTTCTATGCATGAAATATTGATTTTTTACACAAATTATATTCAAGGATGTAAGAAGGGTAACCCGAGAGAGTTTCAAAATTTTTTATTAAGGTTTTGGATAATTTAAGGTCATGGAGGCAGTAAGCCTCCATAATAGTCTCGTAACATGAAAGATAATCCCCATGTTAAGGTCTGCAATGTAGAATATAGTCCCTTCATTGAGGTACACAATGCAAACTTATTTATTTTGTGACCATTTTGTTAGTTTAAAAATAGGAGAGAAGGGTAGTGAGGTCCTTTCATTCATACACGACTTTTAAAACATACAAGGACCAATTCTCATTAGTTTTTCAATACTAAAAGGTCATTATTCACTCTTAAATATCCTCTCTTAAAATCTTCTTTTTAACTCAAGGATAGGGTTCAAGGAGGTGATCATCTAGGGTCCTAAAGGTGTGGTTTTCTTCAAAATTCTAGGCAGCTAAGGCATGTATCTCTTTCCCTTGAACTTATATTTTATTAATGAAATGAAATTGATTATTATTTATGGTTTTAATAATGGGTTTTGAACTATAGGTTGATGGCTGTGCATGTGTTTGATTTAAATGTTTTCTATGGCTTCTTATCTAAACTTCATGTTTTACTAATGTTTATAAATATTGTGGGATTCATGGGAATGATGATTTAATAGAGGGGTCATGGTTAATCCATGATTTGATGATTTTGCCTTGTTATATGGTTTGGAAGTCATGTTCCCTCAACCTGTTTGTGAAATTGACAATGAATATGATTTTGTCACATAATTTGACTATTTTTGAAATCTTGCATTGCATAAATAGTAAATAGAACATGAATTGATTTAGTTGGGTTCATATGATTTTGAAAAAAGCCTTGGTGGCCATGGTTTGATTATAAATGGTTTTGGTTTAATTGGAAATAGTGGTGTCTAATTTTGTTTAATAGTTTATATAGAAAAAGGTAATAGACTTGCGAGCTCTAATTTTGGTATAATGATACCAACATTTAATACCTAATTAAAATACTCATTTGTAAATATTTGGAAATGTGTAAATGATTTTAACATAGGCTTAAAGGGGTTGTGTAGAAAAGTCGTAGAAGGTGGATGTCCCGAGGGGATGATATTGGAAACTCATATCTGCCAATGTGAGATTTTGTCATGGTGACAGCATGCATGATGTCAGACTTTATATTTTGGAGATGTACTAGTCATCTTAGGTTTTTCTCTGATCGTGAGGCTAACACACACTAGGCCCTTTCAGTAGGGGAAGCTGAACACATATAGTATGTGGGTGCCTTTAGGACGTCAGAGCTTCCTAGCCCAGGTTAAGATTTTAAAGTTCATGATAAGTCTCATCCCTTACCTCAACATATGATATAAAAATGGTATATTTTGCATGTAATGTCATGTATTGGTTTTACTAGCTTTGAATCATGGAATATGGCATTATTTTCATCCTTTATCCCCGAGTTAATGCTAGCACTCCAATCATTAACCATCTACCTACATTGTATCCCCATATGATAGATGAACCAACCATACTTCTACCCATCATGTATAGTTACTAGGTGATCGAGGGACAGTTCGTGAAGTTTACTTGAAGTGGTGACCTTTCATCCATCGAAAGACTTCATTTCATGTACTAGTTTTTATGTCTTGGAATTTATTTTAGTCTTGTTTTTGGCTATAGGCGGGGGCATGTCCTAACTTTTTATTGATACTCAGTTTTGTTAAAGGCTTGTGGATACTGTGGACTTAGGTATTGTGGATTACTTAGCTATTAACATCTCTTAGATTAGTGGGTAATTTTCATATATTGATATTTATATATATGTTGTGTTCTATTTGTATATATGTTGTGTTTTACGGGTGTGTTGCATTCTACTCTTATAAGGGAGAGACTACGAGACATTTAGGATTGTTTCCCTTTCTTGTAGTCTATTTTCCAGCTATAGAGTATAAGGTTTTGAATTTCATCTAATATCTATTTATTTACCTTTCAGATCATGTCTCTCAGATAATCTGATGTTTCATGGAGACTCTTCTATCCCATCTAGGGACAATATGGATAGAGTTCATCCTACTCCTCGAGTGTAGACCCGATCTAGGGTCACTGCTTCTGATTATTCTCGTGGAGTTCCACCTATCTCAACTAATCTTTCTCCAGCTGGTGGTACTCAGACTCAGCCACCTCAGGGAGATATTACCAATGTTGAGTTCCATCAGTCTATTCATTTGATGACATAGTTGGTGACATTTCAGTCATGTCAGGAAGGTTCTACTACTATTGTTATGTGTTCTTCTAAGGCCACTAGAGTTGGCCAGTTTATGAGGTTGAGCCCTCTAACTCTCTATGGTAATAAGGTTGAGGAGGATCCGTAGAATTTTATTGATGAGATGGAAAAGATATTTTATATTATGCATGATACTGTGGTGGAAGGTGTGGAGTTCATTGCATATTAATTAAAGGATGTATCATATCAATGGTATGAGGAATGGGAACGGCTTAGGGTCGATAATGCTGAGGTAATCCTGTGGGATGATTTCTTTAGTTCTTTTCTAGACCTTTTCTTTCCTCAGAAGTTGAGGCAGGAAAAAGTGGAGGATTTCGTAAACTTAAGGCAAGGCAGGATGAAAGTAAAGAGGTATACCTTAAAGTTCCATCAGTTGTCCCGATATGTTCCTAAATTAGTTCTAGCATAAGAATAAGGGAATTTGCTTATGGATTATATCATGAGTTTATTTTGGAGAGTACGACTGCCTTATTGAATAAGAATATGGATATCTCTAGCTTTATAGTATATATCCAGTAGGTAGAGGAAGAGTAAAAAAAGCAAGTTGAGATAGGGGACAGGCTGAGTAAGAAGCTTTGATATTCAAATCAGGGTGTGGGTCAAAATTAAGATAGTAGAGATGGTGGTAAGTGGTCTAAAAAGAGGGCAACTCAAGTTTATATTTGACGGCTAGTGCTCTTTATCTGAAGTCATTTAGAGATTATCATTTTCAAAGTTGTGATGGTTATCGGGCAAAGAGTGCACAATCTCAGGCCAGTGGAGTTCGATCAGCTCCATCATATCCTCCCTACAGAATTTGTAGTCAGTTTTATCGTGGTTTCTATGATGGTACGAAGAATAGGTGGTTTCATTGTGGCTAACTGGGGCATATGCTGAGGGATTTCCCTGGGGATAGGGTTTTTTGGGGGCTAATAAGGTTCCTATTGGTACTTCATCTGCTCCTGCACCAAAGGGTGCCACTTCTGGCTCTGGCACAGGTTAAAATCTCTTGTATACCCTTACTACCCATTAGGAGTTTGAGGCATCACCTAATGTCGTTACTAGTATGTTAAACTATTATCTCATGATATGTAATATTTACTTGTTCCAACTTTACCCTTTCTTATGTTTCCCTATTTATAGCTGTACATTTTGGTTTTGGTCCCTAGTGTATTTCAAACCTCTTTTTTATTTCTACCTCAGTGGGTGACTCGGTGGTTGCCAAAAGGATCAACATGGGATATGCAGTGTCTGTTGGTGGTAGGGAAACTTTGGTGGATCTATTTGAGTTAGATAAGGTTGATTTTGATGTATTCTAGGAATGGATTAGTTTCACTCGTGGTATGCCTCTTTTGATTGTCGAACCCATAAGGTCGCCTTTAAATTCTCTAATGAGCTTGTTATTAAGTGGTAAAAGAGTTCCTCGGTGCCTAAGGGAAGGTTTATATCGTATTTTAGAGCCCCAAAATTAATTTTTAACAATTGTCTTTTTCATCAGATTCGGGTGAAATATTCTAACTTCGATGGTCCTTCTTTACAATCTATTTTTATCGTTGGTGAGTTTCCAGAGATTTTTCCCATAGATCTTCCTAGTGTTCCTCCCTATAGGGAAATTGATTTTGGTATTAATCTTATTCTGGACACCCATCCTCTTTCTATCCCTCCTTATAGAATGGCCTCGACTGAGTTGAAGGAACTTAAGGACTAGTTAAAGGCTTCTTGACAAAGGTTTTGTCTGCCATAGTGTGTCTCCATGGGGTGCTCCTATTCTTTTTGTGCGTAAGAAGGATGGTTCTCTTCGGATGTGTATTGATTACCATCAGTTGAATAAGGTGACCGTGAAGAATAAATATCCTCTTCCTAGGATTCATCCATGGTTCACAACCAACAAATTTGTCGATCCAAGATCTCCACTGGGATATCTTCATAAGGTAGAAAATCTAAGATACACAAACCTTCAAAAGTAATAACTGATGAAGGATCGCCTATACACTTTCTCAACCTAGAGACATGGAATACTGGATGAGTAGAGATCAAATAAGAAGAAAACTTTAATAAATATGAGACATTACCAACCCTCCTCCAAACCACATAAGGACCAACATACCGATGATTGAGCTTCCTCTTTTTCCCAAACGGCGTTATTCCCTTCATTGGAGACACCTTTAGGAAAACCATATCCCCAACCTCAAACTCTAAGTCCGTAAGTCTTACATCCTCATAGGACTTATGGTGACTTTAAGTCGACTTAATCCTATCCCAAAACACCTTTAAGTTTTCCATAGCCTAATAAACCAAATTCAGGACAAACATATTTGCCTCACTGGCCTCAAACCACCCAATTGGAGATCTACACTTCTTACCATACAATGCCTCAAAAGAGGCCATCCCTATGCTAGAATGAGAGCTATGTTAAGAAAAATCCACAAGAGGTAGATGCTCAACCCAACTACCACCATAATCAATCACACAAGCACAAAGCATATCTTCTAATGTCTAAATAGTCTTTTTTTGCTTGTGCATCCATCTTCGAGTGAAAAACAATACTTAGACTAACCTTAGTACTCAACCCCTTTTGAAACGACCACCAAAAGTGAGATAAAAATTGTGTACCACGATCAGAGATAATCAAAATAGGTACCCAATGAAACTTTACAATTTCATGAAGCTATACCCTCGCATAATCCTTAGCCAAAAATTTAGTCCTCATTGACAAGAAGTGAGCCAACTTTGTCATCCTATCCCTGATGACCCAAACTGAATCCAATTGGTTCCGAGACTGAGAAAGACCGATAACAAAATCCATGTTAATCACCTCCCATTCCTATTTCAGAAATTCAATCTCCTAATACAAGCATCCATACCTCATGTTCTCAACTTTTACTTGTTGACACACTAAACACTTGGCCACAAAATTAGCTACATCCTTCTTCATACCATTCCACCAATACATCTCCTTGACATCATGATATATTTTTGTTAAACCGAGATAAACAACATAGCCTCATTCATGCACCTCAGCTAATACCCTTTCTCCCAAATTATCGACGTTCGGAACACAGAACCTCCCTTTGTAACACAAGGTACCATCACCATTGATCTCAAATACTATTACCTTTTTCCCACCTATATCACTCTTTCTTTATACCAAGAAAGGATCTAGCATTTTCTTCTTCTTTATCTCCACAATAATAGACGATTGTACCACTTACTGTACCATGACACTACCATTCTCAAAGACTAGAATATGAGCTCCAAGGTTAGCCAAGCGTTGAATATCCTTCACTAACTCCCGCTTCTCCTTCTCTACATGAGCAGAATTCCCCATGGACAACCTACTAAGAGCATCAAAGACCATGTTAGCTTTACCTGAGTGGTAGTAAAGACTCATATCATAGTGTGTGAGAAGCTCCAACCATCTCCTCTACCTGAGGTTAAGCTCCTTTTGTGTAAACACATAATGCAGACTCTTATGATCTTAGAAGATATCCATGTGCACTTCGTACAAATAGTGCTGCCAGATTTTTAATGCAAATACCATATCTAACAATTGCAGATCATGAGTTGGATAATTCCTCTCATGCACTTTTAACTGCCGAGAAGTGTAGGCAATTACCTTACCATGCTGAATCAAAATATAACCAAGTCCCACCCGGGATGCATCACAATAGACCACAAACTCCTCATTGCCTTTTGACAAATTTAAAATCAGAGCCAGAGTTAGCTTATCCTTTGGCTTCTCGAAACTACACTCACAAGCATCTGACCAAAAGAACTTTACCTTCTTCTGAGTTAACTTGGTCAATAAGGCATCTATCTTCAAGAAAGTTTCCATAAACTTCCTATAATACCCAGCCAAATCCAAGATGCTTTGAATATTGGTTGTAGTCGTGGGTCTAGGAAACCTCTTAACCACTACCATCTTTTATGGATCCATCATGATCCCCTCACTAGAAAAAATATGACTTAGAAAAGTAGCTACATTCAACCAGAACTCACATTTAAGAATTTGGCATACAACTGTTGCTCTTTCAAGGTCTGTAACACCACACAGAGGTGATTGGCACGATATACCTCACTCTTAGAATATACTAGGATGTCATCAATGAACACAATGACAAAAAGATCTAGAAAACAATGAAAGGCCCTGTTCATAAGATCCTTGAATGTCACCCGGGCATTGGCAAAGCAAATGACATAACTAAGAACTCAAAGTGTCCATAGCGAGTATGAAAATTTCTCTTAGGGATATCCACCTCCATAATCTTAATTTGATGATACCCGTACCGAAGATCTATCTTAGAAAAAAATTTAGCATCTTGCAACTGATCAAATAAGTTGTCAATCCTTGGAAGATGATACCTGCTCTTAATAATCACCTTATTCAACTATCGATAATGAATGCACATCTGAAGGGAACCATCTTTCTTACGCACGAATAATATCGATGCACCACACGGGGACACACTAGGGTGGATGAAAACCTTGTCTAAAAGATCCCTAAGTTTTCTCAACTCAGCTGAAGCCATTCTCTAAGGAGGAATAGATATTGGATGAGCGTCCAAGCTCAAATTAATCCCAAATTCAATATCCCTATCCAGAAGAATACTAGGAAAATCATCTGGAAAGACCTCAAGAAACTCATTCACTACCAGAACCAAATGCAAAGAAAGAACTTACGAGTTAGAATTTGTAACTTAGACCAAATGATGGAGACTTCTTTTAGAGGTTAACCTTTAAGACCTAAGATATGATTTAAACTTCCCCATGGGAGCTAAGAAACCACCCTTCCATTCAATAAATGGCTCACTAAGGAACTTAAATACAATTCTGCGAGTCTAATAATCTAAGGATGCATTGCACAAATATAACCAATCCATACCTATAATAACATCAAAATCTACCATATCTAATTCATATATAACTACAAAAATCTCCTTACTACCAACAGATACCACACACCCCTTGTAGACGCTTTTAGCAACCATAAAGTCACCTATCCGGGTAGAAATAATAAAAGGACCCAAAATAACCTTGGGATCAAAATCAAAATACACAGCCACAAGTGGGGGTCACATAAGAAAAAGTGGACCCCAGATCAAGTAAATAAGAAATATCCTAAGAAAAGAGTTGTAACATACCAGTCACGATATCAGGCGATGCCTTAGACTCCTATCAGGTAGCAAGAGCATATAACCAATTTTGGCTTGTGCCGCTACTAGAACCAGGAACAAATGCAGAAGCAGCACCCTTGGGTGCGGCAGTAGATGAAGAGGCAATCAAAACCTTAGTTTCTCCTAAAACAACCTTACCAACTAGACAATTTCTAAGCATGTGGTTTGGCTGACCATATTTGAAGCACCTAACATTTCCCCTATCACAAAAGCCATGATATAACTGACCACAAAACCTACAAAGAGTACATGATGAGGCCAACTGATCCCCACTAGACTGATATTAGGCACTCTGTGCCCTAAAGTTATCACCACCCTACTGATGCCTATCACTCGACTGTTATGGGTAGGGAGCCCTAGCTGTAGAGAAAAAACAAAAAATCCTCCACTTCTTCATTAACCACATACCACCATCTGACCACTTTACTACTTTCCACCATGCTCGGAGAACCTAAACTTCTTACCCTGTCTTTTACCTATCTCAGCATGCTTTCTCTTTTCCTTCTTCACCTGTTGTATATGAACGATCAACTTAGAAATAATATGTCCTTGATCAGCAATGCATTCTTTCTTTCAAGGATAAAATCCTGAGAAAATCCCAAAGTAAACTTTCTCATCCCAGCCCTTATATCAAACATCAATTTTGGAGTATACCTAGAAAACTGATGAAACTTTAAGGCATACTCCTTGACTGACATCTTCCCCTATTTTAGATTAACAAATTCCTATAGTTTCTCTTCTCTCAACTCCTGAAGAAAGAAGCTTTCCAGAAATGCATTGTAAAAAGTCTTCATTAAAATTATTCCTCAGCATTACCCCTTGCCCTATCCCATTCCTCATACCATTGATACGCCACATCTTTGAGCTAATAAGCTATAAAATCCGCCCTTCCACATTCATGGCATGCATAATCCTAAAGTTATTTTGCATCTCATCTAGAAAACCCTAAGGATCCTCCTTCACCTTAACACTTATAATGGTTGAAGAACTTATCTTCATGAATTAGCCAACCCTTGTAGTTTAAAAGGATGGAATAAGAAATATACCATGCTCAGCCTGAGAAGCTACCAACTGAGCAATCATATGAATCGACTGATGAAACTCTGCATTTTTCATGTTGGCCAAAGAAAGACTAGAAGAAATTGGTAGAACTCTAGAATAATCAGGGATTGGACCCCTAGATAGAGTACTGATCCCCTGAGTAGCATGTGTCCCATCAACATCATCACCAATTAGGATAGAGGAGTTTCTGTGAGCTTCAGATCATTAAGGCATGATCTAAAAAGAAAAAACATGGATTAGAAAGGATTTCAAGATGTCAAACCCTATAGCTTAAAATTGAACTCAAGAAAGAGAAATATTCCTAGGTGCCCTGTAGCCTCTCCCTTATGAGTGGTGCACTACACATCCTTAAAGAAGGCCCTACTCGACATGACTTTGTGGACTCCTCAATTGACTATGAACCTAAATCTCTAATACTAACTTAACATGACTAGAACTAGGGCCCTATTATAATGGGCATCCTAATTTCAAACAGGATCGGGGACTACCCTGGCTACCTAACCCAACCTCCAAATATGTATATCTTGAGTTAGATATATTTTTAACTGATAATAATATAGTATTTATTACAATTTTAGACTCTGGGATAGGTCTATAACCATGACCAACCTAAGCAAGTCCAACCATCCGATACCAGCCAACAACTATAACCAAACGGATTTAATAACTAAGTTTTTGTCCATAACATAACCTAAAGGGATGGAACAATCATAAATTCAGTCAAATGATATCAACCCTAATACCAATGCTAATACTAAGGATGACACCAATACCAACACTGTCCATTCTAACCCATAGTAGTTCCATAAACCTCTAACCAAAAAGAAAACAATATTTGGTTAGGACATTCCCCAAACCATTGCCCAAATCAATATCTATAAGTTGACCAAAGTATGTAAGAACATCCATGATATGAACAGAGCCTTCCAAAGTATGGAAGCTCACTATTTTAATCCAACAGCTGATCCCAAATTTAATAACTAAGTACGAGGAGTAGAATGGCTGATTTCTATATTACATGGGGATACAGCTGCCCAAAGATGGGTTTGAGGGTAAACATTATCAAGTACTTAGTATACGGATTTAATAATGCCTTAAAACCAAGCAAACCAACCATATGCATTCACAACTATTCATATATATATATATATATAACCATACTGGGAAAAGAGAGATGGGTTTAGTATGTATTTAAAACCATTAACCTGGTATATTTAGCTTAACTATCATTGAACCGCCCATGAGCTATATGGGTCTAGTGTATCCCTCTGAATGAGTCCCAATACGTGTAGCTACATGAACTAGAGATACCGTAGAAGTAGGGGATTCCCAAGAACCCTTCATTCTCCATAATACATATATATAATTGTAACTTAGTGGATTCCTATGTACCTAATATAGTCATCTTAACCAATCCTCATATTGGCAAATATGAGTTTCCAGTTTCCATCCACTGGACTCATACAATCATGGTTAACTATCACACCCTACCATCATTGCCTAATTAAAACCATTACCATATAACCTAGACCATTATTCTATTTATTATTAACCAAGGCTATAAGTAGTGGTATCATCATACCAACTATAGCTTACAAGAAATGTCCTTAGCCAATCTTTTAGAAAAGAAGGGATTCCCACATACCTATAGATTATATTATTAAGTCAGCTTGGGTGATTCCCATATACACCACAAGTATGTTCTTTACACATCTTGCTTGGGGGATTCCCTTGTACTCCACAAGGCTTTCTATTAGACAAACCATGACCACTAAGACCTTACCAATTGACCATTCTAAACCATTTAGACCATTTATACTATTTAGGGTTCCATTACCAAGTTATACCATACAATAGTTCAATGAAAGTCAAAAAATTTAGTAAAATCATTCTCATAGGCATTTTATCAAACACATTAGAGGCGTAGTGTTTTCAAAGCCTAAACAAAGTACCAATTAACCATTGCCATGCAACCAGATGTTCAAACCACCATTAAAACATGTAAATCCATAATTGAAAGATTGAAAAACCATAACCAAGCTTTTATAACCAAAAACCATAATATATATTGCAAACCCAAAACCATACAACATTTATGCCATGAAAATAATCATAAAACATGACTTTAGTTGGAACTAACAATGAAGGAGGAGTAACAGGCCTCCGATTCAGAAGAAGATGAGAAAAAATCACCCCTATGAGCCTAAATTGACCACCTTGAAGAAAACCCTAGCTTTTGCTTAATCTAAGAAATTTAAGAGATTTTGAGAGAGTTTACAGCATTTGATTGATTGTAAATAGGTTAATAAATACTTAAAAAGGTCTTTTAAGTCATGGAGTCCCAAGGAGTTATAAGGGGAAATATCCAGCATACTCTTAACTTAAACTATATTAATTTTTTGTAGAAGGGTATGACTATCCCTCATCTGTACCCTAGGGTACAAGTGTTACCTATTACTCATACCCCAAGCAAAATCTCAACCCCATACCGACCAACCTATGACTCCAAAGTCCCACTTATACGTAATTATATGATTGGTAACCATAAACCATACCTAAGGCAGAATCAAGACAGGTGACACTGTCCAAAATACAAGTTAGATTATACCTCTTGTAGCCAATCTCACGATCCACGGTGAGCCACTCATACTTAGATTTAAGTTAAGTTATTACGTTTTAGATTAAGTTAACCTAAACCCAACTGTACGACCCATCACCCACCATACAACTCATACCTACCTAAGTCGTATCCATTTTAGAAACTTAACCACCCAAAACTACCCCAACACTGGATAATATATTACTGGACCATATTATCCATACCATACTATACGACTATTACCCAAACTCGTATGATGTCCAAAAGCCAAAAACCCAAGAAAATTTCTAAACAAAAAAACCTAGGGTGTTTCATCATGCCTAGGGCAAGATTGGCCTTAGTTGCTTACCCTAATAAAGTTGTTTTAGTTGCAATAGACTTAGTGATAGTACTTGTGTAGATTCACTACCTTTGATTCAATTGTGTCTTGCTATATATGTAAGGATTGATTTAGATACCTTAGCTTAGTCTGAGGTAGAAATGAACTTAGAATGTATTTAGGAGATTTAGATATTGGCCCTTGATTCACCTTAAAGACAAAACTCAATTTAATTCCCTTAACACACATATACATTGCTAAATGCTTAAAGAATGACCTTTTGAGGCAAGGTTAAGTAATCCTTGGTATTTGTTGGTTATGATGAATGACACTAGAATCAATCTATAACCAATTGTTCCATATATATAAACTACTGGACAAGATCATGATGAGCCTTTAATTATGTTTTTATTTGGCTATTCATCGTGCTTCCGAATATACTATTGAATGAGACCTTGTTTAAAACATTGCCTAAGCCATAAAATTTATTATTGACTATGCTATGAATAAGCTATGGATTATACCAAGAATTAGCTAATGCTCAAGTTATTGATAAACTATTTTTTTTGCTAATGATAGGCTAGTGAGTATGATACTAAAGGGTTCATAACCTATGATATGGCCTATGATATTGATAATTGTAAGAAATTATGCTACAAATTATGCTTGAAATTATTTCATTATGATAATATTAGCAATGGTGCCACAAATTTTGTTAGAAGTCATGCTTATTGATTTTTATGGAAAGCTATGTTACAAATTATGCTTGAAATCATTCTATTTCATTATGTAAATGCTTATGTTATTGATGTTACCATCGATTATTATTATACACATATATTGATACGCAACATGGCCAGAGAAGGTTGGGATAATATATTGATATCCTAGAAGGTCGAAAGATATTATGATGATATGATGATACTCGAAAAGTCCAGAGGATGATTATGATGATGTTGATAACCGACAAGGACGGGGAATGATTATAATGAGGCATTGATATCCGGTAAGGCCAAAGGATGGTTACATTGATATGCCTATTCATACATCTATCAATCGAGTACGGCTAGCCCTATGTATGTAAATTACATATATTTATGCTTATTTGTCATTTAGGAATGATGTTGATATTAGAGATGCCCATTATGGATCACTAGTGATAAATAACTATAAAATGGTGTAGTTGATGATTAGTGGTGGATATTGTTTAAGAAATGACTGGATGATAAATGAGACTTGGATGGGAAATCATGGCTAGAAATAAATGACATTAGTTGATAAATGATGTTAGTCGATAGATGATGGTTATGTTTAATATACGAAGATTGGTGGATAAAATGATGATTTGTTGCTTAAGTGATGACTAGAGCTTTATAATGATTAGTAACTTAATGAAATAGTCATAAGTAATAGTTGTCTAATGAAGTAGTGATGGTAAAATAGTTAATGGTAGTAATAGTATGGAATATAGGTACATGGTATATGTTGGTAATTTATGAAAGTTTGATAAAATGATCAATTGATAATAATTATGGGAAAATGATTGAATAGTGATGAGGTTTAGGTATATTGTTTGTTAAACTCTTTTATTCTTCTTTTGGGTGTACTCTTCAGTAGTATAGGATACTGTGATGAGTTCTTTACTTTATGCACCAGTTGGCATATAAGAGACAACTTTGTACATGTGCTTTCTTGTGTTGATGCCTTATGATGTTTTATGATTCTGGATTATCTATTTCTTATGCATGGTGATAATGACATGTACTGATACCTTATATTATACTATTTTTTGGTTTAATTACTCATTTTATATAGTGATAATAGAGATTATTTAGGGTTGATTATGTACCTTGACTTAGTTATGATTATATTGCATTATATTATTTTTATATTATGGCATAACTGAGTTAGCCAGTGATGACTAATAAGCACCTTTTGTTTTGGTTCTCATACTATACTTTTGTACCTTTTTGGTATAGATCCAAATAGTAGTTGTTGTCGTTGACCAGTTTTTATGCATAGTTGATCTTTCAAAGATAGGGTGAGCTCTTGGAGTTCCAAGTCCCCTATTTTCTTCTATCTTATTGTTATTCAGTAAATTATATGTATACATATGTATTGACTATATTCTAAGTCTTTTGGATTGTATTATTGACATTTGATGCTTTTGTACTAGCTCTACCAGGTCACGAGATTAGTATCTTAAGTTGACTATTTATCTATTTATAACACTTTTGTTTATTTATAACTTGTGTTCTTTATATTTGGCCTATGATGAGCATTCCCTATTGAATTAACCCATTACATTAGCTCTGGGTTATGGTATTGTATTACCTATAGGTGGGATTTAGTAGGTTCCATCATGAATCTTTAAATCGGGATTTAAAAAATTGGTATCATGGCACCTAGGTTTCACCAGTATTGTTGGTAGGAACAAGTGTCTAGTATATTACTGTGGATTGGATCATTGACATCTATTTCCTATCTTTGGGAGGCTATAGGACATTCTTAGGAGATCTTCAATTCTTTCACTCATGTTATGCTAAGATTCTAAATTGGTTTGTATAAGTATTCCCTTGACTTTACTCTTTTATAGATAACCAGGACACGCGTTATCGCTACACTATATGAGGGTCCCAAGACCAAGAATATATATCCTTCTCTTATTTGTAGATGAAATAGAGGTCATGGATAACCTTGTTATATATCCCCGAATAGGGGCCAGGATAGGCCGCCTTCTCCAAACCTTATTCATACACCTAATCTGGAGATTCTTCTGCCACAGCTAAAGGTGGGACAAGGATTAGCCCAGGCTCCACTGGGGTTTATTTCTTCTTCAGTACTTAGGGATGTGTTGATTTAGCTTTTGGGATAGTTGGTGGCGTATCATCTGATGGTATACAAACTACTAATTAAAGTGGTATTTGAGATGGAGGCGTAACCTGTAGATGTGGCTCTCAGAGTTGAGGTTCCTCCTACACTAGTGGTTACTTAGATGGTAGTGTCTCAGCCACTATTTGTACAACCTGCTATATCTTCTAAAGAGCAGAACATGTTGGAAAGATTCTTGAGACTGGCTCTGGTCAGATTTTTTGGTGCTCAAGATGAGGATGCACATGAGTTTCTAATTGCTTATAAGGATAGGCTTTGTGTTTTCAGCCTTGTTAAGAGTTGTGGTATGGATTATACCATATTTTAGTTGGACTTGTCTGCTCATTATTGGTGGAGAGGTTTTATGGATTCTAGACCATCTAGATTATCTTTCTTAACTTAGACTTAATTTTGTAACATATTATTAAAAAAATATATGCCTTGTAGACCTAGAGATTGTTTGAGGAATCAGTTCTCTAGATTGGAGCAGGGCTCTATGACAGTTGTAGAGTATGGGGGTCATTTTTATGAGTTGTCTAGGCATGAAACTTCTATTTTGGACACTGAATAAGAGAGGGTCTGTTGCTTTATTAGAGGGTTGGAACTTCATATTTGTATGTCTACTAAGAGTTTGGTCATTATGGGTAGGTATTTTGCTGAGTTTTTGGATCTTAGCAGGGTGATAAAGGAGATGCACCATGAGAAATTAGGAGGGTCATGATAAAACGCCTAGGATTTAGGGAATATTCAGTGGGAGTCATTGTAGTCCCTAATCTAGAGATGGTAGTTCTCAGATTAGGTATTTTTCACGTCCATCCTATCATCCTCAGAGTTAGCCTAGTTGACAAATGTAGGCAATACTTTTGGTCAATCTAGTCATGATTGTTATTCTAGGTCAGGCAAATCTATTGGTTCTGGTTCAACTCATGTTTTCTATTTTACCTGTAGACTTTCTGGTTACTATTTGTGTGATTTCCCTAGTCTTAGGGCAATTGTTATTTCATACATAGGGTGCTTCCTCTATTAGAGTAGTTCATCCATCAACGAGAGGTAGTTCTCATGGTCGCATGAGTGGTTTCTAGGATACTCGAGGAGGTTCTCAAGTAGGTATGATAGGAAGTTGGTCAGGTGCCCAACCAGGTAGCTGGCATGGTCAGTTGTATACATTACCTGCTAGACATAAGGCTGAGACTTTGGATATTGTTATTACTGGTACAACTTTTGAGATACAGAATCAAGAATAGAAGAGATGTTGACTAAGATGATGAAGGCTCAAGAGAACTAGAAAACTAGCCTTAAAGAACTCAAGGCCGATAATTCGGGATTAACCTGAAGCATCCCAGGTTTGGACCCTTTGAAAATTTCTTGGAATCCCATTCTTTGGACCTAATACAACTCATGGTATGAGTCGTATGTTTGGGTATGAGTGGTGAAGTTTTGTTAATCTAACCAGTATTAGTTGGTAGGATGGTTTTGGTAACTGGAATGGAAACAACTTAGGGGTAAGTGTCGTATGGATTGGTATGAGATGTATAGGTTACTAGATTGATCCTGGTGGTGTTATATTTTGCAAGAGATATGGATCATGGGTACGAATCATATGTTGAGGTCATGACTTAGGCAGATGAGTCGTATACAAGATAATATTTGATCCATGGTTGAGTCTTGGTTACGATCGGGTGGGTATCAACCATATGGGAGGTTACAACTCATAAGAAAGTCAGTCGTGACCCTGTGTCAGGTTTTTATAGGATTTAAGTGGGGGTATTATGGAAATTTCCCTACTTACCCTAATAAGGATCTGCAACTTCTAATACACTAAGGAGGTTATTTACCCTAATATTTTACTTTTAAACACTTAGAAACTCTTTCTAAACATATCATAATTCTCTCAAGATCTTTTGGGACAAAGAGCTAAGGCTTCAACTAAAGGATTACTTTGGAGCTTTTCTTGGTGAATTCTTTCTATTAATTTTCTAGATTTAAGAAATGATTCTCTTCCCTAATTATAATTTCAATTAAAGGCATGGTTACATGGTTGATTTCATTGTTATTTTCTTGCCTGATTATGGATTTTAACTATTGATTTGGGGGTTTTGATGTTAAATGCTTGGTTATGATTCCTATGGTTTTAAATTATGGTTTCTATGCATTAACTGTGATTTTGAACAATTGAATTTCATGGTAATGGTTTAATGGTAATGGAATTTGGTTTTGGTTATATTATGCCCTAAGGTGTTTGATAAAATGTTTATAAAGATATGTTCATTGCATTGACTTATTTTAATTGAACTCTTGCTTGTTTTGAGCTTTTATATAAATCCTTAAATGTGTTTCAATGCTTTACAAAGGTTAATGGATAGTTGGTTATACTTATGGAGAACATGGTAGTCTCCTAAGAGGTTTAATATGGCTAATTATAGAGTACTTGAATGTCCCGTTAATCTAAATGGTTTGTCTATGGATAATGCTTGGAAGTATGGTGGTATGATGATACCACTGGTTAATTATATAGACTTGGTTAATAAAAGGATAATTGGATTGATTGAACTTGGTTTTAATTGGGCATTAATGGCAAAAAGTGTAAGCAAGTCATGGAAGGTGGAGGTCCCGGGGGGATCAAAACCTGAAATTGATATTTGCCGATATGAGGGGTCTTTGATGGCCATGTGCAAGTGTCATATTTATAAATAAGGGATGTACTAGTCATCCCAGGCATATTGTCTGGTCTTATGACTACACACACTGAGACCCTTTCAGCAGGGAGAGATGAACCCATATGGACCGTAGGTGGTAGGATAACAAAGCTACACAACCCAGGTAAAGGTTTTAATGACATTCTAAACCCAATCCCTTTTCCCAACACTTATATATATGTATGGTTGTTTGCATTATATGGTTTTCACTTGGTTTTTATAATTGGCATTACTTTATCCTTATCTTAAGTTTCATGCTAGTGTTCAGCCACTTTCCCTTCTATTGGCGGTAGTATACCCATGTTATGCAGGAACTTGCCGATTGACTCCTCCTTGATAGTCCTTAATTTGGGGACATCTATTGGACTAAAGTGGTGAATTTTCATTCTTTTGGAAGGCATTTTTTTATGTTGGATATTATTCATTATTTTACCTTCTTTCTAGATATTGGTTTTGGCCATGGTTAAGGGCATGTACCAACTGGATATTTGTATTCTTTTGGATATAGGATTGTGATACTTTTAGGGGTTGGTAAGGTGGAGATCAGTATTGGTGTAAGCCTTAGCATTAGCATTATTATTGGGGCTGACATCACTGGACGATATTATTGGTTGTTCCATTCTATTATATTTTGTGTTTGATTATCATATTATTTTGGAAATTTTCTAAATTGTTTGGTATGGTATGGATAGATGGTTTGGTATGGTTAGACTCTGTAGGGCTGGTCATGGTTGTGACCCTATCCCAGAGTCTTCATGAGAGCATTATGCAATCTTGTTATATGCTCAAAATTCATCTCATCCAAGGCTGTATACAGTAGATGGGTTAGGTTAAGGGATGGTCCCTAGTCCTGGTTGAACTTAGGATGTCCACTACGATAAGGCCCCAATTTGGGCTGTGTCAAATTGGTATTAGAGCCTATGTTCATAGTCAATAGGGAGTCCATAAAGCCGTGTTGAGTAGAGTCTCTTTTAGGGGTGTGTAGTACGCCACACTTATAAGGGAGAGGTTCCAGTATATTTAGGAATATTTCACTTTCTTGGTATTCTTTTTTGAGCTTGACTTCTCAGTCTTGGAATCTCCTCTAATCCTTGTTTGTTCATCTATCAGATCTTGACTAGGAACATAAAGAAATTCTTTTTCCCCACCTGGAAGTGATATTGAGGGAGCACATTCTACTTATGGGATTCATCTTCGATCTCATGGTCCTATTCCTAATGATACTAGAGTTCCTCCTATTCCTTATTCTACTCCTTAGGTCCCTCACGATAATGTGAAAAATGTGGAGTTTTGTAAGTCTATACATGTTATTGCCCAACTAGTTACTGCTGAGGCCGAGCGACGTACGACTAGCATTGTGTCTGCTGAGGCCGCTAGGCTTGGATAGTTTATGAAGATAGGTCCTTCGAATTTTATGAGAGTAAAGGTGAGGAAGACCCATAGGGCTTTCTTGATGAGATAGAGTAGATCTTTCAGCTAATGAGGGCTACTAATGTGGAAGGAGTAAACTTTGTATCTTATCATCTTAAAGAGATTGCATATCTATGGTATGAGGAGTGCGACAAAGATAAGGGTGATATACAAACGGATGGTTTGTGAGAGGCCTTTTCTAATGCCTTCATAGATCGATTCTTTTCTCAAGAGTTAAGAGAAGCTAATATGGTAGAGTTTGTGAACCTTAGGCAAGGGATATCTATGAAGGAGTATGCTTTGAAGTTCTATCAATTGGTGAGGTATACTCCTAATTTGGTGGCTGATACGAGGTCGAGAATAAGGAAGTTCACTTCTGGCCTTAATAGAGATCTGATTCTGGAGAGAAAAACTATTTTGTTCATGAAGGATATCGACCTGTCGAGGCTTACTATTCATATGTAGAAGGTTAAGGATGAGAAGAGAAGGTAGGCAGAATATGGAGACAACCAGGGTAGGCAGGGCAAGTTTTCTGATCAGGGTGGTGCCTAGTCTCAGGGTGTCCGAGATAGTGGGAAGTGGCAGAAAAAAAGTAGGGGAGTTCTAGTTTCTTCTCTATTGTCTGTGCTCCTTACCTCCAGCAGTCGGGTGACAAGCGTTATCATGGTGGTGATAATTCTCGGGCACAAGGAGCCTAGTCTCAGACAAGCGAAAGTCAGTTTATTTCTTCGTATCCTCATTGTTGGTTTTGCAATTATCCTTATTGGGGATTTTATAAGGATGGGTGGCCAAGTAGTCCATCGACTTAGGGATTATCCACGTAACAATGATGCTACGGGGGACAATAAGATTCTGCTGGCTTTATCTTCTTTTCCTATACCCAGCGATGTGGCATCTGCTTCTTTTACTACTTTTGGTTCTAGTCCTGGTCGGAATAGGTTGTATGTTTTGGCATCCCGTCAAGAATTTGATGCATCGCATAAATTTTATTAGCTGGTTCTTTTACCAGCTATGGGGCGCATGTGCCATATGCAACCCACATGTGCAGGGCGCATGTGGTCTTAAATTTTTGGCTCACTTTTCTGCATTTTTGACTTAGAATTTTGATGTTTTCCCAGCTACTTATGATTCCATAACTCGAATTTATAGTTTTTAAAAGTATGATTATGTGCAAAGTCCACAACTTTCCATTCTCATCCTCAAGACTTCAAAAAAAATTTAGTTATTGCTCACCTTCTTTCTCATGTAGGACTTGTGGTCCTGATGGGTTGGTCACACAATCCCCTTACCTGGAAATTTATGCATAAGCAATCCAACCATATTTTGGGTAAGTCCATAAGCTATAAACATATAAAAGAAAAACAAAAAAAAGTGAACACTAAAGTAGTAGGTTGCCTCCCACCCAACACTTGATTTAAGTCACAACATGATGTGGCTGTGTTGGTTACCAGACTTCACCAATAACCCCGTGGGTTGCCTCCCATGCAGCGCTTGATTTAATGTACCCTTTTGGGTCATTAATATAATTAATAATTTGCACCAACCTCATGTCGGTTGGGTGTTTCATTGATTTTTTTATGTTTAATGTGGCCTCCCACCATTGACTCTGAACGTCAGCTCTTCCTTTTCCATGTCAACTATTTCTCTACCTGTGGCCATAAATAGTCTCCCAAATATGATGGGTATCTCAATGTCAACCTCACAGTTTAGAATGACAAATTCATCCAAAAAAAAGTTATCAACTCTCACAATCACATCAAAATAAAATCCCATAGGTTTTTTCATAGTGCAGTCATCCGTCAATAGCTGCATTACAGTTGGTTCAAGAGTTTTCAAGCCCAATTTCTTGAACATAGCCAGTGGCATCAAATTTACGTTGGCTCTTAAGTCACATAAGGCTCTAGTTAATCAAGATGACCCAATAGTGCATGGTATAGTGAATGCTCTGGGATCATTCCTTTTTGTTCCAGGAATCTAGTAGTTACTACACTACAGTGGTGCAAACTATCAATATCCTCAATTGTAGCTCATTTCTTCTTTGTAACTAATTACTTCATAAACCTGGTATATCCAGGAATCTACTCCAATGTTCAAGGTCAACTCTTTTAACATCTCAGTGAATCACTTGAACTTACCTTCCTCTTTCTTCTATATTAGTCTCTGAGGAAAAGGTGGGGGTGGTTTTGGAATCTATCTTATTTCTTACTCAACAACCTGACCTGTACCTCTTTACTTACCAACTGTATCATCACCACTTATTTCCTTTTCTGACTTCACAATAGGTGTCTCTTCAATATAATCCTCATCATGTTTTATCGCTCTCACAACAATTAATAGGGATCCACAGTAGGCATACCACTCCTTGTGGTAATGAAAAGAACATGATCATTATTTTTTGGATTTTACACAGTGTTGCTTAGAAGGATGCCTAACTGTCTCTAGTTCAGTGGTTCTGACATCTGTATGAACAGGTGCTCCAACTTCTTGATGGTAGTAGCATGAGATTCAACCTTCTGGGTCAACCCTGAAATGTCATCCTTAATCTCTTTGAGGCTAATCTCCTGATTTTATTGAACCTTTACCATCTTAGTCAATATCTCATCTATTCTATATTTTGTATCTCTTCTGCCAGGTGGAATGTCCCAGTCTCCCTTCTTTCTGTAGTTTTCCTTCTTCCTCTAGTCACCATCTTGTTCCTTACTATGATCTCTGTATTTTTCATAATATTTCCTACCATTGTTCCTTTTTTCTTAGGCTTGGAAACCCTCTAACTTATGATCTATATAGTTTGCTTCCTCCTCTAACTCTGACTCGTAAGCTTTGGAAGTTGACCTTATGCTTCTACTGCATTCTCTTTCTCAGAACTTGTTATTGCAAATTTCTTTGCTAGTAACCCAAGATCACTTCTTAGCAGTAAAATATCTTGTACTACTATATCATCTGCTACTTTTTGGTGGCAGGAGGAACCAATAACATACGTACCAGATCCTCTTTCAGCCTTCTGAGTTGCCATCCTCGGTTAGTGAGTGAGATCTGGTTTAACATCTCTAAAGTTGCCTCCCAGCGTAGTCTCATAAAATTTTCTTCGAATATGGCATCTGCTGGACTGATGGTCAAGGCTCTATAGAATATCTCTAATAAGCATATCCCTAAAATCCGATGGTTGGGCACTATGCTAAGATTCTTTATGAACCTGAACCAAGCCTCATACATAGATTTTGACTATAGCTGTCTGAAATTATAAATCTCATCCTTTAGCTACAATATCCTTGATGGAGGAAACAACCGGTTCAAGAATTGCTTGTGCAAAGTGCCTTCTGATTTACCCCTGTATTTGTATATGGATTATAGATCCTAATGAAATTTGCAAGGTGCATGTTTTCATCATCTGCAGGCAAACCCACAAATACACCCTTCAAATTTAGGAGCTACATTACTACGCTCGTTATGTCAAACTTAATGCCTGGGGATAAAACAGGAATGCTAATGGATCCATATCTTTTTCATCATCCTCGTATGGCAGAAAATATTGATATATTGGGATCACTTGAGGACGATCTCCTCTAACTCTTGTCTAATTTCCACCGAGTGCTGCTCGGCGATCTACTTTTAGTCTTTAATCAGCTAACTTTGCTCTCTAAGCTATCCACCAAGCTTCTTCTACTAACCTTCTCTCATTAGCACCATGTGCTAAAAGTACCCCCATCTTCTGATCATCAATATCCTAAAGTTCTTCACGAGGAGGGGGAGGCACATCATCGCGAACCCCTTTAGAAATATCATATCTTTTTGGTTCCATCATCCTATTATGTATTTAGAGGATCCTCTCTAGATTTTGATTTAATGAGAGTAAGGGATTGCCTCTAATCCTTGTTCTAAGAATACACCGGCGTATATCCAACAAAGAACAAAAACAAAAATACCTGTAAACTGCAACAACTACAATTCATAAATCAACACAGTATTACCAGGCAATGACACCAAAATTTGTTAACGCCCATGCTGCACCTTCACTCTGATGATTATGTGGGCGCTGTCAAAATATAGTAACCTAAAAAAGGTTGGGGTCGAATCCCAAAGGAATATGTGGAGTTGTGGCTCTCAACTTTTGCAATCAATAGGAAAAATCTGGAATAGTAAATGGGGGGTTTTGAGAAGCAATATAGAACAAGTAGCTAATATCAACTTCAGTTGTAACCAGTCGCAGGTGAACACTAGGATTGTGTTCCCCTTAGCTTCTCAACTCTGTAGGCTTATCGTGCTTTATTTAACCAACCTGATGCCATGCATGCAAAATCTGATAAGTTACGTATTATCAATAATATTTTGCACGAGCTGATGGATTTCACCCTTTCCCTTTTGAGTCTCATGATGTCGCCTTACTAACCCTTATATTGATCCTAGTTAACTATTACCTTTTGAGTCTCTATTTGTTAGATAATAGCTAACCATCTTACTTAGATAATACTTAGCAGCGTGGTTTGATAGTTAAACTTCTAATTACTATTATAATTATCTTTTCCTAGTTACTACTCTTCTTTTGGAGTAAATAGCAATAATCTTGGTGGGATCCAAATGTTTAAAATTGCTAAGATATCTATTAAAGTAAAGATAATACAATGCATGCATAAAAATCAGTTTAGAACAACAATAGCACTTCCCCTACTTCATCAATTTGCGAGGTTTTCCACAACCTTAACTAAGGGATTTTAGACACTCATGCTTGTGAATGAATCAACAACACTCATGATTGAAAGAATAAGATGAGTCACAATAATCATAACTAGAAAACCCAAAACTATAACTGAGTTAGTCAACCAAAATCAATACAACTGAATTCCAAGACTAAAATTGAATCTCAAAATAAAAATATATTTGTGAGTATCAAGAGTGTGTTCCTTCTACTAAAAAACGCATAAAGGTTATTTATAGTACATGAGGAGACCCTAAAATCAAAGATGAACAAAAAAGGACAAAAAGGGGTCGGTGACCATTTATGTGTGTCCACATGCAGCCTGGCCTTGGGCGTATGGTAGGCACCTACATGTGCTAGAAAAAAGTTCTATAGCTTCTGCTCTCAGGATTTTGGACTTCTCGCACTTCCTTACCCACATGCGGTCCACATGTTGACATAGGTAAGTGCCATAAGTTCTTTTTTAGATCTTTCACTCTCTGGATCTTTAATTCCAATACTTACCTTAGTCTTATACAGACCAAATGTGCTATATGTGGTCCACATGAAGACATAGGTAAGTGCCAGGCCTTCTAATACTTAGAACCAAGCTTGAAATGTTCAACTTTCCTTACATGCTTTAGTCACGTACATTAAGAAAGTGTCACGAATACCCAAAATTGATCAAGTAGCCAAAAAATCCATTTTTCATCTTTTTCACTAAATCAGTATCAAAAACCTAGTTTCCTACAAAATATACCTAAAATGCATCATATCTAACAAAATGACCTTAGAAACTTGCACATTTTCATAGTTTTAAGTGATGAAAGTGTTATATTTCTATAGCACATCAGCCTCAAATCTCTATATATCTTAGTTGTACCTGGGTGAATAGAATATCTAGAGCTGTGAGCCTTATGCAAATCAACTAAATCAAATTATCAACTCTCAAAACACTAATGCAACTATCAAATCCCAAAACACCCTCAAAATATATTGTATCCCTCTTGGACTTACCACTCAACACCTGATCACAGAGGATGGGAAGTCTATTATCTTCAAACTGATGATCCCTAATCTACTGAAATAAAGAAGGCCTTGCCTCAAAACTAGCAAGAATCCTCTTAGGGTTTGAAATATCGAGGCAAAACATTAAGTTGTCTAAGGATTGAATGTCCTATACCAACGGCCTCTGAGAAACTAATACACAAGCCAAGTTACCCATACTCACTACTTTCCAACTCAAGGCATCAGCTACCATATTTGCCTTGCCCGAATAATATAAGATAGAGATATCAAAATCCTTAAGCAACTTTATCCATCTACACTGCCTAGCATTAATATTCTTCTGGGGTCATAAGATGTTAAAGACTACGATGATTGGTTAAAATATCATAATAAACCCCATAAATATTATACCTCCAAATCTTAAGTGCAAAAACTGCCACTACCAATTCCAAATCATAAGTTGGGTAGTTACGCCTATGTACCTTAAGTTGTCTCAAAGCATAACCAATAACACGACCCTAATGCATTAATACACAACCCAAACCTACATCAAAAGTATTACAAAACATGGTGAATCACTCACCCTCAACAGAAAGAACCAAAATAGGAAATGAAGTAAAAAACTCCTTAAGCTTTCCAAAGCTCAACTCTCACTTCTAGAACCATAGAAAAGGAACCTCCTTCTAAGTCAATATAGTCATAGATGATAAAGTAGTATCCAAACCCTCAATTAATTGCCTATAATAACTAGCAAAACTAATGAAGCTGCGAACCTCAGTCGGAGATATAGGCCTACTCCAATCACGAATGGCCCCAATCTTTGTTGGGTCCACCATAATCTGATCCTTAGAAATCACATGCTCAAGGAATATCACCCGCTCAATCCAAAACTCACACTGAAGAGAATTTGGTGAAAAGTATGTGCTTTCTCAAAGTCTAAAGCCTAACCAATAAAACTTGTGGATGCTCCTTTTTACTCGTCGAATACACAAAGATGTCATTGATGAACACAATCATAAAGGAATCCAAATAAGGACTAAATACACAATTCATCAAATCTATGAATGCAACAGGGGTATTTGTCAACCCAAAGACATCACCAAGAACTCATATTGACCATAACAGGTCCTAAAGGTTGTCTTTGGGATATCGTCATCCTGAATCCTCTACTGATGGTAACAAAACCTCAAATAAATCTTAGAGAACATTGTGGCACCCTGAAGCTAGTCAAGAAAGTCACCAATATGAGGCCTAGGATAGTGATTCTTCATCATTGCCTGATTAAGCTTCCTCTAATCAATGCGCATACGCATGAAGCCATCTTTCTTCTTCACAAACAACATAAGAGATCCCCAAGAAAATACACTTGGTCTAATAAAACCCTTACCAAAAAGATCCTGAAGCTGAGAAATTAGTTCCTTAAGATCGGTAGGAACCATAACTTAAGGTGCCATAAGAATAGGTTGGGTGCTAGGCTCAAGATCAATTATAAACTCAATCTCATAGGTAAGAGGTCTACTAAGCAGATTGATAGGGAAACATTAGGAAACTCACAAACTATAGGAATAGAGTTAAATGAAAAACTCTCCATTATAACATCACAAACATAAGTGAGATAAGACTCGTAAACCCCCAAAATAAGTCTCCTAGCAGACATATAAGAAATAATACCCATCGGCTCGCAGCTAACAGCTCCCTGGAACACAACTAAGGGTATGTCAGGTATTCCTAAGATAACGGTTTTGCCAAAATTCTTTTATGTGAGTGATTATGTGTAACTCTCTTATTGTGAGAGGAACATGTTTGATGAATGTGGGTGATTTGTATGCTATCATTGATTAAGAAATATGCATGAGTTATCCAAATTAGTGAGTCAATTCTTGAGGTTAAGATGTTTTGAAGTAGTGTTCATGAGCTTTCAATTGTGTTTGAAACATGCTTAGGGTAGAAACTTACATTTTGTGTAGTAATTATGGTTCTAGCTTGAGAGTCTTGCATATAGTGGAAGTGTAGAGTCTCATTAACCTATGATGATTATATTAAAGATTTGTTTGAGGATGAGAAAGGCTTTTAAGTGTGGGGTGGTGATATTGGGTGTATTTATGCATTTTGGTGCCACTATTCTTGTCTTTTTAGCCTTGTTTTGAGGATAATTCGTGTGCTATAAGGGTTGATAATGATATAAATGTGCATTGAAGTTTAAAATTATGTGATTACAATGTTCAAAGTGTATTCCAAACAAATATTTACTTAAATAAATCATTTAGAGTTCAATCGTGGAAACTAGGTTACTAGCTTGAGCTAGGTGATTGTCTAGTTGATCCCGTTAGATTCTATTGTATTTAATGTGTTCCAAATGGATTTAAAGTGTAATTATGAGTGGGATAAATTTTTGGTAATTTCCAATTTTCAATTTGATTAAGTTAAGAGTCGAAACAAAAAGTTAAAGATCAATGCGAATTAGCTTATTCTTTGCACTTGTTTTGATTCATCGTCATGGATATTGTGTTGTGATTGTATCTAATTCATGGTGTTTGATTATGTAGGAATCTTTGTGAGATAAATATGATCACATTTTAATTCTTAATAAGCTGGAAATTAAAGGGAAACAACACCCCAAGACAAGGGATGGAAGGAGGCACTCAACACTTAGCCAAAATTTTGGAAGCAACTTCCAGAGGGACCATGTAGATAAGCCCGCGGAACCTTGATTGGAGCGGTCCTCTACCTAGGGAGATACTTGGCTGGTGTGGTGCTCCACCTATGGTGGAGCCTTGGCTGGAGTGGGCCTCAACCCAGGGCGGCGCCCCCTCTCTTCCCTTGCTCTCAAATTATTGAAATCCAACCTCTACACGACTTTGGCTTAATCTTGTGCTATAAATACATCATTGTACACATTTTTACAAAATTTTGGATGTCCTTTAATACTTTTGGACGCCACTATACACTTTATTAGGGTTCATAATATTTTACTTTAGTTTATTTCATGGTTCGTATTATCAGTCCAAGTAATTGGATGATGAATATTTCCATTAAGGGCTAAACTCCCTTTCCAGGGTTAAGGCCAAGATCATGACTACTTTCATTTTGAATTAAGTTTGTTGAATTGCTTATCATTATGGTTGTTTGTTTATCCTTGTTTTAACTATTTTAAGGATTATCTACCCTTAGAATATATTCATTATTGACCTTGTGATCTCGGGAGAGGGAATAGGAAGATAGAACATGGGGATAAGCAAGGTTAGATTCGTAATCTTTTATAAAATAAGGATTTCAAATTAGCATCTAGGACAGGGATGTACCTAGAAGCCTTACTTGAATCACATGTAGGATGATATCTTTAAATCCCTTAATTAGATTATTACATCCCCGCTCAATGATGTAGTTGTAATGTCCAATTTAGGTAAACGGTTAGAGGTCAGGAGACCATGTTCATACGATTAACCCTAAGAATCAAAAACCAAGATAAGTAATTTAATGAATGAAATTCAATAATGAACCTTGGTATTCTATCCATTGATTGTCCTAAGTCATTACTTTTGTCCATTAGTTTAGTTTATTTTTAGTTTACAATTCTAAATATTTATTATTTACCTTTTCTCAATTGTTAAACTAGAATTGGATAGTTGGCGAAACCAAGTACCTGTGGGATCGATATTCGGCTTTATTAAAGGCCACTTTACTACTTGGTGGACCACATACACTTGCGTGTGCCTTGGGCGCTGTCAGAACACAATGAGGAACCAGTCCCAAAACTGTTGGAAGACTCTATCATCAAATCAATGAATATCTTTAGGGCATTTGTCAACCCAAAAAACATAAATAGAAACACAAAATGCCCATACTTGGTTCAGAAAGCAGTCTTAAGAATATCCACTCCCTAATCTTTAAATGATGATACCAAAACCGAAGATCAATTTTGGAGAAAACCTTAGCACCACGAAGAGGGTACTTATTAGGAGGGAACCATCTTCTTATGTACAAATAAAACAAGTGCACCCATGGGGGCACCCTAGGATGGATGAAGCCCTTGTCTAAGCGATCCTTTAGTTTCTTCTTAAGCTCTTTCAACTCAGCTGGAGCCACTATATATGGGGGAAGAGGAATAGGATAAGTTTCCAGAACAAGATCTATCCTAAAATTAATCTCCCTATTAGGAGGAACACCAGGAAGGTCATCAGGGAAGACCTCAAGAAATTTATTCACCACCGAAATGGAATGCAAAGAAGTGCCCTCCGAGTTAGAATCCTTAACCTGGACCGAATGATAGAGACACCCCTTAGAGATTAATCTCCAAGATCTAAGATACATTATGAACTTTCCTTTAGGATCTAGGGAAAAACTCTCCCACTTAATAACTGGCTTATTAGAGAATTTAAAGAAAACCTTACGTGTTCAATAGTCTAAACAAGCATAGCACGAGTGTAACTAATTCATCCTAATTATGCTATTGAAATCAACTATATCTAATTCAAGCAGATCCACAAGAGTCTCTGGACCACACAAAGATACCACACAACCCCTACAAACTCTTTTAGCCACCAAAGAGTCACCCATCAGGTTAGAAATAGGAACAGGGTCAAAAATATACTCTGGATCAAAACCAAAATTCACGGCTACAAATAGGGTCACAAAAGAGAGAGTAGACCCTGGATCAAGTAAATAATACACATCATGGGAAAAGTGTTTCAACATACCATTCATAACATAGGCGATGCATCAGACTCCTGGCGTTAGTAAGAGCATATAGACAGTTCCGACCAGTGTCAAAACTAGATGGTGCACGCTTTAGTGCTAGAGCTGAAGAAGAGGCAACTGGAATCTTGTTTTCCCCAGAGGCAACCTTGCTCATAAGAATGATTCTAAGCATATACCATACCTGACCATAGTTGAAGCACCTGTCTCTTCCGCCATCATAGAAACCCCAATACAAATGTCCACAAAATATAATGAGAGGATATGATAAAGCTGATTGGGCCACACTAGCTTGAGATTGGGTACCCTGTTCCTTAAAGTTATCACCACCTTACAAATGTCTATCACCCGATAGCTTTAGGTAGGGAGAACTAGCTGTCATGTAAGATCCAGAGCTTTCCCACTTCTTCTTAGCCCACTTTCCACCATCCCTTCCATTCTACTACTGGCCACCACCCTGATCAGAAAATCTAACCTTCTTATTCTACCTCTCTCCAACCTCATCATGCTTTTTCTTCACGTCTTCAACCTGCAGCATGTACACAACTAACCTAGAAATTTCTCTCTTTGTTCAACAAGGGAGCCTTACTTTCCAAAATCAAGTATTGAGACAACTCAGAAGAAAACTTCCTCATTCTAGCCCTCATGCCAAAAACCTAATCCAGAGCATACCGAGATAACTGGTAAAACTTAAAGGCATACTCCTTGACGGACAAGTTACCTTGATTTAGGTTAACAAACTCTTCCATCTTTGCTTCCTTTAACTCCCGAAGATAGAACTGCTCCAGAAAAGAACTAGAGAAATCATCCCATAGGGCTGACTCAGCATCGTCACCCCTTAACGGCTCCCATTTTTTATACCATTGTTATGCTATATCTTTCAGTTGGTAGGCAGCAGATTTCTTACCCTCCACATTGGTAGCATTCATAAAATAGAAGATCTTTTCCATCTCATCTACAGAAGTTTGATGATTTCAACCTTAACACCAGTGAACACAGGAGGGTTTAACCTCATAAATTGTCCAACCCTTGTAGCCTTAGAAGATTGGGTATCAAAAGTACCATGCTAAGCCTGAGAGGGCACTAACTTTGCCAACATATGTATAGGTTAACAAAACTCAGCATTAGTCACATTAGCCCGAGGAACTCGAGAAGGACCAGAGGGAACCAGTGAAAATTCATAAGGACAATTAAGAACTGGACCCCTATATTGAGTCTGGATCCCATAAGTAGAACGGGTCCCATCAATATTATCATCGGGTAGGACAGAGAAGTTTTTGGGAGCTTTACGTCATCGAGGATGCATGATCTAAAAAGTGAACAAATAGGAATTAGAGAATATTTCTGTACCTTAGACTCTATATCTTAAAAATAGAACACAAGAAAGAGAAACATTACTAAATGCCTCGTAGCCTCTTCCTTATGAGTGACACACCCCTAAAAGAGACTCTACTCAACATGGATTTTTCAGACACCCAATTGACCATGAACCTATGGGTTTGATACAAATTTGTCCTATCCCAAACCAAGGCCTAGTCGTGTTGGGCATCTCAGGTCTAACCCGGACGAGAGACCACCCATAATACCTAACTGTAATCGCCCTATACTCTATGTCAAACGAATTCCAAACATATTCCAAGATAAAACAATAATATTCTAAGGACTTAATAAAAGTCTATAATCATAATCCAACAACCTCAATCAAATATTCCACCGATGCAAACCCCAAAATCAATACAAATACCAAGGCTGACACCAATACCAACACCACCCATGCCCATAGTTGTCTGACAAAGCCTCTATCCAAAATCAGTAACATCTGGTAGGGGCATTCCCTAAAAATAGCAAAAACTAAACCAAAGAAATAACAAAAACAAAAGAATTCCATAGCATGAAATGGAGTCATCTGGAGTATAGAAGCTCACTACTTCAGTCAGACTCAAAGTTGTCCCCGAATCCAATTCACTGAGAAGGAGGAATGGTAGTATAGTCAGTTCCTGCATCACATGGGGATATATTTCCTGAAAATGGTTAGCAGAGTGAACGCTAGGATGCACTTAGGGATAAGATAAAATAATGCCATATGCAATCACATACATACATATATATATATATTGTGCTAGGAAAGGGAACCAGGTTTAGTATGCATTTAAAACATTTACCTGGGCTATGTCTCTTTGTTGTCATAATCCACCCACAAGCTCTATAGGTCTATTGTTACCCCCTAAATGGGCCTTAGTATGTGTAGCCACACAAATCTGAGATATCATAGGGTTTGGGGATTCCCATATACCTTTCGTTCTCCATGATACATATATACAAGTTTATATTGGGGGATTACCATATACCCCACAAGCATATAATCATAAAGACCAACCCTCATGTCAACAAACATGAGTTTCCAGTATTTGTCCATCGGACTCACACCTTTACAGTTAGCTATCACAACCTACCATTATTTCCCAATTACAATATTTAGCACATAACCAAACCACCAATTCAAGGAGTTCAATATCAAGTCATTATGAAGTGGTGTTGTCATACCAACTATAGCTTGCAAGCATAGTCACTAGCCAACACTTAGGGGATTTCCATGTACCCTACAAGATTTCTAATTAGACCAAAGTCATGGCCACCAAGGCCTTTCCAAACAATTTATAATCAATAAAACTAATTTAAGATTCATTACCCTTTTATGAGATGCAAAAATTTTAAGAATAGTCAAATTATGTGACAAAAATATTCTCATTGGCATTTTAACAAACATGTTGAGGGCACATAGTTTCATAAACCAAAAACCAAGTATAAATTGACCATTCCCATGTAACCACATGTTCAAACCATAATTATAACATGTAAAATCATAAGAAAAACATGGGAAAATATTATCCAACCATAAATAACAAAAAACCCTAACTTCTGCTTCAAACCAAAACAAATCCACAATAATACCATGAAAACCATTCATTAAACATGCTTTTGGTTGAACTAACAATGGGGGAGGAGTAAGATACCTTACACACCAAGGAAGATGGAGAGATTCACTCTTAAAAGCACCTAATTAATTGCCTTGTAGAAACCCTGGTTTTTCTTGAACCAAGAGCTTGAGAGAGATTTTAAGAGTGCTTAATTGAGAATAATAGGTTCATAAAGTCTCAAAAGATGTTTTATGTCATGGGATCAAAAGGAATTAATATGGTAAATGTCAAAATACCCCCAACTTAAAATTATAGAAAACTCATAGGTGGGTATGAGTGGACCCTCCAACTCGTCACCACAATATACGAGTGGTACCCTCAAGTCGTCACTAGGTCAAAAAGTTAGATACCACATTCAATACAACATATGACTCCCTTGCCCAAACCGTCACCATACCATACGTCTAGTACCCTTAAGTCGTATCCTAAGCAGAACATCAAGGGCTAGACACTGGTCAACTTAGATTGGACTGAACCCTCTCATTAAATCAACATACGAGTCATATGGAGTCTATCATACCAATGAAAGAACATGGTCAATAAACACACTAACCAACATATGACTAGGGTCCCTAGATCCGTAACCATACCATACATCTCGTATGGTGAGTCATCAACAAGACAATGAGCTAGAAGCTCGAGAAAATTTTCCAATGGAAAAAACCTAGGGTGTTTTATTATAACTATAAAATTGTCCCTCATAAGCCAATAAGTGTGGAAAAGAAAATAACCCAGCACTAGCCCCCATAAGTCTGGAGGGTACACTTAAAGATAGTATAACCCAAACCGCCATCATTTACTTGCTCCCAAGGTACAACAAATATCTATCCATATCATGTCCCATTAAAATAATTCCCACTTCTATACTTGAAAATGATACACATATCATCAATATCATACTCTATATCTAGACTCGAATATAACTGATATCACAAGAATTAATGTCATTGTTATATATAATACCCCAAATTTTGAGCTCTAGACCCAACTTGGAATATATAATTAAATTAGCTTTCCAATGCCACTAGTCTTGCCTTTATCTTTTAATAGGGTAAAAAGTTAGGGCAATTTACTAAGTCACTATCAAGCTGCTAGTAATGAAGCCTTTAACTATGACTCATTGTCATACTAAATGAGTCGTTAGGAAGGCTCATCACAATGGCAGTGAAGAATCAAAAAATTTAGTCCAATGATAACGACTTCAACATACGACTCATTATTAGACTACACGAGTCATCAAAAGAAGTCGTCATAATAGTGAAGAACCAAATTTTAGTCCTTTTGACACTACTCCAAGACATGACTTGTGGTTAGACCCTACAAGTCATAGCCTAAGTCATCGCACTATTTCCAGAGATTCTTTACATATTTCAAAAGGGCTTTTTGGTATTTTCCACTTTTTAACCCCAAAAATCTATCATTTTATCTATCCTAAGGCTAGAATATAAGGCTAAACCACCCTAATTCCATACATAATTTTAAACAGTGAAAAGAATTGACTTTCCTCTCTAAAGTGCAAATTAGGGTTCCCCTATTCCAAGCTCAAATTCTAAAAAATTCTTCAAGGATTTCATCTTTAGGTATGTGGGATTTAATCAATAGGTTCCTTCCACCCATTGAGTCCCAGAGATTTCTCCAATACTCAAGTTAAATTCACCCTTCAAATTTAGGGTTCCAAAAAAAGCATGTGTTTCACAATTCTTTAGTTTATTTTTGAATTTAACAAAAGATATGTATTTCCCATAAGTTTAAAGCGTTTTTCGATATGCAAAAACATGAAATACCATTATATTGATAAATTGATAATTCTTGGGTTTGAGTTATGAAATTTCTTATTTTTTGATACTTTTAAATATTGTCATATGGATTTACATACTTCAGAGCTAGTGGATTATGAAAACTCAACACCTAGGAACTCATACATACACTTGCAAAAGTCATATTATCAAGATTATACATTACTAAACTTTAAATCATACATATAATGTTATTTTTAGAATATTATTTTATTGAGTATATTAGTTATCAGTGTCATTTAGTTGGGAGTAGTACTTAGCACTGAGCAAATGTAGAGATGAAGTCTAACCCGTCAGTTAGGACTGAACTCTTAGTAAAGTCCCTAAGTTCCAAAACTATGGCACAACTATAGGTTATAAGAGGTCACCCATCAGATTGTGACTGACACCCTAGTCCTTTTTGAACATCAATTTAATGGATACATCCCAGCTAGTGCTCATAACCTTGGCAAGGTACTGACAACCTTCCAACTCGGGTTATAGGTTGGACCCTGTTCAGCTCAGATTGGGATATGTCAGTTATTATTAGCTTTCATAATCCATAGATTATCTTTCAATTTTATATTTTGCATGACCTTGTATTCAGTTATTCAGCTTATCATACAATACATGCTATATACTTGGTCTTGCATTAGTTTACCATGTTTTATGCATTATCTTTAATTTATATTAGTTATTTTCCTATATCGCATACTCTGTACATTGAAATTACTAATTTCATACTTTTTCTATGCTATGTTGTCTTATAATATAGGTTCTAACGCTCAGCATCCAGATCGAGTTTAACACGTTTTCATACCATATCAATAATACTGTTTGGTTAGTCCTTATAATTTAAGGACTATTTATTCATACTTTTTAAGTATTTTTCTTTATTTAGTTTCAGACTATTTGAAGTTAGTTGGGGGTTTGTCGTAACAACTCATATGAGATAGAGGCTTTCAAATAGATAGATAATTATGTTTTCAGCTTGTGGAGTATTTCAGACAGTCATAGTTTGATTCTATTATTTGAATTATCATTTTCTTTCAATTTAGCTTTCACTTAGTACTTTAATATTTCTTTAGTATACCTATTATTATACAAGGCCCTGGGTTATCTTGGAGTCACTTGTCACTCTAAGCACTGTGTTATGACTAGGGGACAATGTCGGATCATGACAAACTTAGAATCAGATCTAGGTTTAAAGTATCCTAGAATTTTTGAATGTCGTGTTAAGTAGAGTTTGGTTAATTGGTGTGAAGCAAGCCATACGTATTAGTGAGAGGATATGAAATATCTTAGTAAATATCTCACTTCTATCATGATTTATGTCGTATAATAGAGTGTGAACTCTATTAAAATTCTTCTTCTAACTTACATAAAATACCTCCCAAGAGAACAAAAAGGAGGAACAAGAATCATCTAACACTACCGCTAGTTCCAGAAGACCCTCTAAATAAGAAGGTCTCTTTTGTTGATTTTAGGACTACTTTCAGTAATGCCCCTTTAGGTCATTATTTGTACTCTTTCTTATTTTTTCCTATAGAGATTCTTCATAGTTGTCCCAAGTCATTAGTAACTTATAGAGACCAATAGTGCAGTTACCTGATGGTTCATTTGGGATTTTAGAACCCCTTTCTCAATTTGAAGTCTTTGTTGGTCCGAATTGACCATTAAGCAAAATATTTAGTAAAACAGTCCTGTAAGTGAAATTTGACTTTGGCAATGCGTTTGAAACATCAAAAACTATAAGGTTTCATACCTTATTTATTCAAAATGGACCCTGGATGCATCCCGAGGCATTGGCCGAAGATCAAATCTAAGTTCCAAGCTTCAACCATACATAGCATGCACTGAGGTACCATGACCATGACAAAAGAGGCACGACCACAATGTCGCAATCGCGGTGAGATAGGGGTGCGACCGCGCCATCAAACAACTGGATGGTCCATATTTAAGTGTTTTCTTACATGAATTTTGGATTTTTTTGCCTCCCTCTTAACCTACCCTAATAGAGTGTAAAACCTTCCAAACGTGTCTTGTGGGTTGAATTGGATCTTAAAAAAATTATGTGATTGATTTTTGCTATAATCTAAGGTAAGAATTCCTCTAATTTGGTATTGATTTCATGGTTAATTGACTCAAAATGCCTAAATCATTGAGGGTCAATTGTAGCCCCAAAATTGAGTGATTGACTCAAATTACTTAAGGGTCTTAACTCTCTAAAGGTAGTTAGGTTTTGGGTTAGTCTTAAAAACTCCTTTCTAAGGATGAAACCCAATTGGGGGTTTGGTGTCCATTTGAAACCTATGGAATAATGGTGCCATAATGGGTATTGTCATTCTTGTAATGCTTGGATTGTATTATTGATAGTGTTTCTTATATAAGAGGAAGCTTTATGAAAAGGAAAGGAAAAGCTAGTTGGTTCGTGAGTTTCTTGGACTCAAGGTAGGTTAGTCTTACCCGTAGACTAGATTGAGCTTGTTTGTAATGTAAATATTGGTATCTTACAAGATTAGAAGGGGATTTTAAATGATAGTTGATTAAATGGTGAACCTTGAGATTAATTGGTTGATTAGGAAATTAAATTTGTGTAGTGTAACGTAGGATCCTTAATTAAAAATCCTTGGGTAGTTCACTTGTAGTCTTATAGCTAGTATAAGGATGTTATAGTCACTCTAATAGATGAGAATAGTGTTCTTCACTAATCTTAGGGGTGAGGTTGACTTATATATACATATATTGTCTAAATAAGAAGTAACCTTGGTGTTGAGTTGACTTAGAAAGGATATTTGGAAAAGTTTCCCCTTTAGGTTTAATAAGGATTTATAAGCCCTTATGAAGCGACTTAGATTATGTAGTCTAATCCCGAGTAGAAGCTAGTCTTGTATTAGTAAAGGTTGGCTTTATTGGGATTTAGAAATAGATCTTGACCCATCTTAAGCATAAACTATGTAAATGCTTAGTTACCTAGATATGTGGTTATTGTCTAAACTATATATATATAGGAGTTGTGATGATTGAACTCGATTATCAGATTATCTTGGGATCATAACTTGAATAATCTTATTAAGATATTGTTGTGCATATCTTTTAAATACTCATGCTCTTGTTTATGCTCATATTACGTGTAAATCATATTACCAAGGTAAAATGGCAAAGTTATCCTACATCCCTACTTCCTTATATTGTCAACATTTATGTATGATTATTGGTTCGACTATGTGTATGGATGTATGTTGTCATATTAGGAGGCTTGTTGATATTATGATAATGCCCGGTGAATCTGAAGGAATATATTAATATTATGATGATGGTTGGTGAATTCAAAAGAATATGTTAATATTATGATGATATTGGGTAAATGTAGAGGATATGTCGATATCGTGATGAAGCTTGACTAATTTGAATGAAAGGATATGTTGATGATATGGTGATGTCCAATGAATCTGGAAGAGGTAAGAATGTTACGATGCTGTATGGGGAAAATTACTTATATGTATTAATTTTTGTAAGGTTAGGCTGTGGAAAGCCAATCGCCCATGTGCTTAAGATATGAGGTCTCTTGGTAAATTGTTATTCATTTATTCTTCCTAATCACTAAATAGGAGGTGTGACCCTTGTTGATGCTAATTAGCAGCTATAGGATATCTATGCCTAATATTAAGTTAAGACTTAGTGGTATGTGTAATCTTACATAGAATCAAGGGCTAACCCAATATATATACTTTACTTGAATAAGAGGTTATATAATGAAATCTTGCCTAGTGATGCTTATATCACATATTGCAACATGCATAGTGATAATAGACCTAGTATTACATAATGGTTAATTAGTTTATCTTCCAATATATGAGGTTGAGATAGCTTAATTGATGACTCATATCGGGAAGATGCTAGCTAAAGAATGTCCTTATTATTGATGAATAACCTATAATATGGGTGGCTTGTAGCTTTCCCCAAAATAATGGCTAGTAATTATAGGACTTGTAATCTATTGATTCATGGGAAATAAGGTTAACTAGTATGGACTTCATGCGGTGTTTATCAAAGAATTATAGAATTAGTGACTGCATATCTATGTTATGGCCATATTACTTTGGTTTATCTTAAATTATGGTATGGGTATTTAGATGTGGATTTCGGAAATGAGCCATAGCAGGGTTGAGCTACCCACGGTTTTGGTCAATTAATGGAGTAGTTATGCTTTATTGTATTATTGGTTGTATTTTTTTGGTGTACTCTCCAGTGGTATGGGACACCATGATGGGTTCTTATTTGATATTCTTTTATGTACTCTCTGGTGGTATAGGATGCCATGATGAGTTCTTTGTTGTGCTTTCTTTCATCCATTTCCCAGTGGTATTGGATGTCATGGTAAGTTCTTGTGCTTTATGTTCTGAGGATGGTTGATAATGATTATGGTGAGTAGATGCTTTGTTATTGTGTATATAGCTTTATGCTTCCAAAATGATGCTCAGTTGTTATGGTATGTATGGAGTATATTGAGATAGTATGTCATGTTGTTGCTTTAGTAGTATAGATATTGTTATAGTGGTATCAAAGCAAATTCAGGTTTGATCTTATCCCTTGAATTTAAGATTACTGTCTTACTTTATATCATCTTTACATTAGATTTGAGCTCAATCAGCTGATGATGCCAACTGAGTACCCGTATCTTGGTACTCATAATACATTTTTGTACCTTTTTGGTGCAGACCCAGGTTCTAGTTTCCACAGTTGAGCTAGCTCATGTGAGCTGACTATTTGGTGACAAGGTGAGCTCTTGGAGATCGACCTCCCCTCTTTCCCCTTTATCTTTATTTGTGTTTTGTTTTTGAGAAAAATGTATGAGATTATCTAAGATATTTAAGACTTTGACATTATAAACTTCTATGGCCACAATTAGAAGCTATTGTATTAATACTATTAGGTCATAGGATTGGTATTTGAATATCGATTATTTTATTTGTGAAGTGTTGTTGTTATATCATTTTCACGTATAAGGTCCCTATTAGACATTCCTACCAGGTAACCCATTGCATTAGCTTCGGGTTATGGTATCGACTTACCTACCGATGGGACAAGGTAGGTGCCATCATGACTCAAAATTTAGGCCGTGACAAATTAGTATCAGAACCTAGGTTTTACCAATATTATTGATATAAGAGTAAGTGTCTAATAGAGTTATACGGATCACAATGTTGATTTTCGTTTCTTATCTTTGGGAGGCTGTGAGATATTTTTAGGAGTCCTTCACTTATTTCATTCTGATCGTACTAAGAGTTTGAGCTGGTTTGTAGGATATTCAGTTGATGGTACTATTTTATAGATGCCTAGTACAGCGCTTCAATGATACATGAGGTGGGTCCTGAGACCTAGACTCATGATTTGTGCCTTGTTAGGGACCAGGGTGTATATCTCCTGGACCCTATTCCAGTACCTAAGCCAGATACTCCTCCACCTCAGTCAGCGGTAAGCCAGGGACCAGCCTACGCTCTATTAGGATTTATTCCCTCTTCTTTGCATAGAGATGCTTTGGTTTAGTTGTTGATTTTTGTTGATGGTTCACAGACTACTGGAGTAGGAGTGTAGCCTGTAGTTGTGGCTCCTAGAGTTGAGGTTCCTCCTATTGTGGTAGTTGTTCAGCCAGTTAGGATCCAACCTGTTATATCTGTCAAAGAGCAGAAGATGGTGGGTAGGTTCTTGAGGTTAGCTCTACCTAGATTTACGGGTGCTCTAAGAGAGAATGAATTTGAGTTTCTGACTACTTGTGAGGATAGACTTCCTGGATTAGGCCTTGTGAAGACTCTTGGTGTAGACTATATCACATTTAAGTTGGACTTATCTGCTAGACACTGGTGAAAGGGTTTTATAAGTTCTAGACCAGTTAGATCTTCTCTTCTTTCTTGGGCTCAGTTCTCTGAAATGTTCTAGGAGAAGTTCATATCGTGCGGCCTTAAAGATCATTTAAGGGATCAGTTCTCTAGATTGGAGCAGGGTTCTATGACAGTCGCTGAGTATGAGGCTCGTTTCCATGAGTTGGCTAGGCATGTGACTGCTATCTTGGATACGAAGTATGAGAGAGTTTGCTACTTCATAAGAGGATTGAGACTTCCTATTAGAATGGCTACTCAGAGTTTGGTTGCTGCTGGTAGGACCTTTGCTAAGGTTGCTAATTATGCTAGGGTGATAGCGTACATACAGCATGAGGGACGTGATAAGAGGCCTAAGTATCAGGGAAGATTTGGTGGGAGCTGTAGTAGTTCCCAGTTCAGAAGTGGTAGTCCTTAGGCTGGACATCCTCTCCATCCATCCTTTCAGCCTTAAAGTCAACCAGTTCAGGCAGCTCTTAAGACAGCTGATGGGGATCAATTTATTTCTAGTGGGTGCCCTAGTAAAGGCGATGATCAGTCTACGAGAGGTTCAGCCAGTTATGTAAGTTTTGGTTCTTCTCATGAGTTCTGTTTTACTTGTGGACTTCTTGGTTATTTCTCTATAGAGTGCCCTAGTCGTGGGACGATAGTTATTTTAGCCCAAGGAGCTACTCCCGTTAGGGCAGTTCATCCCTCAGGTAAAGGTGGTACATGAGGTCAGAGAGGCGGTTACTAGGATGCTCGAGATGGTACTCAGGCAGGTATGATAAGTGGTTGTTCAGGTGCTCATCTAGGTTACGGACATGGTCAGTTGTATTCAGTACCTTCTAGGCCTAAGGTTGAGACTTCAGATGCTATAGTCATAGGTGTGATTTTATTATGTCGCAAGTTGACTCTTGCTTTATTTGATTTTGGATCCACTTATTCTTTTATATCTGCTTATTATGCACCATGGTTGGAGTTTACTAGTGATTTATTATCTATGTTATTGCATGTATCTACACCCATAGGTGATTCTTTAGTAGTGGATTAGGTATTCAGATCATGTGTCATGATAGTTAGTGATGTTGATACTTATGCTAATCTTATTATTCCAAAGATGTTGGATTTTGATGTGATTCTGGGCATGGACTGGTTATCCCACTATCATATAGTTATGGATTGTTTTGCCAAGACCGTTACCTTATCCATACCCAGTGTGCCCTCAGTTATGTGGTAGGGAGCGATTAGCTGCAAGCCGACGGGGATAATTTCTTATGTTTGTTCTAGATGGCTTATGTTGAGGGGTTGTGAGTATTGTCTCTCCTATGTATGTGATACCCGTGTAGAGAGTCAAATACTTGACTATGTTCCTATTATGTGTAAATTTCCTAATGTGTTTCCTGACGGTCTTCCTGGTATCCCCTCTAACTGTGAGATCGAGTTTGCTATTGACCTTGAGCCTAGTAACCAACCTATTTTTATGGCACCTTATCGTATGGCTCCTACAGAGCATAAGGAGCTAAACTCTCAACTCCGAGATCTTTTTGGCAAAGGGCTCATTAGACAGAGTGTGTCCCTATAGGGAGCCCCTATTTTGTTTGTAAAAAAGAAAGATGGCTCAATGCAAATATTTATTGATTATAGACATCTTAATAAGGTGACGGTGAAGAACCGTTATCCTATACCTTATATTGATGATTTATTTGACCAGCTTCAGGGTGCAGCAGTATTTTCTAGGAAAGATGTAAGGTCCGGTTATCATCAGTTGAGGATTCAGGCTGAGGATATCCCGAAAAAATCCTTCAGGACACGTTATGGTCACTATGAGTTTTTGGTAATGTCTTTTAGGCTGGTTAATACTCCAGATGCATTTATGGACTTGATGAACCATGTGTTCAGACCTTATCTAGACTCATTTATCATAGTGTACAATGATGATATCCTTGTGTATTCGAGGAGTAGTGAGGAGCATGCACAATATTTAAGGGTTATGCTCCAGGTTTTGAGAGAGCATGTGGTTTTTGCCAAGTTCTACAAGTGCGAGTTTTGGCTTGAGTCAGTATCTTTTCTCTAACACGTGATGTCCAAAGCGGGTATTATGGTAGTCTCAGCTAAGATTTCAGCGATTTGTGATTGGGCTAGTCCTACGTCCCCAACTAAAGTTTGCAGTTTTATTAGTTTGGCTGGTTATTATAGCCATTTTGTTGAGAGCTTTGCTACCTTATCAGCCCCTATGACTAAGTTGACTTAGAAGGAAGTTCTTTTCTAATGGTTCAAAGAGTGTGAGTTGAGCTTTGGATAGCTCAAGGATTGTCTCACTTCAACCTTGGTATTAGCTCTTCTAGTTGAGGGAAAGGATTTTACTTTGTTTTGTGATGATTATGGTGTTGGTCTTGGATGTATTTTGATGCAGTAGGGTCGTATCATTGCCTATGCTTCTAGACAGCTTAAGGTGCATAAGCGCAACTACCCCACTCATAATTTAGAATTGGCGATAGTAGTTTTTGCTCTCAAGATTTAGAGGCACAATTTATATGACGTGTGTTGTGAGATTTTCACTGATCATCGTAGTCTTTAGCATCTTATGACCCAGAAGGAGCTTAATACTTGCCAGTGTAGATTGATGGATGTGCTAAAGGACTATGATATTTCTATCTTGTACTATTTGGGTAAGGCTAATATGGTGGCAGATGCCTTGAGTAGCAAGGTAGTAAGTATGGGTAGTTTTGTGTGTATTTCATCTTCTCAAAGGCCATTAGCATGGGACATTCAGCCCTTATCCAATTTGATGGTTTGCCTCAACATCTTAGCTCCTGCGAGTGTTTTGGCTTTTGTAGAGGCGAGGTCCTCCCTATTTTAGCAGATTCGTGATCGTCAATCTGAGGATGATAAGTTGTGTATTTTCTATGATAGGGTAGTGAGCAGTGATTCTGGGAGACACACCATGAGATTTTAGGGTCATATTTATGTTCCCCGACTTCATGATTTGATTCAGTCTATTCTGCATAAGGCTCTGAGTTCTAGATATTCTATTCATCTTGGTACGGCCAAGGTGTATAAAGATTTAAGGCAGTTGTATTAGTGGGGTGGTATGAAGAGAGATGTGGCAAACTTCGTAGCCCATTGTTTGTGTTGTCATCAGGTTAAGGCTTAGCATCATCATCCAGGTAGATTGACTCAGAGGTTTCCCATTCCTGAGTGGAAATGGGAAAGGATCACCATGGATTTTATTAGTGGTTTGCCTCATATTTCCCATGGTCACGATGGTATTTGGGTTGTTGTGGATCGTTTGACCAAGTCGACATATTTCATTCCTATTTAGATGACCTTCGATGCAGAGATATTGGCTTAGATTTATGTTCGGGAGATCATTTATTTCTATCATATCAGATCGTGGTTCTTTGTTCACTTTAAGGTTTTAGAGAGAATTTTAGAAGGAGTTAGGCACTCGAGTGGATTTAAGTACATCCTTTCATCTGCAGATGGATGGTCAGCCTGAGCGGACTATTCAGGTGCTTAAGGATATGCTACGAGCCTATGTTATGGACTTTGGAGATCAGTGGGATCATTACTTAGCTTTGACAGAGTTCACCTACAATAATAGTTATCATTCGAATATTGAGATTGCACTTTATGAGGTATTGTATGGTAGAAGGTGTCATTCTCCTAAGGGTGGTTTGATATATCTGAGGTTAGGCCATGTGGTACAGATTTTCTTCAAGACTCGTTAGATAGAGTTAGGGTAATTCAGGATAGGTTCAGAGCATCCCAGAGTATACAGAAGGCCTATGATCGTAGACTCTGTGCCTTGAGTTTTGGAGTGGGTGACCGGGTATTCCTTTATGTTTTAACTATGTGAGGTGTGATGAGATTTAGAAGGAAGGGTAAGCTTAGCCCTCTCTATATTGGTCTTTTAGAGATTCTTCGTGTGCTTGGCGGGGTGGCCTATGAGTATTTCTTACCTTTAGAATTTGTCGTCGTCCATCTGGTTTTCCATGTCTCTGTGTTGCGGAAGTATATTCTGGATCCTTCTTATGTGCTTAGATGGGACTTAATCCAGTTGGACAATCAGTTGGCCTTTGTGGAGGAGTCCATGCTTATTTTGGCAAGTGATGTGAGATGATTGTGCACTAGGGAGATTTCGGTAGTCAAGGTTCAATGGAGGCATCACCCCATAAACAAAGATACTTGGGAGATCGAGAGTGAGATGTGGGCCCAGTATCCTTACTTGTTTGAGACTTTAGGTACTTGCTTGTCTTTAACTTTTGGTGATAAAAGTTCCTTAGTAATGGATGTTATAATGACCCTTAAGGTCATTATCTGTACTTTTTCTTATTTTTGCCAATAGTGCTTCTCCATAGTCGTTCCAAGTCATTAGTGACTTGCAAGGATAGATAGTGTGGTTACCTGATGGTTCGTTTGGGGTTATAGAACCCCTTTCTTAATTTGATGTCTTCATTGGTCCTAATTGACCATTAAGAAAAACCTTTAGTAAAACAATGGCATCAGTGAAATTTGACTTCGCCAATGCATCTAAAACGTTGAAAAATAAGGGGTTTCATACCTTATTTGTTCCAAATGGACCCCAAATGCATCCTAAGGCATTGGCCAAAGGTCAAAACCAACTTCCAAGCTTCAACCATGTATGGCATGCACCAAGGTACTATGACTACGGTGAAGGAGGTCTAACTACGATGCCGCGACCTAGGTGAGGTGGAGGCCTCTACCGCGCCATCAAAAAGTTGGCTAGTCAATGTTTAAGTGTTGTCTAGCATGAATTTTAGCAATTTTGTTCCTCCCTCTTAACCTATAAACCCTAATGGGGTATAAAACCTTCTAAGTGTGTCTTGGGGGTTGAATTGGAGCTTAAACAACTTGAGTGATTGATTCTTGCTACAATCTAAGTTAAGAATTCCTCTAATTTGGTATTGATTTCATGGTTAATTGAGTCAACACCCCTAAATCATTGAGGGTCAGTTGTAGCCCCAAAATTGAGTGATTGACTCAAATTACTTGAGGGTTTTAGCTCCCTAAAGATAGTTAGGTTATGGGTTGGTCTTGGAAACTCCTTTTTAAGGATGACACCCAATTAGGGGTTTGGTGTCCATTTGAAACCCAAGTAACAATGGTTCCATAATGGGTATTTTCATTCTTGTTGTAATGCTTGGATTGTATTATTAATAGCATTGCTTGTGGAAGAGGAAGCTTCACGGAAGGGAAAAGAAAACCTTGTTGGTTCGTGAGTTGCTTGGACTCAAGGTAGGTTAGGCTTAAAATAGACTAGATTGAGCTTGTTTGTAATGTAAATATTGATATCTTGTGAGATTGGGCGGGGATTTTAGATGATAGTTTATTAAATGGTGAACCATGAGATCAGTTGGTTGATTAGGTAATTGAACTTGTGTAGTGTAATGCAGGATCCTTAACTTAGAATCCTTGGTTAGTTCACTTGTAGTCTTATAGATAGTATAAGGATGCTATAGACGCTCTAATAGGTAAGAATGGTGTTCTTCACTAATCTTATGAGTGATGTTGACTTATGTATATGTTGTCTAAATAGGAAGTGACCTTGGTGTTGGGTTGACTTAGAAAGGATATTTGAAGAAGTTTCCCCTTTAGGTTTATTAAGGATTTTCAAGCCCTTATCAGGTGACTTAGATGACTTGATCTAATCCCGGGTAGAAGCTAGTACTGTATTAGTAAAGCATTGGCTTTCTTGGGTATTTAGAAATGGATCTTGACCCACCTTAAGCTTGAACTAGGTAAATGCTTAGTGACATAGATATGTGGTGATTGTCTTAACTATATATAAAGGAGTTGTGATGGTTGAACTCCATTATCAAATTATCTTGTGAGCATGACTTGAATAATCTTGTTAAGTAGTTATTGTGAATGTCTTGTAAATACTATTGCTCTTGTTTATGCTCATATTACATGTGAATCTTATTAGCAAGGTAAAATGGCAAAGTGTTATCCTATATCCCTACTTCCTTATATTGTGAATTTTTGAGTGATTATTAGTTAGATTATGCGTGTGGATGTATGTTTTCATATTGGGAGACTTTTGTACCCATTTCTTGGTACTCATACTACACTTTTGTACCTTTTTTTTTGTAGACCCAGGTTCTAGTTACTGCCGTTGAACTAGTTCATCCGATTTGACTATTTGGAGACAGGGTGAGATCTTGGAGATTGAGCTACCCTCTTTCCCTTCTATCTTTATTTGACTTTTGTTTTTGAGACAAATGTATGATATTATCTAATATATTTTAGACTTTGAGATTGTATACTTCTATGGTCAAGATTACAAGCTCTTATATTAATACTATCAGGTCATGTGATTGGTATTTGAATATTGATTGTTTTAGTTATGAAGTGTTGTTATTATTTCGTGTTCACGTATAGGGTCCCTGTTGGACATTTGTACAAGGGTAACCCATTGTATTAGCTCCGAGTTAGGTATCATCTTACCTACCGGTGGGACAAGGTAGGTGCCATCATGACTCTGAAATCGGGTTGTGACACTTTCACAGCATTATCCCAATCAATGACAACTCAAAATAACCATCAGGTTGTTGCACCAGCCAACCTAGCCGAGAATGCAACAACAACTAGAGTCTAAGACTTCACTCGGATAAACTAGTCTTAGAATGGAGGGGTAGTACCTCAGTGCCTATAGCTCGGATTTTCTCTTTCCTCAAGGCAAGGAAAATGATTTCCAAAGGATATATATATCATCTTGTTTGAGTCAAGTACTCAAGGTCCAAAACCTCGAGTTTTGAGTTAGTTCTAGTAGTAAAATAATTTCCAAAAGTGTTACCTAAAGATCTTCCCATAGTTCCTCCCGCATAGGAAATTGGCTTTGGAATAGATATCCTTCTAGATACCTAACCTTTTTTAATTCCACCTTATTGAATGGGTCCAATTAAGAGTAATCAAATTAATAGTTGAAAGATCTCTTGTACAAGGGTTTTATTAGGCCCATTGTCTCTCCATGGGGTGCTCTAGTTCTTTTCATCTGCAAGAAAGACAATTCTCTTAGAATGTGCATCGACTACTGTTAGTTGAAAAAAGTCACAATCAAGAATAAGTATACCATCCTTTGTATTGATTACTTGATTGATTAACTCCAGTGTTCCAATTATTTCTCTAAGATAGACCTCAGATCTGGCTATCAACATCTCAAAGTCAGAGAATGTGATATTCTAAAGATAGCCTTCAGAACTTGCTATGGTCGCTTTGAATTTGTTATTATGTCTTTCGAACTAATGAATGCTCCTGCATTTTTTAAGAACTTAATAAATAGGGTGTTCACTCTGTACTTGGTCATGTTCATTATAGCCTTCATGAATGACAGCTTCATTTATTCTCGAAGTGAGGATAAACACGCAGATCATTTAAGAGTTGTCTTACAGACTCTTAGAGATCACAGTTATTCTCTAAGTTTAGCACTTGTGAATTCTAGTTGAAACCATTAGCATTCCTTGGTAACATAATTTTCAGTTAAGGCATTCGAGTTGATCCCTAAAAGAAAAAAGTGGTGAGGAACTGGATGAGACCCAACTCTCCATCAGATATCAAGAATTTTTTGGTTTTAGCTGGTTACTACAGACGACAAGGATTCTCCTCTATTGCATCTTCCATGTTCAGAGTGTCTCAGTAAAAGGTCAAATCCAATGGTCTGATACTTGCGAGAAGAGTTTTCAAGAGTTAAAGACTTGACTCACCTCCAATTCATTTTTGACTCTACCAAAGAGTTCAGATGGTGTTGTTGATGCAGCAAGGAAAGGTTATAGCATATGCCTCTAGATAACTCAAGCCTCATGAGAAAAACTACCTGACTCATGATCTTGAGTTAGCCACAATTGTTTTTGCGTTAAATATTTGTAGGCATTATCTTTATGAGGTTCATATTTATGTTTTCACTGATCACAAGAATCTTCAGAATATGTTAGACAGAAAGATCTAAATCATCTTCAGAAGGTGGCTAGAGTAGCTGAAGGATTATGATATGATTGTCTTGTACCATCTAGGTAAGGAAAATGTTATGGCCGACGCCCATAGTAGATTATTATGGGGAGTGTTGCTCATAGTGAGGATAAGAAGAAAGAATTAGTTAGTGAGGTTGATCATGTTTCTTGGTTGGTATTTTGATTGGTCAATTCAATCAAAGGTAATATTTTGGTTCAAAACAATCAGAATCTCTAGTGGTACCTAAGGTAAAGAAAAAGCAAGATAGTGATCCTATTTTTCGTAGGTTGAAGGAAGTAGTTCAGAGTCAGAAGGTTGAGGTTTTCTCCCAATGGGGAGATGGCATTCTTCGCTGTCAAGGAGGACTGTGTGTTCCAAATATGGATGACTTGAGGCAAATGGATATTATCAGAAGCTCACAGTTCTTGATATTCTATTCACTAGGACCCACTAGGATGTATCGTGATTTATGAGAAGTTTATTGGTGGAATGGCATGAAAAAGGATATTGTAGAATTTGTGGCTAAGTGTCAAAATTACCTACAGGTTAACCAGAGGCCTGGTGGTATGCATTAGGAGATCAACATTCCTACTTGTAAGTGGGAGGTGGTGAATATGGACTTCATTATAGAATTGCCTCGGACTCACCGACAACATGGTTTGATTTAGGTTATCGTTCATTGAATGACTAAGTCAACCCTTTTCTTATTAGTTAATACTTTAGATTCAGTCGAGGATTATGCTAAAATTTATCTTAAGGAGTTGGTGAAATTTCATGGAGTCTCTTTGACCATTATTTTAGATAGAGGTACCTAGTTTACCTCTCAATTTCGGAAGACTTTTCAGGGACTTGGTTCCCAAGTTTATCTTAGTATGACTTTTCACCCGTAGACAAATGGCCAGGCAAAGAGGACCATTCAGACCTTAGAGGACATGTTGAGAGCATGTGTGATTGATTTCAAGGGTAGTTAGGATGATTATTTTCCTTTGATTGAGTTTTCTTATAATAATAGGTATCACTCCAGTATCCAGATGGCCCTGTTTTAAGAAGTTTATGGTAGGATGTCTAGATCCCCTATTGGTTGGTTTGAGGTTGGTTAAGCTACTTTGATAGGGCCAGATTGGATACATGAGGTGATGTAAAATGTTCAGTTGATTAGAGAAAGGCTAAAAACTGCTCAGAGTCATTAAAAATCTTATGCAGATGTGAGAAGAAGGGAGCTTGAGTTCGATATAGGTGATTTTGTCTACTTGAAGATTTCTCCCATGAAAAGGGTGAAGAGATTGATAAGAAGGGAAAACTTAGTCCCCACTATGTTGGTCCTTATAAGATTTGGAGTCGATATGATAAGGTGGTCTATGGGTTGGAGTGGCCAATAGATTTAGCACTAGTTCATCCAGTTTTCCATGTTTCCTTCTTAAAGAAATGCATGGGTGACCCAACATTATTTTTTCCTTTATATAGTATGGGTGTGAAGCATAGTATCTCTTATGAAGAGTTCCCATGGGAGATCCTTGATCACCAGATTCATAAGCTGTGAAACAAAGAGGTCATTTTTGTAAAGGTTTTGTGGGGAAATCAATCAGTAGAGGAAGCTACTTGGGAAGCAGAGGCAGATATGATAACCAAGTAGCCCCATCTTTTCTTTTCAAACTTAGTCCCAACATGAAGTTAAAGTTTCCCTTAATTAACTAACTAATTCTATCTTCAGCCACCCAGCTATTTATATATATATTCATGAGTTTGGTTAAGTCTATGCATCAGTTGTAGATTCAGTTAGAAATTCATTGTTTGTCTCGTAGAAGTTCAGTGTAAAATTATAGCTTTTCCCCTAGTAGTTCAGCTTAGTCAGTTTCATTCAGGGATGAACGATTCCAAGGGGTAGATATTATAATACCCCAAGTTTTGAGCTCTAGACCCACCAAGGAATTGATAATTAAATTAGATTTCTAACACCACCAGTATCTCAATCATCCATTATTGGGGTAAAAAGTTATGGCCAATTTACTAAGGCATTGTCAAGCTAAAAATAATGACGCCTTTGACGATGACTCATTGTTAGACTAAATGAGTCATCAAGAAGGCTCGTCGTTGCGGCAGTGAAGAATTAGATAATTCAGTATAGCGACGACAACTCTAGCATACAATTCATTATTAGACTATACAAGTCGTTAGGAAAAGTCGTTGTCATAACAATGAAGAACCAAAATTTCAGTCATTTCATCATGAATGCAGGCCACAACTTATGGTCAGACCATATGATTCGTTGAAACTATTTCCAGAGATTTTCTACGTACTTTAAAAGGGGATTTTTGGTCATTTCCTACTCTTTTAACCCTAAAACCACACAGTTTTATCTATCCTAAGGACAGGATATAAGGCTAAATCACCCAAATTACATCATTAACTCAAATAACATCCAACACTCTATTTTAAACAGAGAAACAAAATGGCTTTCCTCTCCAAAGTACAAATTAAGGTTCATCTATTCCATGCTCAAATTCCAAAGAATTCTTCAAGGATTTAATCTCCAGGTATGGGGGATTTATCAAAGGGTTCTTTCCACCCATTGAGTCCCAAAATTTTCTCCAATACTCAAGCTAAATCCACCCTTCTAATTTAGGGTTCCATGAAAATCATGAATTTCATAATTCTACAGTTTATTTCATGAATTAAACCATGGATATGTGTTTTCCATAAGTGTAAAGCATCTTCTCATATGCAGAAACATGAAATACCATTATATTGATAAATTGTTAATTCTTAGGTTTTAGTTATAAAATTCCCTATCATGTTAATATTATGAACATCTAAAACCTAGGAATTCATAGAAACACTTGCGAACAATATATTTTCTAGATTATAATTAGTAAGTACTTCATATCATACATATAATGTTAGTTTTAGAATATTATTATATTGAGCATATTAGTTATCAATGTCATTCAGTTGGGAGTAGTACTTATCACCAAGTGAACGCAGGAATGAAGGATCACCCATCAATTTAGACTGATACCTTTAGTAAAGTCCCTAAGTTCCAAAACTACGGTGCCACCGTAGGTTATAAGGGGTCACCCGTCATATTAGGACTGACACCCTAATCCTTTTTAGACATCAGTTTAGTGGATGTATGCCAGCAAGTATTCATACTCTTGGAGCTCGGTCATCTCAAATTGGGTTATGTTGGTTGTTATTATCTCCAAATATCCATAGATTATGTTTCTATTTTAGATTTTGCATAACCATGTGTACCACCCTGAATCAGGTACTCGAAAAGATACACGACGCTCATGACCTCGAAGGACCACAAGCTAACCCATGACTGATATCTGTAACTGAGCACTGCATAGTATACTGTATAAATATGGAATAAAAGTATGAAAGGCCTTAAGGTTCAAAACTGAAGACTAATAATAATACTGAATGTGGTATAACAATACCAAAACAACTGAAATAACTGAAAATACTAAAGTCTAAATATCTAGTCTGAAAGCCTCTAAACTGTCTGAATAAAGAGTTGATGGGACATGTCCCCAATTAACTCCTACTTCTGTAGTAAACTAAGTACTGAAATACTTAAATGATGAAGCATCCTCGAATGATGAGGACTTACTACTGATCTACTGCTTCTGACTGAAACTTAAGCTGCTAGGTGCGATCGGGAACCTGAGCGTCCGAACCTGTGGTATAAAAAGCCATAGCGCAAAATGAATGTAAGCGTCAGTACGTGAAAATGTATTGGTACGCAAGTGAGGTAGGCTGAATGCTTGGGGTTCATATGCATCAACTATAACTGACTGATAATATAAACATGGACATGACTACGTGAGGATACATGCATGAAACCATAACTGCAACTGAAACATAGGGATTTTGAATATTGAATATACTGATAACATTGATTACTGATAACTGATATAACTAATACTGGGTGACTGTTGCTGACAGTCTTTATTCTGATGGAACTAGCTAAGTTTTGTACTGAGCTAAGTGACTGTATCTGATAGTCCTAAAATATGTATAACTATCTGAGTTCTATCACTAAGACTTTAGGAGGTAATCATCTAACCGACATGCCTCTAATAAGCTATTTTGTTGAGTTGGGGTCCAATCTGTAACCCCAATTGGAAGGGTGTCAATACCGCGCCACTAGTAAAGACAAGTTATGAGTGACCCTCATCTGGCAGTGTCCCCAGAGGAGAACAGTGGAACCCTCATCTGGTAGTGTTAATCCAGCTCATCAACCCTCAAATATCAGTGTTGATGTCTTGACCTACGCTGGTTACATAGTTCTGGAATGCAAGGATTATTTCTAAGGGTCACACCCTCTACCGTTAGTTTGTGCCCTCATTCTTGGGTTTGCTCGGTGCTAAATCCTACTCCCAACTGAATAGACACTAAACTGATTATACTGGGATGAACTGAACTGAGTTCACTGAGTTTCATAGACTAACGGATTATTACTAAATTTTGTTAACTAACTGAGTTCATGAGATTACTGAGTTTTCCTGAGTCATGTCACTAACTAAATTCTACTGATCATGGCATGAATGAGATTATCATAAAACTGACACTAGCTCTAGGCGCACAGCTAAAATATCGGGTATAAATACCCCCAAGACTCGATGGCTTTAAAGTAAATCATGGTACGAGTTCGAAAGCACAACAACGGCTATATATATATACATCCATAATTCATTGAGTAAGATATTTTATCAAACACTTGACATGTATTAACTTGTACATGAATGGGGATTTCACATTAACATGCTATAATGGCATTTTTTCCTTCACATAGGCATTTTATCAAACACATAGGGGGAATACTTTTGTTATACCATCATCAATGCATCTAATTATCATGGCTACAAAAATCAATTTGCAATTTGAAGGCTTTATCATGAACATTATGCAAAATATCACATACTAGGATCAATCATTGGAACATGTAGTTTAAAACATGAATCAAAACCCAACAACAACATGAACATGAATTTCAATTCAAATAAATCATGATCATTTATAAATACAAAATCTTTAGATTTTAAAAAGAGATTCTTGAGCTTCATGGGTTAAAGGGACCCATGAATCAACACTTGACATACCTTAGAACTTAATTCCTTAAAAGTTGAAGAAATTCTTGGGATTGGCTTTGATTTCTTGAAATCTAGGGTTTTGTTTCTTGGGAGAGAATGTCTTGATTTGGGAAAAAAGCGAATAAATAATGATTTGAAATGTTTTTAGGGATTAAATCCCGCACCTGGACGTGTTAAAAACTTAAGAAAAGACTAATTTATCCCTAGATAAAATATTTATTTTTCGTTAAAATTTCCCAATTTGACAGGCTAGCGTGATGTAGAGCTATCAAATTGTGTCACTGAAAATTGTCAACTGGGAACTGGGCGGACGGCGTGACACGGTGGAATTACGGATCAGCACTGGATTCAAATTTTATCCATGCCGCAATGTGCTAGGATGGCATTGCCTTACTGGATTTAGAGAATTGTGAATTGGGTCTTTGGCATGATGTGCCACTATTGCAAAGCAATAATGGAAATCGACAATTGCTATTTTGACATACTCCTTGACGCGCTACTTGCCTAAATGATGGTGTTTAATGATCGAAACTTTAAATCTCCATAACTTCTTACCCGGTTATTGGATTTAGGCGAATTTGGTATCGATGGAAAGCTCATTCAATTTCCCACATAACAAAAGCTCAAATTATTGAAAATTTACCATGTATAAAAATGTATTCATCTTCAAAGCAAGTCTTTAATATTTTTGGGATGATCTTAAGCTAGGTGAAGTACGGGGTATTACAATATCTCTCCCTTGGGAATATTTATCCTCGAATAAGACTGATTGAGATGGGAGAAATGATAATCTGAAGTACATACTGAACATGATCAACTAAAAGATGACTACATGACTGACATTACAGAAATTCACATAAAGCATGCATATCTGATGCATCATTTTATGATTGAGTTGATACATGAATGCATGACTGAGAGTACTGATAAGATGATCACGCATATCTGATGTGTGAATATATGACTGAGATTTCTAATAACTGAGTTTCTCACAAAAATAATACATATCTGATGCATGAACATATGATTGAATATGCAATGGTAAATAGATACCAAGTATAAAAAATAGTAATCAGAGCATGAAATTGGTTTGTAACTGGAATTTAAATATGAAACTGAATAAGCTTTAAGAAAAGCTATTACCTTGGGCTGAGTTTGAGTTTACAGAGAAGAGGTGAGGATACTTGGTCCGTATGTCTGCTTCTGCTTCCCAAGTAGCTCCCTCAACGGACTGATTCTGCCAAAGAACTTTAACTAGAGGAACTTCTTTGTTCCTTAGTCTACGCATCTGATAGTCAAAGATTTCGATCAAAATATCTTCATAAGAAAGGTTGTTCTAAATATCTATGCTCTGAATTGGGACTACAACCGTTGGGTCACCTATTCACTTATTGAGCAAGGAGACATGGAAGACTGGATGAACTCAGGCTAGATCTGAAGGTAATTTGAGCTTATAAGCTACTTTGTTGAAGCGACTGAGAATTTTGAAGGGACCGACATATCGGGGACATAGCTTTCCCTTCTTGCTAAATCTCTTCACTCCCTTCATGGGAGAGATTTTCAAGAACACATGATCACTAATCTCGAACTTGAGATCCTTTATGCGTACATCTGCGTAAAAATTTTATCAGCTTTAAGCTGTATTGAACCTTTCTCTAATCAAATGAACTTTATCTAAGGTATAGAATACTAAGTCAGGCCCTACTACGGCAGCCTCACCGACTTCGAACCAATCGATCGGAGATCTTCATCTCCTACCATAGAGAGCTTTGAATGGAGCCATCTAAATGCTGGAATGATAGTTGTTGTTGTATGCAAACTCAATCAAAGGCAAGTGGTCTTCCTAACTACCCTTGAAATAAATTGCAAAAGCCCTTAGCATACCTTTCAAGTTCTGAATGGTCCTTTCTGCTTTATCATCTGTTTAAGGATGAAAGGCTATACTGAGGTGGATGGGGGTACCAAGACCCTTTTGGAATGCTTTTCAAAAATAGTAGGTGAACTGAGTACCTCTGTATGAAACAATGGACAATGGAACACCGTGTAATCTGACCAACTCCCTGATATAGAGTTTGGCGTAATCCTTGGCTGAATAGGAGGTATGAACTGGAAAAAAATAAGTTGATTTGGTCATTCTGTATATAATGATCCAAACTAAATCTTGTTGATGACGAGTACAAGGCAAACCTGACACAAAGTCTATGTTCACTTCTTCCCACTTCTAAGTAGGAATATTGAACTCTTGCATGGACCTACTACGCTTTTGATGTTCTATCTTAACCTGCTGACATATAGAGCACTTATCCACAAACTCTACCACATATCTCTTTATCCCACTCAACTAATAGATCTCTCACAAGTATTGGTACATCTTTGTGTCCCCTGGATGAATAGAGTAGCGCACACCATGCACTTCTACAAGAATTCACCGCCTCAAGTAAACTACACCTGGAACATACAGACGACCCTGACAATGCAATGAACCACCTCCCCCTTGGGAGAAAACTTCAACATTCTGATCCTTGACTAACTCTTTTAACTTAACTAGACTGGGATCTCTATCTTGCTTTTCTTTCACCTCGGAAACTAGAGATGATTCTAAACTACTCTGAACCCATATATCACCCTTATCTATATCGGCTAAGCGAACATCTAGTCTGGCAAGCTAATGGACTTCTTGAGCTAGCTTCTTCTTACTGTCCTCAACATGAGTAACACTACCCATGGACAGTCTACTAAGAGCTTCAGCCATAACATTAGCCTTGCTCGGATGATAAAGGACACTCATGTCATAATCTTTAAAGAGCTCTAACCACCTTCTCTGATAAAGATTGAGATCTTTTTAAGAAAAGACATACTGAAGGCTCTTAAGATCTGTGAACACATCCACATGAACTCTATATAGATAATGCCTCCAAATCTTTAGGGCAAATACTACGGCTGCTAATTCAAGATCATGAGTAGGATAATTCTTCTCATGGGGTTTAAGATGTCTAGAGGAGTAGTCTATGACCTTAACATACTGCTTGAGGACACAACCCAAACCTTCTCTAGATGCATCATAATACACTACGAAACTATCTGAACCATCTAGAAGAGCCAAAACTTGAGTTGAGGTGAGTCGAGTCTTCAACTCTTGAAAACTCTTCTCATAAGGATCTCACCACTGAAACTTGACTTTCTTCTGAGTCAATCTGGACATAGGGGATGTAATATAAGAAAATCCCTTAACAAACCATCTGTAATAGTCAGTCAAATCCAAGAAACTCCTAATATCTGATGCAGACACATGTCTAGGCCAGTTTCTTACTGCTTTAATCTTTTGATGATCTACTCTAATACCATCACCGAAAATGATATGACCAAGAAATGCAATTGACCTTAGCTAAAATTTGCACTTACTAAATTTGATAAATAGCTTATGATCTCTAAGAGTCTGAAGTACGATTTTGAGATGGTTTGCTGATTAGTTCACTACGGGAATAGACAAGAATATTATCTATGAAGACTATGACGAACATGTCCAAGTATTGCATAAACACACAATTCATCAAGTCCATGATAGCTGTGGGATGCTGGTAAGACCAAAAGACATGAATCAGAATTTGAAGTGACCATACCGAGTTCATAAAGCTATTTTTAGAATGTCACATTCCCTGACTCTGAGCTGATGATAGCCTGATCTAAGGTCTATCTTAGAGAAATAGCTGGCACCCTGAAGGTGGTCAAACAAGTAGTCGATTCTGGAAAGTAGATACTTGTTATTGACTGTGACTTTATTGAGCTGACAGTAATTTATATATAGTTTGAGAGAACAATCTTTCTTTTGCATGAATAAGACTGGTGCGCCCCACGGGGACACACTAGGTCTGATGAATCCCTTATATAGGAGATCCTTCAACTGTTCTTTCAATTATCTGAGTTCCGCTGGTGCCATTTTGTATGGTGGAATAGATATAGGCTGAGTATCTGGAAGAAAATCAATGCCAAAGTCTATTTCCTTTTTAGGAAAAATTCCTGGAAGATCTTCGGGAAAGATATCTGAATATTCATTGATTCAAGACTTGGAGTTTCAGAACTAGTGTCCTTAACTCAAACAAGATGATAGACACATCCCTTAGATATCATTTTCCATACCTGAAGGTAGGAAACAAGCTAACCTCTGAAAGCTGAAATACTACCCCTCCACTCTAGGAAAGGTTCATTCAAAAATTGGAACTGGACTATTTTGTTTCTGCAGTCGACTGTGGCATTGTAGGAATTAAGCCAATCCATGTCAAGAATAACATCAAAATTAGTCATCTTTAATTTGACTAAGTCTGCTAAGGTGACTTTCTAAAATATCATAACCGGGCAGCTCTTGTATACCCACCAAGCTATGATGGTTTTACCCACTAGGATAGATACTGAGAAGGGCTCTGCTAGAATTTCGAGACTAACTCAGAAATCAACTATTATATAAGGAGTAACAAAAGACAAGGAAGCTCCTAGATCTAGCAAAGTGTAAACATGTACATAAAAGATCTGCAACGTACCAGTGACCACATCAAGAGAATTTTCCTGATCTTGTTGGGACTGAAGAGCATATAATCTATTTGGGTTTTGCCCACTAGTGGCACTGAAAGTGGCACCCTACTGGTTCGGGCGACCGAACTGAGCTGAGGAATGGTTATTCTGACCTTAAAAATATGGCTGGGGACAATCTTTGACTCTGTAGCCTAGCATATCACATCCAAAACACATATCACTGCCAACTCTACAAATACCTTAGTGGTTCTTACCATAAATCTGACAAAGAGGATTGGTTCGAGCACTGCTAACGCTACCCTGTGATTTAAAGCTTGGTGCCTTTATCTTTGTTACCCTCCCTGAACTTAGAAAATGGAGCTCTGGCTGAGGAAGGAGCTAGAATGGATGTCTTTGGTAGGAACTAAGAGCGGTTACAACCCTACGACTTAGGCTTATGAAAATTGAAGCTACCTATTCTAGCTCTCTTATTTTTCTTTTCTCTCCTTAATCTTCTGCTCTTCTATCTGTTGAGCATGGATCATAAGCCTGGCTATGTCCATCTCATTAATCAATATGGCAGTCCTGCACTCCTTGACCATACTATCATTCACCCTAGAAACAAACTTGCTCATTTTATCTCTACTATCTTCCACCACATGAGGAGTGTATCTAGCTATTTGATTAAACTTAAGAGAATACTCTTTCACCGTCATATTGCCCTGTCTGAGGTTGATAAATTCTAACACCTTAGATTCTCTCATCTCTAGGGGAAAGAATCTTTCTAAGAAGGTAGTATCAAACTTCTCCCACTCAGTAGGCCCTGCATCTTTAGCCCTCTCTGCGTTTCACTGTTTGAACTATGTGTGAGCCACATCCTGTAACTAATATGTAGCTAGCCCAGCACTCTCACTAGTGGTAACCTTTATGATATTTGTAACCTTTTAAACCTGATCAAGGAATTCCTGAGGGTCCTCGTCTGTCTTAGACCCAAAAAAGGATGGAGAATTCATCCAGGTAAAGTCCAGAATCCTGGCTGTAGCAGTGTTGGCAACTGGTTTGGTCGGAACATCAGCTGGCCGTTCATTCTAAGCACCAACTAAATTAGCAAGAGTAGTGAATGCAACTCTAAAATCTACATGAGAGACATGTTCATCCAAAATATCTGCTTAGGCGGGTTGAGGGGCTAACTGATTTCTGTTTCTTCTTTTGGGAGGGAAAAACATATTAGACTAAGAGTTAAATTTTGAGCTCATGCTCACTTGCATGGCATGAATGCTGAAAGAAGAGAAACTGTTCCTAAAACATCTTATAGCCTTCTGTACATAAATGTGGTGTGCAACACACCCATCCACAAAACTCTACTAGATGTGGCATTCAGACTTCCTAGGACATTATTGAACCTTAGGCTCTGATACCAAGTTTGTAACGCCTCGAATTTGATACCCAAAATACTACACGGTTCTTATGACCCCAAAAAACCACAAGCTAACCTATGATTAATATCTTTAACTAAGAACTACATAATATACTGTATAAATGTGGAATAAAAGACTGAAAGGCCATAAGGTTCAAAAATGAAGACTAATAATAATACTAAATGTGGTATAACAATACCAAAACAACTGAAATAACTAAAAATAATAAAGTCTGAATATCTAGTCTGAAAGCCTCTAAGCTATCTGAATAAGGAGTTGATAGGACAAGTCCCCAACTAACTCCAACTGCTGTAGTAAACTAAGTACTAAAATACTGAAATGATGAAGCATCCCTGAATGATGAGGACTCACTGCTAATATACTGCTGTTGACTGAAACTGGAGCTGCTATGTGCAATCAAAAACCTGAGTATCCGAACCTGTGCTATAAAACATCATAGCGCAAAAGAAAAGTATGTGTCAGTACATGAGAATGTACTGGTACGCAAGTGAGGTAGGCTAAATGCATAGGGTTCATATGCATGAACTATAACTGACTGATAACATGAACATGAACATGACAGCGTGAGGTTAAATATATGAACAAATAAATCCAACCGAAACATGGGGATTCTAAATACTTAATATACTGATAACATGGATTACTGATAGCTGATATAACTAATACTGGGTTACTGTTGCTGACAGTCTTGATTCTGATGGAACTAGCTAAGTTTCATACTGAGCTGAGTGACTGTATCTGATAGTCCTAAAATCTGTAGAACTATCTGAGTTCTATTACTGAGACTGAGACTGAGACTATGGGAGGTAGTCATCTAACCGACATGCCCCTAATAAGTTGTTATTACTGAGTTGGGGTCCAAACTATAACCCCAATTGGAAGGGTGTAAATACCACGCCACTGGTAAAGATAAGCTGTGAGTGATCCTCATCTGGCAGTGTTCCTAAAGGAGAATGGTGGAACCCTCATCTGGAAGTGTTAATCCACCTCATTAAACCTCACAATCAGTGTTGATGTCTCAACCTATGTTGGCTATATAGTTTTAGATCGCAAGGATTTCTTCTAAGGGTCACACCATCTATCGTCAGTGTGTTCCCTCATCCTTGGGTTTTCTCGGTGCTAAATCCTTCCCCCAACTGAATAGACACTTAACTATTTATATAGGGATAAACTAGACAGAGTTTATTGAGTTTTATGGACTGACAGATTATTACTGAATTCTGTTAACTGACTGAGTTCATGAGATTACTGAGTTTTCCTGAGTCATGTAACTAACTGAATTATACTAATCATGGTCTGAATGAGATTATCATGAAACTGAAACTGGCTCTAGGCACTTAGCTAAATTGTCGGGTATAAATACCCCCAGGACTCGATGGCATAAAAGTAAATCATGGCACAAATTTGAAAGCACACCAACGACTATATATATATACATCCGTAATTCATTGACTAAGATATTTCATTAAACACTTGACATGTATTAACTTGTACATGAATGGGGATTTCACATTAACATGCTATAATGGCACATTTCCCTTCTCGTAGGCATTTTATCAAACACATAGGGGGAATATTTTGGTTATACCATCATCAATGCATTTGATTATCATGGTTGCATAAATAAATTTGCAATTTTAAGGGTTTATCATGAATATTATGTAAAACATCACATACTAGGATTAATCATTGGAATATGTAATTTAAAACTTGAATCAAAACCCAACAACAACATAAACTTGAATTTCAATACAAATAAATCATGAACATTCATAAATACAAAATCTTTAGATTTTGAAAAGAGATTCTTGAGCTTCATGGGTGAAAGGGACCCATGAATCAACACTTGACATACCTTAGAACGTAATTCCTTAAAGGTTTTTGGAGAAATTCTTGGAATTGGCTTTGATTTCTTAAAATCTAGGGTTTTGTTTCTTGGGAGAATATTCTTAATTTGGGGAAAAGTGAGTAAAGAATTATTTGAAACATTTTTAGGGATTTAATCCCGCACCTAGACGTGTTAAAACCTTGGGAAAAGACCAATTTATCCCTGAAAAAAATATTTATTTTTCATCAAAATTTCCCAATTTGGCAGGCTGGCGCGACGGGCGCTATCACGTCTTGTCACTGGAAATTGCTAACTAGGAACTGGACGGACGGCATGACTCTGTGGAAACCCAAATCAGCACTGGATTTGAATTTTATCCATGGCGTGTTTCGCTAAGATCGCATTGCCTTACTGGATTTAGATAATTGCGAATTGGGTCTTTGGCGTGATGCGCCACTATTGTGGAGAAACACTTGAAATCGACAATTGCTATTTTGACACACTCCGTGACACGCTACTGCCTTGAATGACGGTGTTTAATGACTGAAACTTTAAATCGCCATAACTTCTTATTCTGGTTATCGGATTTAGGCGAATGTATTCATCTTCAAAGCAAGTCTTTAACATTTTTAGGATAATCTTAAGCTAGGTAGAAGTACGAGGTATTACACCATGTATTCAGTTATCTATCTTATCATATATTACATATTATTTACTTGGTCTTGCATCACTTCACTATGTTTCATGCATCATGTTCAATTTATATTAGTTATTTCCCATCTCACATACACAGTACATTCAAAGTATTGATCACATACTTTCTCTGTGCTATATTGTCTTATAATATAGGTTCTAACGCTAAACATCCAGATTGAGCTTAGTAGTTTTTGTACCATATCAATAACATTGTTTGCTGAGTCCTCATCATTCGAGGACTATTATTCATATTTCTTTTCAATATTTTCCTTTATTTAGTTTCAGACAGTTTGGAGTTAGTTGGGAGCTTCTCTGAAAAACTTATATAAGGTTGAGGCTTTCAGACAGACAGATAGTTATGTTTTTAACTTGTTGGGTATTTCAGGAAGTCATAGTTTAATATTCCGTACTAATTTTAATATTCCTATTATCAGTTCCTTTAAGTTTAACTTCTGCTCAGTATCTTATTATCTGTTCAGTATTCCTATTTTTATGCCAGGCCATGGGTTAGCTTGGGATCCCTTGTGACTCTAGGCACCGTGATATGACTAGGGGGCATTCTCGGGTCATGAAAATATCGTACCACCACTATCATGATTAATATCATAGACAGTTCTCGGCCTTGAACTAGTAATTATATAATCAATATCATAGTAATCTTCCAGACATAAATCGGGTATATGCTTGTATCTATATGCAATATAATAATTATCTTCTAGACTTGAACAAGTTATGCATGCCATCAATGTCCGAATTTAAACTGGTAAGAATATGCCTGTACATGTATCATCAATATCTCCCTCAAGTCATGAACAATAACATAATCAATAGCATAACTAATAAATCTCAAATACCAATATCAACTCATCATATTAATTGAGTCTTACCGTATTCAGCATCTACTCCCAATATCCAACCATTGTGATCATTTAACATCTAGTCTCATCAAGCTTCATAATAAGCATATAAATAAACGTATAAGGATCTACAAAATTGGATCAAGTCTTGGCCTAAGGTGGGTCGAAGGCCACTTCTAAACCCCGACAACTGTTATTAATTAAACTCTACCAGACTAGGCTAAGATATTTAATTGACTTTTAGATGTCAAACAAGCCTTAATTAGCCCTAAGATAGAAATTCTACTAATGATCTATGAAACCAAGCTAAAGCAATTAAATTATGGTTTCAAATGGCCTAGAAGTCCCAACTAACCCAAGTATAGTCAATTTGATCACCAATACTTAATATCCATCCCAAATCTAACATGATATCATAAACATACTATGACATACCTCAATAAATGAAAGGGGGAAACATAGCCTACCTAGATGCCGAAAAAAGCTCAAAGAATATGCTAAATCATCGATTTTCCCTTCCAAAAACCTTCCGCAAGATGCCAAGCTATCAAAATCACAATCTACTCATCAATAAAAGAATAATTATACCCATATTACGCCATTGTGATTTGGGTTCAAAAATACTCAAAAATCCTATGTGGGTCTCATTTAGGAAATTGCATTTCCGAGGCCAACCCAACATTCCCTCATGCTCAAGGAGTAGTCACCCTCAAATATGGCCAAAATCAAGCCACCAAATCTTAGGGATTTTAGAGAAGAATAGGGGGGAATGAATCATGAAAATGGAGGAATCTTAACCCAAATCCAAATGAAAATCGGGTAATAATCATTTTCCAAGATCCCAAATCACCCATAATCTCTAATCCCAAGCTTATCCTCTCTTTAGGGTTTAATTCTCAAGAGAATGGATGAATACATATGCAAGATAGGCTAAAAGGGATCTATTAAGTATCAGGATTTGCTATCGCGACCCAACCCTCACGATCGCCGTATATGGTGGCTGCCAATGCGAGTTGCTATTACTAAATGCGCACCGCGATCGCGACACTTGGTGGCCTGCTAAGGGAGTCACAATTGCGATCCTAGGTTTTCTATTTGCAAAACCATCAGCATAGTTGAGACTTGAAATTTCTCTAAGTCTTTGCCAACCTCTCAAGATTCATCCAGAATCATGTATGCAAAAATGGACTATGATACCCTATAAAATTTGATGTTTCAGACTCAATGACAAAGTCAAAATTTCCATCTAAGGTCATTTCGATAAAAAGTTGGTCACACACTCAATTTTCATTTTCTTAACTTTCTTACCATTAGGTTGAAATGATCCCGGGTGCCTCAGGACCCAAACCAAGAGTCCAACTAGCCTAAAATCGACATTCCAAAGTTGTTGGAACATTCAGAACTGGTATAAGAGGCCATTTCTTTGAAGTTTTTGCCTGATAGAAAATTTGAAATAGTAAGGACTTCAAATTAGGTAGTTTGTTGTAAAAGAACAAACGAACTATGCAATAACCGAACTGTTAGTTCTAACAAGTCCTAAATAACTTTAGGCAGCAATAGGAAAGCTCTAACAATGAAAATAAGTGGGAATACGAAAAATAACTTGAAGATTCATGACATTATAACATAAAGATCACACAATTATAACTACAAGATTGACCCCCAAAAGCCAATAAGTTCATAAAAGTAAATAACCCAATGCAGTCCCCTATAAGACTAGAGGGTACAATCAAGGAAACTAAGCAACCGAAAAACCATAAATCACCAAATTATCATGTCATAACAAAGAATTCATTTGTGCCATATCATTTATTACATAATTCCAAATGCCAGACTTAATCAAAACTCAATTGTATCATCATCACTATCATCCTTTGCTAGGCTTGAATCAAAACTCATATTATCGAGATTATTATCAATTGCTAGACTAAAAATGGAACACATATTTATAAGTCATATCATTAATCACACCGATAACTATATCATTATGCAGTCGATAGGCTATATCATTAATCATATCTGCAAGCCATATCAATAATTGTATATATATATATAAGCCACTTCATTAGCCATATTTATAAATCACATCATTACACAGATCCAAAATCCATATCAAGAATCATATATATCCATAAGCTATCTCTTTGGTTATATCTGTAAATCATATTATTAATCATACTTGGAAGCCATGTCAATAATATATATACATGCCTAAGTCATCTAATTGATCATATCTATAAATCATATCATTAATCATACCTAGAATATATATAAATAATCATATATATACGTAAGTCATTTCATTGGTCATATTTATAAATCATATCATTAATCATATTCGGAAACCATATCATTAGCACATCTATAAATTCACTCATTTATCATATCCAAAAGTTATATCAATAATCATATATACATATAAGTCATATCATTAGTCATATTTATAAATCATATCATTAATCATAAATCATGTATATAAGTAATATCATTAGCAATACCGGAAATTAGCATAAATCCTTCAATATCTATTTACATACTCAATAAATATATTCACTCTCCTCAAGTCCTAAACTGAACATTAATAAGGGTATAATATGCTCAAATAAATCAACATATTTATCACAAGTCTTGGCCTAAGGCGTGTCGGAGGGGCCCACTTCTAATCCTCGAAATTTATTTTAGGCAACTTCTACCCCAAACTAGGCTAAGGTATATAAGTTCATTTCTAGATGTTGAATAAGCAATAAATGGCCTAAGATAGTAATCCTTCCAAACATGAACAACTAGTCTATCCCACCTAAAATAGTAGCAACTAAAGCAATTTCACCGAAATTATGCCCCTAAGACCAACTCCACCCAAACATGAGTCACTAAGGAAATTTTACCTAGCTTAAGCAACCAAGGCATTTCTATTCTAAACATAAACTACAAAGCTAAATTCACCTAATACATGAGTAGCAAAGCTAATTCTCTAATTTTTTAATTTCAAGATAGCCTAAATGGTTCAACTAATCCAAAAGTTCTCATTCATACTACCAACACCTAAATCTCACCCCATATCTAGCATAATATAATAATCGCACTATGAGATAGCTCAATGTATAAAAATAGCAAACCTATCCTACCTGGACACCGAACAAAAAGGCTAGAGAATTCGCTCAACCACTGATTTTCCTTTTTGAGAATCTTTCGCAAGGTGCCACACTATCAAAATCATAATCTACTCGTCAAAATAAGTACAATGATACCTAAATTTCACCAGTATACTTTGGGTCCAATATTCTGTAAGAATCTCATGAAGGGCCTATATACAGAATTGCACTTTCAAAACCAATACAACATCTTTCTTCCAAAGAAGATCTAGCTCGGAAGTTCTTTATTCGATTCTTTTCACCAGGGAAGACTGCATGTTTGAGAAGTGAGATTTTGAGTTTCAGATAGAAAGAAGGAGAGAATCTCTACCAAGCTTGGGAGATATTTAGAAGTATTCTTAGAAATTGCCCTCACTATCATCATTCTAATAATGTTCTTATTCATACTTTCATCGAGGGGTTAGATCTAAATACCAAGATTCTCTTGGATTCTGTAGCAGATGGGTAAGTTCTTGAGAAGACTTATGATGAATTGTATACACTACTTAATGATATTTCATACGGGAATCCTGAATGGCATGCTGACTCGAGGAGTGCTCTTAAGAAGGGTATAGGTGTATTAGATGTAGCTCAATTCACTATCTTATCATCTAAACTTGAATCACTGTAGAATCAAATTACTAATTAGTTCAGCAGCATGAAGTTAGGGGCTGCACACCCTGCAGCAACAACAAATGCAGTCCAATAAGTAAATTCTTGGTGTGAGGTTTGTAGTAGTAATGAGCACGCAATAGATGCTTATGCAGTTAATCAAAATTCTATTAATTATGTGAGGAATGCAAATCATCCAGGACAACAGAATTTTTGTAACACCTATAATCCCAACTAGAGAAATCATCCCAATTTCTTAAGGGGTAGAAATCAGGCACAGAACAATAATCAATATTAGGGGCCAATATAATAAAATTAATAGCAGGTTCAGAATAATCAAACCACTACCCAAACAAGAAATATTAAAGAGATATTAAAGCAACTTCTAGCTTCTCAGGAATAGATGGCAGTAGATATCAAAAGTAAACAGGTAGATATGACGACCCAGTAGTTGATTACTAGGAATTTAGAGTTGCAACTTAGTTAGATTGCGGGAGCGCAAAACACTAAACCTCAAGGAGGTTTACCTAGTGATACAGAGACAAATCCAAAGTAGGTAAATACAGTCACAACAAGGAGTAGGTTGCAGTTAAATGAGGTGGTACGTGGGCAGGTTAGTCCCATAATTACTAATGATGATCCTAAAAGGAATGAGCAGAAAAAGGCCAAGGAAAGAGTTAGAAGTGATGAAATTCAAGTGGAGAAGAATACTATACCTTTACCCTTTCCTCAAAGGTAGTGAAAGCACCAAGAGGAGACAAGTTAAAAGAAGTTTTTGGATATTATAAAGCAGGTTCATATAAATCTTTCTCTTGTTGATATTCTACAGAGTGTTCCAAAATATGTAAAGTATCTGAAGGACATAGTGGCACACAAGAACCGGTTGACAAACTATGCTACAGTTATATTTACTGAGGAGTGCACATCTAAGATACAGAACAAATTACCCACAAAGCTAAAAGATCGAGGTATTTTTACTTTGTGGATCACTATTGGGAAGGCCATCAGTGCTCGTGGATTATGTGAGTTGGGGGCGAGCATCAATCTTATAAACACATCTTAGTACCGAAAGATAGGTTTTGGGAGTCCCTAAGCCAAGACCATTATTTGGTTGTTGGCTGATAGGTGTTGTGCTAGGCTAGATGGAATTATTGAAGACGTCTTAATACAAGTAGGATCCTTGATTTTTCTAGTAGACTTTGTTATTCTTGACTTTGTAGTTGATTTGGTTGTTCCATTTATTTTGGGATGCCTATTCCTAGAAAAAGGGCAGTCACCTATTGATGTAGCAATAAAAAAGATAACTATGAGAGCATATGACAAAGTGGAGGTTTTTGATGTGTATACGGTGCTAAAATTGTATGTTATATCTGAAGAATTGTCTTTTATATCAGTTATTTACCTTGCATCTGAGCTACATCTGTTGTTTTTTGATGATCCACTCAAGCATGATTTGATGGGTTTTGATCTTTATGGAGATGTAAAGACATGTGAATTGGTTCAAGTTATGAATTTGATGATTGTTGAAATAAGTAACCTACCTTTTGAGTAATTAAACAAGCCTATTAGCCCATCCCCAAAGCTTCAATTAATGAAGCTCCAAAATTAGAGCTTAAGGTTCTTCCTCTATACTTAAAATATGTTTTCCTTAGTGATGATGATACCTTACCTATTATTTTTTTTGTACATTTATTTGATGTGCAGGTAAGGAAAGTATTGGAAATTTTAAAAGGAAAGAAAAAGAAAATTGGCTGGCAGATGTTAGACATCACTGGAATCAATCCAACTTTTTGTATACACAATATATACATGGAAGAAGTTTACGAGGCAAGTGAGAAGAAACAAATATAATTAAAGATAAAGGAAGTGGTACAAAAAGAAGCCATTAAGTGGCTTGATGCTGGGATTGCCTATCCCATTTTCAATAGCAAGTAGGTCAGCCCAGTCACTATATCCCAATTAAAGGTGGCATAACTATAGCCATCAATAAAGCTAATTATTTTATTCCCAAGCACATGGTAACTGGTTGGAAAATCTGCATTGACTACCTAAAGCTAAATAAAGCCACCAGAAAGGATCATTATCCCATCCCATTTATTAATCAAATGATAGATAGGTTGGCAGGGCAAAAATACTATTGCTTTCTGGATGATTACTCAGGGTATAATAAGATCCCCATTGTGCCAGAAACTTAAGAAAAGACCATATTTACTTGCCCATATGGCACATATGCATTCAGACGCATGCCTTTTGGCCTCTGTAATGCACCCACAATGTTTCAGATATGCATGATGGAAATTTTATTTAACATGGTTGAAGAATTTATCAAGGTATCATGGATGAATTTTATATTTATGGTAACACTTTTTATGTATGCTTGCAGAATCTAGATCAAGTCCTAGATCATTGTGACGAAACAAATCTTGTACTAAACTGGGAAAAGTGTCACTTTCTGGTCAAGGAAGGATTAGTCCTTACTCATAAGGTGTCATGTAAAGGATTTGAAGTGGATAGAGCCAAGGTTGAAGTGATTGAAAAACTTCCATATCCTATAAGTGTGAAGGGAGTGAGAAGTTTTATAGGGCATGCAGGGTTTTACAGGCTGTTTATCCAAGATTTCTCAAATATTGCAAGGCCTATGTGTAAGCTGCTAGAAAAAGAAACTAAGTTTAATTTCGGGGCTGATTGTCAAGAATCTTTTGAGAGGATGAAGAAAAAACTGACAGAAGCACCCAACTTGGTTTCTCCAGATAAGGCGTTACCGTTCGAGCTAATGTATGATTCAAGTGATGTGGTTGTGGGACAAGTTTTGGGGCATAGAAAAGAAAAGGTATTTCATTCTATTTATTATGCAAGTAAAGTCTTGAATGATGCCCAGATGAATTACACATTCACAGAAAAAAAAGATGTTAGCAATCTTTTATGCATTCGATAAATTTAGATCATACTTGGTAGGCACCAAGGTAATTGTTCACACAGACTATGCTGCCATCAAGTACTTGTTCAACAAAAAAGATGCAATGCCATGGTTGATTTGGTGGATTCTATTTCTTCAAGAATATTACCTAGAAGTGTGTGATCAAAAGGAAGTAGAGAATTAAGCTACAGGCCATTTGTCCAGGCTAAAGAATCATAACCATATTTTTGATGATAGACTTTGAAGTCGAGAAGAGTTTTGAATGATCAATTATTGTCACTTGATGTTTGTGAGTTACCATAGTATACAGACATTGTGAATTTTTTGGTATGTAGAGTTTACCCTCCTGAAGCTACCATTTAATAGAGAAAGAAGCTGCTACATAATTCTCATGCATATGTATAGGATAAGCCTTATCTCTTCAAATAGGGCCTAGATAGAATTGTGCAAGGATATGTATCTAAAGAAAAATTTCAATAAGTGCTGCAAAAATACCATTCATCCCCTTACGATGGCCATCATAGGGGTGAAAAATGACCAAAATTGTGTTACAATCAGGATTCTTTTGGCCAAAATTGTTTAGAAATGCAGTGGCTTTCGTAAAGAGGTTTTATATGTGTCATCGGCTAGGTACAATTTGAAGGCATCATGAGATGCCCCTGAATAACATTTTGGAAGTTGAGGTATTCGATGTTTGAGGGATAGATTTTATTGGACCATTCCCACCATCCAATGGAAACTTATATATTCTAGTGGCAGCTGATTATGTATCTAAGTAGGTGGAAGCTGCAGCTTTTCCCACTAATGATGTAAGAGTAGTACTAAAATTTGTGAGGAATCACATATTCTCTCAGTTTGGCACTCCCAAAGCTATAACCAGTGATAGAGGTACATATTTTATTAAAACTTGGTATAAAAATCTTATATCTAAATATGGTGTTAGGAATAAGGTAGCAACTGTGTACAATCCACAAACAAGTAGTCGAGTAGAGGTATCCAATCTGAAGATAAAGCGAATTCTGGAAAATACTACCAATGGTCAGCGCAAGGATTGGGATGAAAAGTTGGATAACGCACTATAGGCTTATAGGACAGCCTATAAGATGCCCATAGGTACCTCTCCATATAGTTTGGTGTATGGGAAAGCCTGTTATTTACCTGTAGAGCTTGAGCATCAAACTTTGGGCAGTGAAAAAGTTGAATCTTAATATGAAGGTTGCAGGTGAGAAGAGGTTGTTAAAGCTTGTTGAACTTTATGAGTTTTATCTCAATGATTATGAGAATTCCAAACTATACAAAGAGACGGACATGAAATGGCATGACAATCATATCTTGGATAGAGTTTTTGAACCTGGAAAACTTGTTTTGCTGTTTAATTCAATGTTGAAATTATTTCCTGGTAACCTGCATTCTAAGTGGTCTAGGCCTTTTGAGGTGGTGCATATGATGCCTCATGGTGCAGTGGAGATGTGGAACAAGGAAAATACTGATAAGTTCTTGGCACTATTGGACGGATCATGGAGATAAGTACAATGTCTCCATCACCTTTGTAGATGAATGAGATTGAGTTGATTCATTCCATGACGTAAACTAAGGCGCTATGTAGAGGCCACAAATGAATGTAATGTAATAGCATAGTTTGTGTTTTTAGTTTTAAGAAAAAAGAAAAGAGAAAAACATATAAAAGAAAGTAAAAATATGAAAAGATGAGTTGTTCCACAACCAAAAATAAGGTGCTGAGTGGAAGGCAACCCACTTTTTCTTACGTAGTTTAGTTGTTTTGTTTAATGTGTGGGAATAAGAAATTTGGTGGAAGTTAGGAAAAATAGAAGTGGATGGACCATTTAAAATAAGGGCTTATTGAGTAAATGAAATATGTGCTATGAGGTGAAAAAGGTAAAGGGGAATTTAATATTCCCCCAGGTGAGGGAAAATTTTTCCTTAGAGGAATATTTGAGTGCAAATTCCAGTGTCCTAACGCAGAATAGATACGACGTATCACTTATTCCTGACCTAACACTTAGTGGAATATTATAATGCAAATTCCAATGGTTTGATGTGAACTCGATGCATCATGTTTCTCCTCCAACATATTTACTGACACATCATATCGCTTGTTGATAACGCTCAACTTACACGTCAATTAAGTGCAAGGCGGTCATCATCAATATATTTATGCAACTTTGGAGCCGGGGTTGAATCCATAGGGCATAATGTAAGTGGCGATTAAGCAAATTTGAAACTATAGCTATAAGTTGAATTCAAACAAATAATATGAAAAGATAAAATGGGGGGTTTTTGATGATCAAACAAATGTTTTTAACACTTCAATTCACCTTAGAACTCAAATCTTAAACTGCAAAATTTCAAATCAATGATATAGAGAAACTAGAGTTCTGATCACTATGATTAGTAATCCTCCATTGAATAACAGTTGTAGTATTGGATTATCGTAACCTATGGGAAATACCAAATTATCAATTTTGACAGTCCATCTAAGTGTTTCTCAACCTATCTAGATGTTGAAATCCCTAATTCTCTCGAACATAGGAAACCATTCTATTCATACTAATTTTATCTCGAGTTGATCAATCTTGTTACAGCATTAATCATTAGATGAGAACTTGACCTTCCCAAATCCTCATTAATAATTCACTTTTTACTAGGGTTGATTTCTTATCTCAAGCAAATCAACAGTAAGCAAGGCCTATTGTTTGCAACCAATAGTTAATAATTAATACAAAAGAATTATCAGGATGTTCCCACAATCACTCGAATCCTAACCAAATATTAAATCCATGGAGGAATAATCATAGATCCCACAACCCTAGTTGTGGGTTTTAGTTCCACATGAAATAGAAAGCAATAACAATAACTGAATTCATAATTCAAAGTGATAAAACATACAAAAAATGTAGTTGGAAATTGATTCTCTTCCCAAATTCAAGAAGAATATCCCACAACTAAATCAAAGAATTAAAAATTGAAGTCTAAGTTAAGAGAGCAAAAAGAGGTAAACTGGCCTTTGTAATGAGTTCCAGCCATTTCAAGATGTCCAAGATAATGCGGCCCCTCAATGAACCCTAAAATCTGTTATTTATATCTATGACTTAAGAAAAATTCGAAATTAAAAATTCAATTTTTTCTCCTTAACTGACGACATGTCTGATGGCTTATCATAGATCTGATAGCTTATCAGACCATGTCATCAGATTTTATTTCCATTTCTTGCCTTCTGCTTATGTGTGACGACATGCCTGATAGCTTATCAGAATATGTCGTCAGGCATCCTTTAAATTTTTGCCTTTTTCTTCGAAGTGATGACATACCTGACGGCTTATCATACATATGACGACTTACAAAAATTGTCATCACTTCTTCACTTTAAGTTCTCAAGCACTGTCTAAGCTTGACGACGAGCTTGACGGCTTATCATAACTTTGACGGCCTATCACAGGTTATCATCACTTCTTCCAACTGAATCTTATTCTTTTACTAAGGCTGACGGCAACTTTGATAGCGTATCACAAGGCTGACGACTTATCAGACAACTCGTCAGCTATTCTTCCTTCTCTACTTGCTCAGAAATCAACTCTTTTACTCCCATAATTGTAGATTTTCTTGTATCTAGACTTTTACTGCAATATCAAAGAGAAAACAATCAATAACGATAAAATTTTCTTAAAACTTTGTAATTAGTCTTAGTTAAAAGCCTCAAATGTGTTAGTATCTTCTCACACATCACATGTCCCCTACGTTTACCAATGCATTGCATCGCCTTCCCCAACCTATGTAGAAAACCCAAATTGACCAGTTAAATTCCCCTCTCTTTTTATGTACTCCCATATGTTTCAATTCCCCTTTATTGTTTAACCCCAACAACACCGCCACTAATTCCCCATAGCTATAGTTCATTCCAAACTTTTCTCTCTTTTCTCTAGCAAAGAGGAGATCTCCTCCATCTTAATCAAGGTAAGTCCTTTATTTCTCATTCTTTTACTTTATTAGGTGCACAAAATGAGAGCATATTATCCATACTTAGACTATATAGTTAATTTTTTCAAAATTGAGTATGCAATTTAGAGTTTATGATGAAATTTGTGCCATAGAAATATGGAATTGAACTACTTGTGTCATGAGATTATGATGAGTTTCAATTCTTGCTTGTTTCTACCATAGACTAAGAACATATATATCTTTATGGCATTTTCCATGTATGGGCTATTTTTGTGCTAGCTAATATGGGTTGAATAGTTGCATCTTTATGATAGTAGGGAGATGGGTGAGTACATGTTGATGAAATTTGCTTGCACTATAAAACTATACACATATCTAGTATGGTTGATGAAGTGAGGATTACTATATTCTATTTATATTAAAAGAAAAATGAGTTAATTTATGGTGATATATAAGAAATTGGACTTCTACAGATTGACAATTGAGAGGGAGTTTAAGTACCCCAATTTTTCTACCCAAGGACCTATTCTAGCAACTAAATGTGGGGTGTTCTAACTGCTACCTACTTAGTTTTTGCTAGTTCAACATACTCACTCTATTTGATGTGGTTGTTGCATGTTTTGCTTTAACAGTAAATATGTCTGGTCGCCAACAAAGGGGAAAAGCCAAGGCGGGACCCTCCAACCAAGGATACAAAAGAAGTAGGCAGACTGATCGTGTGCCCCAAGCTCCACTAATTCCATGGGGGCAATCTACGAGGTATGGAACAAAAGGGGTCATGGAAGCAGGAAAAAAATGTATGCCCTACATAAGGAGTCAAAATATTTGGCAGACTAGTTCATTGATCGACTAACCTTGTTGAGAGAGTTACTGAGTATGGTGTGCTGCATAGAGGCACTACATATGGACATCTTGTTCGAGCAGGCCACTGAATGCAACCTGATCCTTGTTAGAGAATTTTTGGCAAATTGGGACTGAGGGACAGGGACTAAGAAGTTAAGATAAGGGGTCAGGGAGTCACTTTTACTATGCACACTTTGAATGTTCTCCTAGGTACACCCCAGGTAGATACTGAGCCAGTGAAGTTGATGAATATTGTGCCACCTTATGCACACATTCGACATATACTATGTGGCAACCATTCGACTACCCAATGGATATGTCATAAGAAGAGCGGCACTTACGTGTCTCTCCTTTATGGTCACATGAATAGAGAGGCCCACTTATGGGCTAAGATGATCTATGCTTTCCTCATCCATGGGACGCATTTGCTTGAAGTAACTTGTGATCGGGTATGTCTTATTTATGCCCTAATGGATGAGCATATTAATTTAAATGTAGGTGCTATCATATTCTCATCTATGGGGAAAAGAATGTTCTAGGTAGGTCATCGGTATGGTTTTGGTGGATTATTGAAACGTTTTCTATAGGAAAAGGGTGTAGATGAAGAGGATGTTGATTATAGACGGACAGTAGATACTAGAATTTCGAATTTATCTCGTACTAAGGGGAGTATATCTTATGGTTCTATATTGACTATGCCTGAGCGTCAGGCTCAGAAAGATGAGATCATTACCTGAATTCATGGGCTTCAAATGCTTCAGTTGTGGATTGGTAAGCAACCAGCTACCCAATAGGAGATTAGAGTTGTAGAGTTGGAATATCCACTCGGGTTTCATGCCAAGACCATGCTACAAATAGGCCCAGAATTTGAATAGTCGGTTGATGATGATGTGTTCATAGATGAGGAGTGGCAGTTATGTTATTTAGATAATGAGTTAGAGGAGGATGCTGGTGATGATGATCCCAACTCGAGAGCTGGGGAGTCTGATGATGATATGGATGACATATGACTAGGGAGTCCTTTCCCACCTCATACTCTGCTTACTTTGCAAGCACTGGGGTAGTTTTTTATTTTATGTATGGGGTGGTGGAATTCTCATTCCTTCTACTTTTTTCTTGGTTTATGTTGATTGGATATTTTTAATTTTTTTCTGCTTTTGGGATGTTTTTGTTTTTCTATCGGGATGTTAAACTTAGCATTTCTAACTATTCCGAACTTTATGGTTTGTAATAGTTAGTATATTTGGTAATGGTTTTTATTTTTAGTTTAAAGTGCTTATTTTTTCCCTCAAGGCAATATATGTTTTTTCCCTTAAGGTAATGCAAAATAAATCACCGTAGTTAGTTTTCCTCCCCAATAATAGATGGACGACGACCATCTTAAGGGGAGTTAGTCTTTAGAAGCTGAGAATTGATGGGAACCCAATCATGATATTTGGAGAAGTGCTTTGTGTAGGCTATTTTTACAGTGACTTTGAACGAAATTGTTTTAAAACAAAAGGAAAAATGTATTAATTTTAGATGCTAATTCTCAATTAGTGAAATATATGTTGTTGGATTAAAGTTGAATTTGACAAAGAATGAGATCGATAATCGTAAGGATATGACTTAATTCCTAGCATGCACTGTGAGCGTGAGTGCTTGTTTATATTCTACATGTATTGGAATGTCTAGAACTTTCCTGGTGTGTTTACAAAGTGACATAAAGGGTGTTGGGTGAATGAAATAATGTAGGCATTTCTTTGATAGCAAAATTTTTAGACTTCATTCACCTACCCTTATGAATATCCCTAGTTAGCCCCGTTGAGCCTATAGCCTGATTTCTTTGGTAGCATCATATGTATCCTAATCCCTTCTTTGATAGACTTTTATTTGATCCCAAGCTCCTAAGCACTTTAGTGAAAAATATTAATTATATAAGGAGTGTGAAGTTTAAGTAGGAAAAAGGTGAAAGTGAAGCCCCAAAGTAATAAGTTAGTGGTGTACAATTGTTGTTGTTGGGAGTTAGAGAAATTTGTTCTAAAAGAGTGCCCGTTAGTTTTAGCTAGTTGTGTTAGAATGAACCTGTTTTAACCCTGGTTCAACTTGGATATCGTGCACCTTAATCAAGGCAAATATCTTTAGTTGAGGTTGGCTATCATAGGGGTACGTAACATTAAATAGGTGTAGAGAAGGGCTGAAAATTGAATCATGATGTAAAAGAAAAATACTCACAACATGGTGTATATTATTGTTCTTAATAAAAGTAGGGTGAAAAAACTAGGTGTGAAGGTAGAAAAAGTGAAGTTGGGTTGAGAGAGAATGATCTTAATTGTATAATGTGAGGTATTAAAGAATTTAGGAAGATTAGTCACTATTTCTTAAATAGTTCCTACCCATCCCTTAGCTTACATTACAACCATGAAACACCTAGTTGATCCTTCATCCTAACATCCGACTATTAGTGGAGTAGTACACTAAGGGAAAGCTTATGGTTCATTATCTATCAAGTATGAATTTTTTATTGAGAGTGACTGATTTGATTTTGATATTCCCCTTACATTATACTTTGAAAAAAAATGGTGAGTGAACATGGGAAAACTTTCTTGTTGTGAGGATGCATGTGGATGATAGTCCGGTTGCTAATTGTGTTTTTTTAGATTGAATGATTTGATTAAGTTTTCTACAAGTTGGAAGTTCACTATTTATATAAATAGATTTGAAAAGAACTATCCCATGTGCATAAAAGTATTTTGACATATTTTGAACTAAGAAGACATTGTTAGAATTGTAAGTGCCCGCCACAAGCATTTTGCCTAGGTTGTGATGTTAAGCTTAATTGGTTATTGTGTTTCTTGAAATTGTTGAAGGACGAACAAGGTTCTAAGTGTGGGGTGGTGATATTGGGCGTATTTATATGCCCAATCATCAATATTCACCCATATTTGAACTTGTTCTGAAAGATAAAATATGTGTTCTTATTGTATTTTGATGTGTAATTGCGTGATTTAACTAATGAAGGTGGTTAGTAGTGCAGGTTGAATTTTCATATAGAATTGGACAAAATTGGATGCATAATATGATGCAAGTGATGATTGAATCTATGGAATTGATTATATTAAAATGGGAAGACACTTTCAATAAATCTAGGAAGCATACATAAAAGGCTAAAGTACGTGGAGAAGCTAATAGCTGAAGAGGAATTTTCGCCTTAGCTAAAATTCGGAAAGGAAATTTGAGTGAAATAACACGATACCTGGCGCAAAGCATCAACTCCCTCTTTGTGATATCTGACACGGCACAGAAGTGGTTCTAGTCAGGATAATTTTATCCTAGTATATAAGGAATACGATAGCAAAATTGAAATCACTTTTGGAAAGCACAGCAGCGGCGGAAAAGCAGCAAGATCCCAGTATTAGGGTTCTTAGAATTCTTTTGAAATTCTTTACTTCAAGATTTATTTTTGGGTATGTTTAATTACTTGTTTTTGATGTTGAATTCAAACATGAGTGGCTAAACACCCTTGTTATGGTATTGAGACCAAGAACATGATTACTCTTTGATATTCTTTATCATGGTTTCTTGTTGGATTATTGTCTGGGTTGTTCTTGATTTCTTATGCTTACTATTTTAATGAGTGTCCACCTTTGAATAAATTGATATTTCTATGTGAATCTGGGAGGAGAATTGTAGGATAGAACGAAGAGACTAAGGAGAAAGGTTCTCATCCTTTTATAAAATAGTTGTTTTGTTCAATTGCAGGAAGATAGCCATATGCATCTAAATGGATTATTTTATCCCCGCTAAATGATGTAATTGCAAAGTTCATGTAGGTAGAATATTAGAGGTCAGGAGACCATGATCGTGTTATAAACCCTGTGAATAAACAACCTAATAATGGATTAGACTACGATAAGAATAGAGATTTGTAAGATTGTTAGAAGTTCCTCGACCCTGGAATTCTCATCATTACTGTTTACAACCTTTGCTTGCTTTGCTATAGTCACAAATTGCTATTTCTTATTTATTTACATTTTTATTCAAAACTTCAAAATCTTCTTGATACTTTACAACACTTAATACTTCCTTGTCTAAAACTAAAGTTTGTTGAATTGCTAGTTGCATAGTCCTCGTGGGAACGATCTCCAACTGTTTAAGTCACTATATTACTTGTACAATCACGTACACATTCGTGTGCATTTGAACGTAACACTGATTCCAAGGCTGACACCAATACCAACACCATCCATGCCAACTCAAAGTAGTCTCACAAAGCCTCTAACAGAAATCAAAACAATATTCAGTCGTGACATGCCCCCGACCATAGCCAAAAACCAAAGTCTAAGAAATAACAAGATATTTAGAAAAAGCCCATAACATGAAATGGAGTATTTCGGAGTATGGAAGCTTAACACTTCAATCCAATAAAAATATTGTCCCCAAATCCAATCACTGAGCAAGAGAAGTTGTATGGTCGGTTTTGTGTAGGGATACAGCACCCGAAGATGGGCTAGCAAACATGTTGAGAGCATATAATTTCCAAAACCAAGCAATTTGGGGAATCCAAAGTACCCCTAAACCCATTTACCATTATCACGCAGTCCACAATGTTAAAACAAACATTATAATATGAGAAACCATAAGTAAAACATGGGAAAACATTATCCAACCATTGAATACCAAAACCCCCAACATATATTTCAAAATCAAACAATACCCACAATTTAAACCATGAAAATCATTCATTAAAACATGAATTTTGTTAAACAAAAAAGGAGGGAGGAGTAACATGCCTTAGATACCAAGGTATATGGAGAGAAACCTACCTTGAAAGCCCTAATTGACCACCTTGAAGAAAAGCCTAGCCTTTCTTGAACCAAGACCCTTGAGAGAGATTTGAGAGTGTTTAAAGTGTTTTTGATTGAGAATAATACGGTAAATACAGTACCAATAGTTTTTTAAGTCGTGGGGTCATGAGAGGTTAAGAGGGGAAATATCCAAAATACCCTCAGCTTAAAAGCTGAAAAATTTGTGCAAGAGTGTACGACTCTCTCCCCCCCCCCCCCCGCCCCCCAACTCCTACACACATCATACGAGTGGTACCCACCACTCATACCCTAGATAGAAAATTGGACTCCAATCCTGTCCAACACAAGACTCATAGACCAACTCGTATCCACAACTTATGATTAGTACCCTAGAATCGTATCCTAGGAATAATCCAAGGGGTTGGATACAGGACAACATATGAATTGGACTATACCACTCGGACCATATCCATACGACCCTTATGATGTCCATTCGTACCTTGGACAGTAAACTACTATAACCAGACTAAGTAACATATGACCAAGGCCCCCTAAACTGTACCACATCATGCGACAAGTAAGCATTACTTGTATAATGATCTGAAAACTCAAACTCAAGAAATTTCCAAGGGTCAAAAGCCAAGGTGTTTCAATTATCCTCCACTTTGATCATTTGCCCTCGAATGATGGAACAAGGCGGTACAATCATGATTTATACCTCAATACCTCAACTTGAACTTTAACTAAGTTAGAAAACAAAGATACAAGAAATTTATCTTTCCTTTAACAAAGTTTGAAAACAAAGACATTATAAAGAACACATACCTTTCGTACAAACTTCTGGAGCAGAAAACAGGAATGGATACTTGAACTTCATGTCCTCTTCTGCTTCCTATGTAGCCTCTTCAACCTTGTGGCTCCACAATTGAACCTTTACCGAGACCACATCCTTGGTCCGCAATTGACGAACTTGATGATTCAAGATCTCAATCGGGACCTCCCCATAAGACAAAGAATCCAAAATACCAATATCCTTGATAGGCATAATTTGAGACAGATTACCCATGCACTTCCTAATTATAGAAATATGGAACACTGGATGAATGGAGCTCAAACTAGAAGGCAACTCCAACTCATATGAAACATTACCAACCCTTCTCAAAACCAAGTACGGACCAACATAACAGGGACTGAGCTTCCCCTTCTTACCAAATTGCATCACTCCCTTCTTGGGAGACACCATTAAGAACACCCTATCCCAATATCAAACTCTAACTCTCTCCATCTCACATTTGCATATGACTTTTGGTGACTTTCAGCAGCCTTAAGTCTATCCCAAATAACCTTCACCTTTTCCATTACTTGGTAAAACAAATCCAAGCAAAATATTTCCACTTCGCCAACGTCAAACCAACAAATAAGAGACCTGCACCTCCTACAATACAAGGCCTCAAATGGGGCCATCCTAATGGTAGAGTGGTAGCTATTATCTTAAGCAAACTCCACATGGGATAAGTGCTCATACCAATGACCACCATAGTCCATCACACAAGAACAAAGCATATCCTCGAATGTCTGAATAGTCCTTTTGCTTGCCCATCCAACTGCGGGTGAGAAGCAGTACTAAAACTCGCCTTGGTCCCTAAACCTTTCTAAAACAATCGCCAAAAGTGAGATGTAAACTGTGTACCATTATCCAAGATGACATAAAAGGTACCCCATGAAACTTCACAATCTCATGAAGATACGACCTTGCATAACCCTCAACTAAGAAATTAGTCCTCACAAGCAAAAAGTGAGCCGACTATGCCATTCTATCCACGATTACCCAAACCGAATAAAATTGGTTTCAATAATGAGGAAGACTGGTAACAAAATCTATGTTGATTACTTCCCACTTCTATTTAGGCAGCTCAATTTCTTGATACGATTCTTCGGGCCTTATATGCTCAACTTTTACTTGTTGGCACACCAAGCATCTACCCATAAAATTAGTTGTATCCCACTTTATATTGTTCCACCAATACATCTCAATGATGTCATGATACATTTTCGTTGAACTAGGATGAGCAACATAGCATGACTCATGCGCCTCAGCCAAGTTCCTCTCTCGTAAACCATCGATGTCAAGAATACATAACCTTCATTGGTACCGCAAAGTACCATCACCACTAATCTTAAAAGCCACCACCTTAGGCCTACTTACATCACTCTTGATTTTCATCAAGACAGGATCACATCTACTTTTCCTTGATTTCAGCACCAAGAGACGATTGTACTACTTTATAAATAAACACACCAACATCCTCGAACTCTAAGAGGCAAACTCCAAGGTTAGCCAAATGATGAATGTCCTTCACCAACTCCCACTTCCCTTTATCCACATGATCTACACTCCCTATGGATAAACTGCTAAGAGCATCAGTAACCAAATTAGCTTTACCTAGATGGTGGTAAAGACTCATGAAATAATTCTTTAGAAACTTAAGTCATCTTTTTTGCCTAAGGTTAAGCTCTTTCTGAGTAAACATATATGCAGGCTCTTTTGATCATAAAATATATTCATATGTACTCCATACAAATACTGATGCCCGATTTTTAACATAAACACCACAGCTAATAATTCCAAATTATGAGTCGAATAATTTCTCTCGTGCACATTCAACTGCCTAGAAGAATAAGCTATCACCTTGCCATGCTGCATTTGAACACAACCAAGTCCTACATGGGATGCATCATAGTAGACCTCAAACCTATCAGTGCCTTCATGTAGAGTCAAAATCAGAGTCGAAGTTAGCTTATCCTTCTTTTTTTCAAAACTATCCTCACAAGTTTTAAACTACAAGAACTTTACCTTCTTCTGAGTCAACTTAGTCAATGGGGAAGCTATAGAATAAAAACTTCCACAAACCACTTGTAGTAACCAGCTAAACCCAAGAAGATTCAAATATCGGTTGGAGTCGTGGCTCTAGGACACTTCTTAACCAATGCAACTTTCTATGGATCCACCATGATTCGATCACTAGAAATGATATGCCCCAAAAAAGTAATAGCGTTCAACCAAAATTCACATTTCTAAAACTTGGCATACAACTATTGCTCCTTCAAGGTCTGCAACACAATGCGGAGGTGATTAATATAATCCACCTCACTCTTATATTACACCAAAATGTCATCTATAAAAACAATGAAAAATAGATCCAGGAAATGATGGAAACCCCTATTCATCAAATCCATAAATGTCGCAGGCGCATTAGTCAAACCAAATGACATCACCAAGAACTCAAAATGCCCATACCAGGTAAGGAAGGCAGTCTTAGGAATGTCCTCCTCCCTAATCTTTAACTGATGATACCAGGATTGAAGATCATCTTGGAGAAAAACGTAGCACCCTATAACTGATCAAGTAAATCATCTTTCCACAAAAAAGGGTACTTGTTCTTTACCATTACCTTGTTAAACTACCGATGATCAATGCACATCTGAAGGGAACTATCCTTCTTGCACACAAATAACACCAGTGCACCCCATGGGGACACACTAGGATGGATAAAACCCTTATCTAAGAGATCTTTTAATTGAAACTTAAGTTTCTTCAACTCATCCAGAGCCATTTTATATGGGTGAGTAGAAATTAGAAGAGTTTCTAGAACAAGATCAATCCCAAACTCAATCTCCCTATCAGAAGGAACACCAAAAAAGTCATCAGGGAAGACCTAGATAATTCATCTACCGCCAGGATGGAATAGAAAGAAGGACCCTACGAGTTAGTATCTTTAACCCAGACTTGATGATAGAGACATTCCTTGGATATTAATCTCCGAGATATAAGATATGATATAAACTTCCTCTTAGGAGATAGGGAACCACCCTTCCACTCTATGACCGGCTTATTAGGGAATTTAAAGACAACTTTACAGTCCAACAGTCTAGAGAAGCATACCATGAGTGCAACCAATCCATCCCCGATATAATATCAACTTCCACCATATCTAATTCAAACAAATCCACCAAAGTTTCTTTACTATAAGCAGATACCACACAACCCCTATAGACTCTTTTAGTAATCACAGAGTCACCTACAGAGGTAGAAATAGAAAAAGGGTTTGAAACACACTAAGGACCAAAACCAAAATGCATAGACACAAATAAGGTTAAGAGAAAGTGGACCCCAAATCAAGTAAATAGTACATATCATGAGAAAAGAGTTTCAATGTACAAGTAATGACATCAGGCAATGCCTCAGACTCTTGGTGTGTAGTGAGAGTACCAAAACTATATGGTGCACCTTTTGGTGCTAGAGCTATAGAAGAGGCAACTGGAACCTTGTTTTCCCCAGAGGAAACCTTACCAACAGGACAGTTTTTAAGCATATGCCCTGGATGAACATAGTTAAAGCACCTATCCCTTCCCTCATTATAGAAACCTCTATGCAAACGACCATAAAAACTATAGGAAAGATATAATGGAGTTGATTAGGATCTACTAGCTTGAGATTAGGAACCTTGTGCCCTAAAGTTATCGCCACCATGGAAACGCCTATCACCTAATGGCTTTTGGTAGGGAGAACTAGCCGTCGAGTAAGATACAGAATTTCCCCACTTCTTCTTAGGCCACTTACCACCATCCCTGCCACTCTACTATTAGCCACCATTCTTCTCAGAGAACATTAAATTCTTGCCTTACCTCTCCCGTATTTTAGCCTGCTTCTTTTGTTCTTTCTCTACCTGTGGTATATATACAACCAACCCGGAGATATTCTTTTTCTTGATCAACAATGCAACCTTACTCTCTAATATCAACTCTCTGCATAACCCAAAAGCAAACTTTCTTATTCTAGCCCTCATGCTAGAATCCATCTCTGGAGCAAGCTGAGACAACTGGTGAAACTTCAAGGCATACTCATTGACTGACATCATACCCTTTTTCAGATTAACAAACTCTTTCGCCTTTATTTCCCTTAACTCCTAAGGAAAGAAGCAATCCAAGAATGCATTAGAAAAATCCCCCAACAGAGATAACTCTGAATTTTCGCCCCTTGATTTTTCCCATTCCTCGTACCATTGATACACCATATCCTTTAGCCATTAAGTGGAAAACTCCACGCCCTCCATATTTGTAGCATGCATAACACAAAAGATATTTTCTATCTCATCTAGAAAACCATGAGGATCCTCCTCAACCCTAATGCCTAAATGGTCAGAGGATTCAACCTCATGAACTGAACAACCTTTGTGGCCTCAAAAGATAGAGAAACAATAATACCACAATCAGACTGAGTGGCTACCAATTGTGCTCACATGTGAATAGATGGACGAAACTCAACATTTCTCACTTCAGCCTGAGGAGTCTGAGATGGAATAGATATGCTAGTAGAACTCTAGAATCATCGAGAGCTGTACCCCTCGACCAGGTATGAATCTCATGAGTGGAATGGGTTCCATCAACATTATCCCTAATTAAGACAGAGGGGTTCTCATGAACTTCAGATCGTCGAGGCATGATCTGAAAATCAAACAAATAGGAATTGGAGAAGATTTCAATACTCAAACTCAACAACTTTATAATAGAACACAAGAAAGAGAAACATTCCTAAATTCCTTGTAGCCTCTCCTTTATGAGTGTGGGGCACTTCACACCCTTAAAAGAGACTCGAATCAACACAGATTTGTGGACTCCCAACTTCCCATGAACCTAGGGCTTTGATACCAATCAGAAATAACCCAAACCAGGGCCTAGTCGTATTGGGTGCCTCGAGCCCAATCGAGACCCGAGACCACCCCTAATACCTAACCATAACCACCTTATACCTTATGTCAAATGAATTTCAAACCTATATTAATATGGAATAATCATAAATCAAATACATTCAAATGGTGTCAACCCCAATACAAATACAAAGACCAATGCCAAGGCTGACACCAATACAAATACCGCCTATGCCAGCCCAAACTATTCTCGCAAAGCCTCTAATTGAAATTAAAACAATATCCGTTCGGGACCTGACCATAGCCAAAAACAAAAGTCTAAGAGATAACAAAGTATGTAGAAAATCCCATAACATGAAATGGAGGCTTCCATAGTATGTAAGCTCACCACTTCAATCCGACACAAATGTTGTCCTCTAATCTAATCACTGAGCAGGGGGAGTAGTATGGTCAGTTGCTTCACCATGTAGGGATACAATGCCCAAAGATGGGTTAGCGGGTGAATGCTAGTATGTACTCAGGAATAAGGATAAAATAATGCCTTTATTCAAAACCAAAGTAAATAACCATATGCAATAACAGACACATATACGTATGTACCATACCAGTAAAGGGAACAGGCTTTAGCATGCATTTAAAACTGTAACTTGGGTTGTGTAGCTTGACAATCCTAAAACTACCCACGGGCTATATGGATCTAGTGTTACTCCCTAAACGGGCACCAGTGCGTGTAGCTGCACAAACCAGAGATATAATAGGGGTAAGGGATTCTTATATACCCTTCACCCTCTATGATACATATATACAAGTATAAACATAGGGTATTACTATGTACCCTACCAGTATATGGTCATCATGACCAACCCTAATGTCGGCAAACATGAGTGTCTAGTATCCATTCCTTGGACTAACACCGTCACGATTACCTATCATAACCCACCAATATTTCCTATTTTAAACCTTAAGCATATAACCAAACCACTAATTCTAAAGTTAATTACCAAGTCATTATGAAGTGGCATCACCATACTGACTATAGCTTGCAAGCAATGTATTATCCAATCCTAAGGGGATTCCTATGTACCCCACATGATTTTTAAATAAACCAAAACCATGGTCCCCATGGTCTTTTTAATCCATTCAAACCAATTTAGGTTTCATTAAAAAATTACATTGCAAGGGTTTCAATAAAGGTCAAACTATGTGAAAAAACCATTCTCATAGAAATTTTAGCAAACATGTTAAGGGCATATAATTTCCAAAACCAAAACCAAGCAATTTGGGGAATCCAAAGTACCCCTAAACCCATTTACCATTACCACTCATTCCACAATGTTAAAACCAACACTATAATATGAGAAACCATAAGTAAAACATGGGAAAACACTATCCAACCATTGATAACAATAACCCCTAACATATATTTCAAAACCAAATAATACCCACAATTAAAACCATAAAAACCATTTATTAAAACATGAATTTAGTTGAACTAAAAATGAGGGAGGAGTAACATGACTTAGATACCAAAAAGTACAGAGATAAACCACCCTTGAAGAAAACCCTAGCCTTTCTTGAACCTAGAGCCTTGAGTGATATTTGGGAGTGTTTAAAGTGTTTTTGATTGAGAAGAATAGGTTAAATGAAGTCACAATAGTGTTTTAATTCATGGGTCATTAGAGGATAAAAAGGGAAATATCCAAAATACCCTCAGCTTAAAAGTCGAAAAATATACGCAGGAGGGTATGACTCCCCCTACTCGTACACACATCATATGAGTGGTACCTACCACTCGTACCCTAGAAAAAATATTGGAATCCAATCCTATCTAATATATGACTCATAGACCACTCATATCCATAACTTATGATTAGTACCCTAGGATCTTACCCTAGGCAGAATCCAATGGGTTGGATGAGAGACAATATACGAATCAGACTATACCATTCGTACTATCTCTATATGACCCTTATGATGTCAATTCATACCTTGGACAGTAAACAACCAAAACCAAACTAACTAACATACAAACAATTCCCCTTAAATTGTACCCACATTATATGATAAGTAAATATTAGTCGTATGATGATCGAAAAGCTCAAATTTAGGAAATTTCCAAGGGTCAAAAGCTAGGGTGTTTCACTCATGGTCCACTATGGTAATACAAATTTAACTGTACCTAAAGTAACTATCAAGAAAATAATACCATCCTCTATCAATAAGATGGTCTAACATCTAATCCATGAATGGCATAGGAAAGTAATCCTTCTACATCTAAGTATTCAACTTCTGATAATCCATACAAACTCATTATCTCATGATTGGTCTCATAGAAACTAACTCGTTATTCTCATTAGGGACCACAGTTATCCCACTCTTCTTAGGAATATATTAAACCAGGCTCACCTACTTGTTGTTGGTAATAGGGTAAACCATACCTGTATCTAACCACTTAATAATCTCCTTCTTTACTACCTCTTTTATAGTGGATTCAGATGACATTGATGCTTAATGCTACGGATACACTCCAATTTAAGATGAATATTATGAGTTCAAATTCCAGGTAGAATCTTAAAACACCCAATGGCCCATTTAAACCTATGCAACACTAAAATCAAGGCCTCAACCTATGTATCCAACAAATTTGGTGCAATGATAACTGGCAAGGTATTGTTGGCCCCGCAAGAATGCATAATGAAAATGAGAGAAAAGGGTCTTTAATTCTAAAATAGATGGCTCTTCAATAAATGGTCGAGCTAGCGGGGTTTCTCTATTCTTCAAATTAAGGTCCAACTTCTTTGGTGCATCAGAATAAAAACCTCTGCTAATAAGTGCACTCACCATCTTATCATACTCATTGCTATCATCTCTATCAAAATTCATGATCACTGATTCCAATGCCTCAACACTAAGTCTCTTCTCAATGGGTTCAATTAATGCATTTATCTACGGTGTTTATCATAGACACCATCCTACATCTTTTGGTTGCCTTATTAAATAATACGTATTGAAAGTGACATATTTATCATTAAGCTTAAATTCATTTTTCCTATCTACATGTTAACCAATTCCCTACCCGTGGATGGGAAGGGTCATCCCAAGATAATAAGGATATCAAAATCTACCTCAAATTTCAAAGTTATCTAGGAATATAAAAGAATCCACCTTTACCAACACATCACACAATATACCAACTGGATTCTTCACTGTGTGATCGGCTATTAATATCTCATAGAGGTCGACTGAAATGCCCTTAACCCCAACTATTTGTATAAAACTAGTGGCATCAGATTAATGCTAGCTCCTAAATCACATAATTCTCATGCAAAACTTAAGGACCCAATGGTACAAAGAATAGTGAAAGCTCTGGGATCCTCCATCTTCTTAACCAAAGATCGAGAAGCAATATCACTATAGTGGTGCATATTATCAGCAGGCTCAAAACTCATCGTCCCTTTCTTAGTTACTATATCCTTTATGAACTTTACATAAACAAGCATCTGTTCCAATTCTTCTACAAGAGGGATATTCAAAGTTAATTCCTTCAATATTGACATAAATTTTTGGTATTTTCCTTCTTCTGCTTTCTTTTTAGACCTTCAAGGAAAAGCTGGGGGAGATTGTGGAATGGATTTCACAACTAGTTCAACCTCTTAACCCTTTTCTTTATTATTATCAGCTAGTTTCTCAACAGTCGTTGATTTTTGTGACGTCTCACCATTAGTCACGAACATATCAATTTCAGCATCAGGTGCATTATCAATATCTAGAGTATCACTCTTCACCCTATCAACCATAGGCATAGGTGGATCAATATATTTTTTACCACTCTGAGTAGTGACAGCTAGGCAATGATTGTCATTCTTCAGATTCTAAATGGTATTGTTAGGAAGAGTGAATAGTTATTGTTGATTCAATATATCTGACATCTTACCAAACTACAGCTCAAGCTCTTTAATCGTATAGCATACAATACTACTTTTTGGCTCAATCCTGATATGCCTACCTTAATCTCCTTAAGGAAACTCTCTTGGCTTCTTAAACCTTTCACGAGCTTAGTATGCAATGCTTCAATTCTAGAGTCAGCATCACAATTCCTCGCTAGAATGTATAGACCACTCTTCTTCTTTTAGTCATCCCTTTTTTTAGTAACTATCTCATTCTCTACATATATCCCTATACTTGTCTCTAAAGTTCCGACCTTGATTCCCTTACCTCGAGTTACAAGTGTCTTGATTAGACCTTTGTGCCTTGACTTAGAAACCCATCATCTCTCTATCTAAGTACTTTGCTTCCTCCTCCTTTACAGACTTATTTTTCTAGAAGATTTACCTCGTGCCCTCATTATATTCAACTTTACTACTCCAATAGTTATTAAACTGATTAGTAAGAAACCCAGTCTAAGTCCTCAGTTGTACTAACTCTTGAACCACAGTCTTATCTAAGGTTCTTTTCTCATTGGAAGCACAAATAGCATAAGTACCGGTTGACATGTTCTTCTTCCGTGTACACCCTTGATTGGTTTTAGTAATTTGGTCTAAGACCTCTATATCCTGATCCCAACAAAGACTCATGAAATCCCTATAGTAATAGTATCATCCATAACCTTGGTATTTGCATTCAAGCCTCTATAGAATATCTCCAATAAGTTCTTTCCTAAAATTGTATGATTGGGAACATTCATCAGCTTTTTCTTAAACCTCAACCTATTCTTGTACAAGGCCTCTAAACTATCTAAAATTATAAATCTCATCCTTTAACTATAGCATTCTAGAAGGTAGGAAAAATCAATCCAAAAAACTATGTTCTCAACTTATTCCAAGTGGTAATGGACCCACGAGGTAGCTCTCCTAACCATAATGTCATTTCACCTATAAGAGAGAATGGGAACAACCTGATTCATAGATTTTCTTGAGTTACCCTCGGCAGACTGTACAAAGTTCAAATATCAACGAAGTTCATAATATGTATGTTTGCATCATCAGTATGCAAACCATTAAACACTTTCTTCAAATTCAACAACCAGATCATTACACTTATAATTTTAAATTTCATTTCTTAGGGCAACTCTAGAGGAAGGATCGCACCTATCTCACTTGTTTTAATAACCTCAAATCTTCTTTTAGATCCTCATAAATTGGAAAGTATTGATAAGCGAGTGGTTGAACTCTATTCCTTTTAAGTCTTTCCCTAATTAGAATTGCTCAATAATCTTCTTCTTCTAGTCTAGCCCTCTTTTTAGCACATCTGGCAAGTACTAACCTTGAATTCTCTTCGTCTATCAGTTGATTAGTTATTTTCTTAGTAGTATCTTTAATACCATGTAGAGGTACCTGATTCAAAGCAGTTGGGTCATCATGAATCCTTTTGTTCCAGTCTTCATACTCATACTCTTCTTTTCTCTCAATCTTACAATTCTATCAAAAGGTCTGTTAAAGCTCATGATTAAATGGAATTAGAGGATTTCCTTGACTCCTAGTACTGAGCATACACCAGTGTGTTCCCTAGAAATAATAGAAAACCAAAAATTAACAAATGAAACCAACAACTTCAACAACCTCAATCAATCAAACCATAATTGTATCCCTTAAAAATGGTGCCAAAATTTGATGTCTCCCAAATTACACCTCCAAAAAAGTATAAAGTGGTCACTTGTCAAATATAGAACCCAACAAGGTTGGAGTCAGTCCCACGGGGAATAGGTCAAAAATCTATCATGAGCTTGTTGATGTAATTGAAAAGTGCAAAAATTAATAAGGGATTTCATGTAAAAGTAAGAGTAACGGTAATAATATTGGGAAATTAGGGTTGTTATCAATATGATCAAATCACTAGGATTGTGTTCCCCCTGACTTCATAACTCCAAAGAATTATCATGCTCATCAAAATATATCAATGACTTGCATGCAAAATCTAAAAAAATATGTATCACATAATCATCTCTCGACCTTGGTTTGGATGAATTTCACCCATCTCCTCTCGGTCTCAAATCTCACATTACTAACTTTTGTTCTTGATCTCAGATTAACTATCTCCTATTGATCTCAAATTAATCAGACGAAGGTTGGATCTTTAAATTACTATTGGGATTTCCTTTTGCTAATCTCTACCTCTCTCTCAAGAAAGTATTGAATATATGCTAGTTCCTAATGTTTGCAACCATCAATAAAGCAATCAAAACAAAATAAATCCAATTCATGCATGAACACCAATTTAAAATAATTTTGCATTTCCTCTGCTTTGTTAATCCATTAGGGTTCCAACAACCCTAGTTATGGGGTTTAGCTGCTCATTATTACAAGAACACACATAGAATTAATAGATTAAAACAAACAAATGAACTTATAAAGAATAATAATGAAAACCTAAAATCTCCAATTAATTTCAAACGCTAAAAACCAAGAATAATGATTCTTAGATCAATAATGCATCTCAAAACTCAAAACAATGTTGAAAAAAGTATATAAAGTGCATAACTAAATATGAATGAAACATTCAAAGGGTATTTATAGATACATCAGAAAACTTATCCTAAACAAAGTAGGAATCTTGAGTCAGCACCAACCCACAGGCCCACTTACCGGTCGTAGGTTGTACCTACGTAGCGTAAGTAGGGTCTTGGAAATTAGAGAAACCTTCAAACTATAGAACTCCTACCTAAGAGGATACATATAGTCTATAGGCAGTACCTATGCCTCATAGGTAGGGGGAATAGGAATCAAAATACATCATCAACCTTCGGAACTCTCACGAACTCAACCTAAGGAGCCATCTACAAGCTCGTAAATACTACCTATGGGCCGTAGTTTGGATCCTAGGTAGCCTTCCAAAACATTATTCATCACTTTTTCTTTCTTCTCTACTCCAAACTCTGTTTTCTTACAAAATCAACACAAAAGCACATCATATCTAACAAACATACATAAGTACTTGAATAATTTCCTTAAGCATCAAAAGTGTCATAAAATCATGGAATATCTCTAATGAGTCATTTCAGTTGTAATTTCATATTTGACATTAATGATTTCAGTTGTAGAGCAAGATAAGTTTCATATCTCAGCCTAACGAGCCCATGAGATAGGTCTTTCCCTTCCCAACATACATTTGAGGATGAATGGTCCCAAAAGGAGATAATGTTAGATCCCAAGATTTTAATGATTTAATTTTGATAGATATTTCACATTTATTAATATTTTTTTAGTTGAATAATGATAAGAAATGATACCGGGACTATTTAGAAGTGTTTTAGAATTTTTGGATTGCGTTTTGGGATATTTTAGGACCCCAAAATAGTAAGGGTCCGTATTTAGGGCATTCCAAAAAGGTATATCACACCCTTATCCAAAAAAAAATAGTTGGTATGATAAGAGTATGCCACTCATACTGGTTTCTATGATAAGGGCATATCCTGCCCTTTGTGTGGCGTGATAAGGGCATAGATATGCCAAAGCTTGTTTTTTCTAAATATTTTCTAAAGGCTTTATGGCTTTTACCTCTTAAATGATCCCATAACCATACAAAACCCTTTTCCCCACCCTTATAAATCATAATACATGATTCATCTCCTCCAAAACTCTCAATAACACAAAAAAGGAATTTCTCCTTCAAAATTAAGCTTTCAAGGTTCAAACTTAGGTTCTCTCAAGAAAATTCATCATATTCAAGTATGTGGGGTTTGAACAAGGATAACCTTTCATCATTATATCAAATTTAAGAAAGTGATACCTAGGGTTCATACCCCCTATCATATGCTATGAGATTTTGATGTTTCCTAATGGGCTAAACATTATTCACATATGATTTCATTTTCACTTAAGTTTTTATCCGCTAAAATGATCTAAGCATTGATTTTTGATATTTGATACGAAGTTTCTATAAGATGTTAAATGATTTCAATTTTAGCATATAGTACTAAGTTTACAATAAGTTCAAGTTACACAAGTATTACAGCATAATAAACGTTTCAATTTTGAGTTTCATAAGTACAAACAAGATATGAAGTTCACATAAGAAATCAAGATGTTGAGATAGAAATTGAAGCATATTGTATTTTCAGACTTATCTACTCATATGCATATTTTAAGGCGAACTTCATAGATATAGTACGAGCAATATTATGATTTTTGGGAGTAGTAGCCAGCACTGAGGAATGAAGGTTCAGCGTAACCTAGTTTTGTAAACTGCGTGCCACCCTAGATTAAATTCAGCTTTTCTAAATGGGCATGTAGCTTGTCCTTGGGCATGTCATATATTATTCATCTTGTCCAAACAGACATGTATAGGTATCACACCAGTTAGCCTGTATACCTCAGCAAGGTATATTTGACCTTTTCCATGGGGGTTGTTACATCAAACTCTATGTTGCTCACATGGTTTGTGTTGGTTAAGAGAATCTCCCATAGAAGAAGAAAATTTTAGAAACTAAGTGGAATGACTCGCAATCCTTATTAAGATGTTGTTTTTTTGTTTATGCTTTATAAGATTTCTGCTTCAGTTTTATTCATGACAAAGGTGAGTCTATTTACACTTGTTATGCATGTTCTATGAGTATGTTCAATTTCTACTCAATACATTCTAGAAGTACTGGCAACATATATGCCTCTATGGCTATATTATTTCATAATGTAGGTTCTGGTGTTCATCTCCAGTATTATGACTAGCCATGGTTACCACCTCCTACATCCAACCAACTGGTGAGTCATCATAGCTCGAAGGACAAACTTATATTGTTTCTAGATGTTTATTATTATTGATACAGATGTCATGTTTTTAGTTTGAGTCAGTTGGGATCTTTCCTAGTGGCTCTTCAATTTTAGTTAGAGTCTTGTCAAAACTAATCAGACGATGTGTTTCTTTTAGACTTTCATAGTTTTGGATGATGTTAAGTTACAGTGCTTTGTTGAGATTGTTATCCTTTTGAACCTAGTTTATTGTTATTTTCAGTTTTCTCTCATGTTTTAAGTTTACTTTATTAGAGTTTGGTTGAATAGATATCATGGGTTATCTTTGGGGCTACTTGTAGTCCTAAGCACCGTGTGACATCAAAGGGCATCCTCAGGACGTTACATGAATGGACCCCGCTACTAACCCAAAATTGACATTCCGAATCTAATGGTGTTGTCTAGACCACCATATGGAACTCAAATTGACAAATGTTGACCATAGTCAAACCTATCCTTTTAAGAATACTCATACACCACAAACTTAAATAAAACACACCCGAATGCATCGGGGATCATACCAATCATCCTTGCAACTACTAAATCAAATAAGGCAACCATTAGGAGGGGCAAAATGGTCAAAACTCATAAAATTTTAAATTTTGATGTGAAGTCAAAATTATTAGATAAATCCAATTGATAAATATGCATAGTTCTTATATGAGGATGAAAAATGACAAGGACATCTCCATAGGTATTTATTCCATCAAGTTTTGGAAGAAAAAAACTCTCACTGTTAGTTTTTATTTTAAATCTATGCATTGGTCTATACAATTGAATGAGAAAAAGGGCACCAATGATTTGCATTAACCAATCTAGTTAATTAACTAAGAGTTATAAAATAACAAAATTAAGAAATAGTTATTGCATCCACCATACATGCAAGTGTACATGGCTATACTAGTAATAAAGTGGCTCTTAGGAGATGAATGTCGAACACACAAGGACTTGTCAGTTAACTATTCACTTAGACCAAACCAATTCATTTTATTTATTCAAGAGATAGAACCAAAGATGTATGAAGTTTAAAACAAAAAACTAAATGGAAACTGTATTAATGATGATAAACTTGGTGTTGAAACAATATCAAGGAGGATCTTGGGTCAATGTATCTTGAACAATCACGCATAGCAATACAATCTCGTTGATTAAGTTATTTATCTTAGTTGTTGATTAACGAAGTTAATATCTTAATTATGGTCTTTATATCCTTTAATCGTCTATTTAAATTAGCCTCAAAACTACATTGTTGAGTAGGGATGTGAAAACGAACTCAAAAGCATTTGTATTTGATCCCATATTTGAGCCAAATAAAGCAAATAAGGTATATTCCTATCCTAACCGCGAATCTAGTCTTTAACTCATCTGAAAGATGAGAACCCATTCATTATGTTCCATATTATAATATAATGTTACACCTTTCGGGCTCACCAAATAAATATAAATGTATTCTAAAGGTCGTGAATCAATAAAATAGTAAGTGAAAAAACATAAGAACAACCAATTGCAATAATTAATGTAACCAACATAAATGTTATGCTAAGCAATAATGTTCATAGACTAAACCCTACAAATAGGCTGTATAGTCTCTCATAGTCATACAAATAATCACCATTAATGAACTTATGAGTAAAACTACAAAAAAATAACTAAAAGTAAAAGGAAGAAAAACCCTAACGTAGAGCCCTTGTTGTCTTATCCTCTTTACAAATATGTATTGAGCCCAAGATGTATTGTAAATATGGAAAATTACTCATTATATAGTGATGTGTTTCGTCCATAGGCTGCCCCATACGAAGCATATGCATTAACTAATTTTCCCCCAACTTAAACAAGTGAAAAACCAACTTTTAGACGTCCTAGAGAGGGAGGGGTGGCATTACATGGACATCGCAGGGCCAAGAGGGTGAGACACAAGCCCATATCACACCCTAAACATTTTTCCCTAATAATAGGGGGTACATCTCAAGTCCCCTTCCAATGATATAGGGGTGCGGCACAAGGCTAAGCCCTCTAGGCGAAGTTTTGGGACAATCTTTGCTCTCTTCTTTTTGTCTTCTTGTTCCTTGTTTACCCACTTATTATTGATTGTTTTTAGGATTTATTTATATTAAATAGATTTTCCAATGGTCTCGTACAATATCTCATAACAAACACTAGGCCACACAACACAATAGAGCTCATCAAAGAACACTAGAACAAGCATAGCGTAGGCTTGCCTAACTAGTTTTCTCATCTAAATGCTATTTCATTATTTTGACTCTTAAATTGTTTCAAATGCACCTCAAACACTAAAACCATGCAACTTAGCACAAACTACACACTTTATACTTAATTAATCAAATCAGGTTATCTTCAAAACTAAGTTAAACGTGTGTAGATAATGACACTTAGGTGTATAAATATGCCTAATATCACCACCCCACACTTAAAGTCTTGTTTGACCTCGAACAACTCTTTATACTAAGAAAAACCTAGGAACACTTTACATCACTAATTGAAATAAGAAAATCAAGCTAGAACTACACTAACTATATGAATAACAAGTTATACATTAGGCACTTCAACACTTGAAAAACACATGAATACTACTTCAAGACTTCCTAGCCTCAAGATTTGACTCTACCAAGTTGGAAAACTTATGCATATTACTCAACAAAGAGATCATATGATTCACCTATCCATAATTAAATATGATCCCTCACCATAAGAAAGTCACCAATAGTTACTCACAAATATATAATTTATCACAATAATAGGTGTAAGAATCAAATTTTGCTCACTCTCACAAAGAATATACACGTCACATAAGTTGAACCATAAGTTTTCCCTTAGTGTAGTACTCCTCTAATATTATAATATCGAAGCTCAATATCTAGTAGGCCTTTAAAGGTTGTATTGTAGGCTAAGGGATGGGTAGAAACTATTCTATCAGTGATACTATCTTCCCGAAGCATTTTAATACATCAAACTATTTATTCCACTTTTCTCCAACTAACCTATTTTCACCAGTTTTATCTTCTCACCTCTTTTTTGTTTTACCCATCTGTAAGCTAGCTTACACATCTTTAGTAAGGAGTGTTTTCCATACACGTGATTAATCAATCAATTTTTATATTCATTACATTACTCCCAACCAAAACACCTAAACTTTTTCAACACATTATTAGCTATTATTTTGGGGCTTCACATTCACTTTTTCCTCCTTCAATTTTACACTCCATAATATCTTAATTTCTTAACTAAAGTGCTTAGTCATTTTTTATCAACCTATAGCCAATTGAAAGAATGCAAATAAGCTACATATGAGGCTACCAAAAATAGGCTAAAGGCTCAATGGGACTAACTAAGATCATGTGGAAAGAGTAAATAAAGAAGGTATCAAACATGGATATCAAAGAAATACCAATATCATCTCCTAAACCCAACATTCATTATTTGTATTTGCAAACACACCAAGAAAGTTCTAGACATCAATATACAAATATGGAATATAATATAAACCTAAACACACATGGTAAATGTCTAACTCAAGAAGGATCCCAATAGACTCTCAGAAAAGCAATCATAAGAATCCAAATTTAAGTTAATATCACAAAAAAGTCAGATAAAATAGCTTAAGTGTCTCTTATAAGTCCTTCAACTTTCCTATCATGATTTAGAATTCAACACTACTTGTAACAAGTAATCATGTGTAGCACCCAGCTAGAGCATCCTAATTTATTCCTAATAACAAAAATTTAAAATTACTCATAAAAATCAAAAAGAATACCAGATTCAAAAGGCTCCCCCTTGAAAAAGAATCAAAAATCAAAATTGAGGGGCGGGTGAAGTATGGTTCTACTAAAAAGACAAACCGACAAAAACTAAAAATAAACAAAGATAAAATCTTTTTTGTAATTTTTTAAAATTCAGTCAATAACTTGCCAATAAATCAAAATAAAAATCCTATAGCGCACTTCACCCTATACAAATTGGAAGATGCCCTACCTAAAATTTAAAATCATGCTTTGTATCTAAAGTAGAAACCAAATAAAGAAAAATGATTAGAAATACTTTTTGAGGCTTCTAAGCCTAACTTGTAGCATGTCACTTTCTCAGATTTTTATTATGGGCCGAAAGACCCCACACTTTGTCTTTTCCATGCTTCTTAGCTCAAATTTAGGGTACATCAGACTTCCTCTCAACCTATAAACACAAAAAAAAAATAAGAATAAACTAATTACCAATTATTAGGTTTGCCTCCCACAAGCACCTGATTTAACATCGTGACACAACCCACTAATTTTTTCCTCCACCTTGAGGATTTGAATTTGACCCCCAACTTTGCATCCATATTGTTGATTCAATCATATGGTAATGGTACAAAGATGAAATAACCAAGCAATGGATGGTACATGATAAATCACTTTGCCCTGAGGTGAGGGATGTTTTTTGTTTCTCATCTTGTGCAAATTAAAGAATATAGGATTCTTCTTCCTCATCTACACACTCCTCCACTAGTTTAGATAACTCAAAAGATATGTCATAATCTAGACATAAGGTGGAAAAGTGATTTGAAAGAGACCCAACATATTCTACCTTCAAACTTACACCATCCATAACATGTTCACTCTTATTCAATTTCTCAATGCACCCTCAAGCAAATAATGGAAGATGAGTGGTTGAAATTCATCTTACCTCTCTATAGAGTGGCTAGTCTCTATAAATATTTGTGATTGAACATCAAACATCTTAATTTTTCTTATCAACTGAATATTCAAGTCATGGATATCTAAGCCAAATTAAACTATCTATGCAATAATCTAACCTCTTCTCTCTTTTAATTGGGTTGTCATGGCTATGAGACCATCCTTGATATACTCTTAAAATTTATTTCAAAAGATTAGGTAGGTTTGAAGAGCCATCTCTCTTAACATCATGACAATTAACATCCAATTTGGGTCCTAAAATACCCTAGGAATAGGACCCTTGCAAAATTTCTCAGGCTCTGAATGTTTTTGGCTCGGCACTACTCAAGGAGTCACTTGTACCCCTTGGATAAAACTTGTGGGATGCCATGATGGTTTATGAGTACCCTAGGCAGTATGTTGGGCTTGGATACTTCCCAGCATATGACTTAACTAAGTAAGAGTCATATAGAAACATACGAGTGATGCAAGGCAAGTCGTATGGTACATGTATGTGTTGTCTTGTAGAATTTGTCCACTATACGGATAGTGGGTATGATTGGGGGTTTCACTTATACCCATTAGGTAAGAATGGGGAGGTGTGAGTCATATAAAATCCAGTAGGTAAGGTCTTGGAAGGTCTTGGGTACGAGTTGGGGTACCACTCATACCCTAGGATACAAATGGTTAGAAGGAGTCATACCTTTGGACGTGGCTTGTTTTAATTCAAAGTCAAGGGTAGTTTGGACATTTCCTACTCCTAACACCTTATGTCCTCACGTCATATAATGATATATTTCCTTCCATAACACTTATTAAAGGATTAAAACACATCAAATACAATCTGAAACTCACTCTTGGAAAATTTAAGGCTAGGGCTTTCTTGTGTTCTTCAAAGGGGTTCAAGAGTCATGTTTATCTTAGAAATTTTCTTCTATAAGGCATGTACTCCTTCCCTAATTGTTATTTCAAAATAAAGGCATATGTATTATGTTTTAAACATCGATTTATGAATCATGAATGGAGGATTTTGAAATATTGTTGAGGGTCTTGATGAATATGGTTTGGTATTAGTTTAAATTAAGTTTTTGCATATTCTTGGTAATTATTTGAATATATGGTTATTGGTTGGTTATGATTTAACAAAAGAGGTCTTTAGTAACCCTAATTATGGTGGTTTATGCATTTTTTTGGTCTTGGTAAAGGTGTGCCCTCAACATGTTTGATAAAATGCCTCAAAGAAATTTTTTACTCTATTGTTCAACTTTCAGTGGAACTCCTGCAGGGTTTGGTTTGGTAATGGAACTATAAATGGTTTTTTCATGGTTTAAATGGTTTAAATTATATAAATTAATTATATACCTGGCATGGTCTAAATTAGTTTGGAATGGTTTAAAAGATAAAGGTTTTGGTGGTCATGGTTGGTCTATTTTGAAAACCTTGCAAGATACATGGAAATATCTCAAGTGAATGCATTAATAAAATTGGTTCAAATGGTTTTGAAAGGTAAAAGTCTAAATGTTTATGCTTGTGGGAAACATGGAAGACCCTTAAGAGGTTTAATATGGTATATGGAAAGGCACTTGAAAGTCCTCTTAACCTAAATGGTTTGGCTGTTGATATTACTTACAAGTAATGGGGCGGTATGACGATACTAAATTATTGGTCTTTGTTAGTAAAATGGTAAATAGATCAGTTAGTTATTTGGAAAAGGTTTTAATTGGGCAATAATGGTGGGATATATAGCAAAGTTGTGGAAGGTGGTGATCCCGGGGGGACCAAAATTGGAAATTCGTATTTGTCGATATGAGGATTGATCTTAGTGGACTGTGTGCATGATGTCACACTATTAGAGATATACTAGTTATCCCATGGGATACTTCCCTAGTCATGCAGCTATATGTATTGGGCCCTTTCAGCAGGGGAGATGAACCCATATAGCCCGTAGGTGGTTTAGGACAACTAAACTACACATCCCAGGTAATGGTTTTAAAGACATGCTAAACCCGGTTCCCTTTCCCGGAATGGTTATATATATATATATATCCTGAGTGTATGCTAGTGTTCACCCACTAACCTATCTACTGGCGGTTATATACCCATGTTATGGAGAAACCATCCATTCTACTCCTCTTGCTTAATTATCAGATTCAGATATAGTATGTTGGATTAAAGTGGTGAGCTTCCATAGTTTGGAAGGCACCTATTTTATGTCATGTTTTACTTTAGATAATTCTTGTCTTTTATAAACTTTGGTTTTTGGCTATAGTTGGGAGAATGTCCCAATTGAGTACTCTTTGGTTGGTATAGAGTTTTTGTATGGACAACTATGGACTTGGGTATGGTATAGATGGTTTATGTTATTTATACATATGTTGGCTTATCATTATGGTAATTAGTTTTATGGCTTCCACATTAGTTTGGTTGGTTATTGGGTGGTTGGACTTGATTGGGTTGGTCTCGATTATAGACTTGTCCCAGAGTCACCACACGGGTGGATACGTTATCTTTTTATATGTTCAGACTTTAGCTGACTCAAGGTATGCATTTGGTGGTTGATTTAGGTAATAGGGGTTTTGTCCGGTCCCATTCAGACTTGGGATGCCTATTACGACATGACCCGAGAGTTGGGTTATGTCAAGTCAGTATCAGATCTTTAGGATTTGGTGTCATGGGTTATCCACAAACCTATATTAAGTAGAGTCTTGCTTATGGATGTGTCTTTTACCATGCTTATAATCAGGCTATAAGGCATTTAGGAATGTTTTACTTTCTTGGTTATTCTCCTTTCGGGCTATGGAGTCTAAGGTCATGAACGTTTCTCTGAATTTTCTTTGGTTTATTTTTTGGATTATGTCCTCTCAACGATCTAGAGTTTGTGGAAAATCTCCTGTCCCACTCGAGGACAACATGTATGGACCTAGTCTAACTCATATGGCGTAGACATGGTCAAGGGTTGCCACTTCTAGTTTTCCATGTGAAGTCCCATCGATCTCTACTGACCCTATTTTGGAAGAAGGAACTCATTCTTGAAAGGGTTACCAATGTCGAGTTTCATCATTCTATTAATCTATGGACCTAGATAGTGATAACTCTATCATACCAGTCTTGTCCTTTTGGTATGAGAAGGAATGATGTGAGGTTGGAACTAGGCAAGGTAAGGAGTTATTTTTTCCTAGTTAAATGGGAGTGTACCATAAGGATTATCACTTGGGCAAATAAGATAATGGTTGCTACTTCTCTATCTCTTACGCCAAGGGTGCTACTTCTGTCTCCGACATTGGTATGTTGAAAAATCCTTACATTGTGGTGTGTATGGTTTATTTGGTTCAGGGTCCTCTTTCTTGTGTGATCCCATTAGTGGTTATGTATTTTGGTTTTGATCCCAAGGTTATTTTGAACTATTTTCTTCTTTCTAGTCTATCCCGGTAGGTGACTCTGCAATTATCAAAAGAGTCTATAGGAGTTGCGGTATATGTTGGTAATAAAGGGGTCTTGGTTGCAATTATTTGACTCAAATATGGTAGATTCTGATGTCATTTGAGGAATGGATTTGGTTGCACTCGTGCTTTTCATTATTAGATTGCCAGACCCGATAGACTCCTTGGTGAGTCGGTTATGGAATAGGATAATGGTTTTATTTCGCTCCCTAGCTATTAAGGGAAAGGTTATATTCTATCTTAGGGTTCATAGATTGGCCTCCAAAGGGGTATCTCTATTATTGGTTTTTCTGAGTTAAAGATCCTAACATGAAAGGTCTTTCCTTGCATTCAGTTTAGGTGGTGCATGAATTTCTTGGTTTCCCTCTAATGACCTTTGTGGTGCCTTCCAAATAGGAAGGTTGGTTTTGGACTAGTCTTATTTCGGACACTTGTCCAATTTATATTCTTTCTTTATAAAATAGTTCTAGTTGGGTTAAAAGATCTTAAGGAAAAACTAAAGTATCTCTTAGATGAAGGATTCATCAGTCTTGATGATTCTCTGTGGAATATTTAATTCTTGTATGCATAAAAGGTAATGGTTTTCCTTGGTAATGGATAGGTTGTTGATGGGTGAATAAGGGATTTGGAGTGTCCTTCCTATGGGGTGGAACTTATAGATATATATTCCCTTTTATATGGGGTACCTTGCTAGAAGTATATGGTGGTTGATAAACACTAAATGTGAATGTTAGATGTTTGATTTTGATAAAGAGTGTATAATAGCTTAGGATAGCAATGCGGAAATAGTGGAGGTAAATTGGTAGGTTGGGTGATGTCAATGACTTTGGGATTATAATAGTGGGAAAGTTGTGACTTATAGATCGGAAGTTCAAGTTTAACGGAGGGACTTGGGATCTAGTTATTCTATAGGTTAGATCATGGAGCTTGCACGTATCTTTGTCCCTATACTTGTACTTTGTTGTGGGCATGAAATTGATTTCTAAATTCATGGTTTTGAAAATAGATTTTGGCACAATTGGGGATTGTGAAAAATCACTCATTTAATTGATTTTCCATGGATTATGATGCATTATTCATGTTTTACTAATGTTTATGAACATTGTGGGATGCATGGGAATGGTAAATGATTTTTGAGGTACTATGGATTCTCCAATTACTTGGTTTTAGTTTTGAAAATTGTGTGCCCTCAAATTGTATTTTGAAATTACTATTGAATATAATTTTGTCATATGGTTTGACTACTCTTAAATCTGTGCATTGCATAAATGGTTAAGGGAACATAAATTCGTTTTGGTTGGATTTAAATAATTTTGGAAAGGCCTTGGTGGCCACGGTTTGATTTTAAATGGTTTTGTTTCAATTGGGAACCTTGGCGTCAAATTGGTCTAATTATTTTGAATGTCTATGCTAGGCTCTAGGTAGCATTGGTATGGATAAAATTTTATGTATGGGAGAACCAAACATCCCTAGTGTATATCTTTGGTGATACCCATGGGATTGGAGTATTGTGCTTATAGGTAAAGGGGGTGAAGGCTGATGATTAGCCTTAAATTTTCTTTAGTGGTGGACTTCAAGGGAAGGTCGGGTTGCATATTCTGGTGATTCTCTTCTATCAGTTAAGAGAAGTACTCTACTGGTGTTTTAGGCATTCTTATAGCACTTATGCTTAAGCTTTATATCTTGCATTTGCCTTATTCCCTGGATATAAGTCTTGACTCTACATTGTATTATTTATGGTATAGGTGGTTGTTTTTCTTTTAGTGTCCATTTCTAAGGACTTTTTTATGGTATGGTTTTGTTGGGATGGTTCTTCATTTTGGTCCAGGTGGTTGTTATGAAGTACTTCTTGCCTTTAGTATCATGTCTTATTTAGAGGTCTTGCCTTAGGAGGCATGGATAATTCTTGTACTTCAGATTCCTTAATGACTCTCCTTATGTTAGGATGGCTGCGGCTTGGATAAAATGGTGACATTTTGTAAAGGGGAATATAGAAGTCCCCCTAAGTGAGGGAGAGTCTAGGGTGGCCACTACAGTTAAGGTTTAGAAGTAAGATAAGGTTGTTGTCATGAAAATTGGATAAGAAAGGAATAGGTGGTGAAAATCCTTGTGTAATGATAGAGGGTGCTAGATCTTTTATGGATAGATCATACCTCAGGTATGTAAGTGGTAGGCTTGACTCGTTGTGGTTACTAGATGTGCCCATGGTTGTGTTGGGTTTGGTAAGGCATAGTTTTTATGAATGTTCATGGTTTCATTGTTGCATGAGTTTGGTGTTCAATAATAGGTTGGGTATTTTGGTTATAAATGGTTGAATATGGGTTTGGTCATGTCCTTTACTCATAGTTTCCATGTTATAAAGGTGATGAAAGCGGAATAGTGTTTCGTAATAAATGTAAAAGGTAAGCCCGGTAACCTAAGTTAACTACTCTTAGCATTGGATAGGCTTGAATATGGAATTAGTGGTGTACAGTTAGACTCAAGCTCTCGTAGTGATGTTTCTCGGTAAATACCAAATCAATTCAGACTTTCTCTCTAGCATGAGTCCATTCATCTGGTAATCTTTGTGTTGTAGCGGTTTGGATGGTCCTTGGTTGGTTAGGTTCCTTTAGGTGGTTTTAGTATCTCTCATTCCTTGTTCTTTAAGGGGGTCCCAACAAGGATCATGGATTGGTAAAGTTCTTCGATTGCAAATGAAAGGTATGGCTTCGGTAAATGTTTCATGGGGGAACTAAAAGTTAGAGAAAGTCATTTGGGATGCAAAAGTGGACATGGAGTCCAAGGCTCTGTGTTGGTTTCTTGTTTATAAAAATTTGTGCATAAGGTATGTGTTATTCAACATATCCTTGTTTTCTAACTTGGTTAAAGGTAAGGAATTGTTCTGCTTGCATCTTTATTTCCTAACATAGTTAGAGGTCGGGATGAAGGTGTTGGGGTGTAAATCGTTCTTGGGGTATATAATGATCTTCTCATCTTAGTTTGTGTTACTGTCCTCTATTTTGATTGGGGGAAAGTTTGACTTGTGTTAATGTGTTAACTCGTGATTATACTTACCCTAACCCTTCATTCGGGGATGAATGATCCTAGTGGGGGAGACTAAAACACCCTAGGAATAGGACCCTTGCAAAATTTCTTAGGCTTTGGACCTTTTCGACTCGGTACGACTCAAGGGTGTCACTCGTACGCCTTGGATATAACTTGTGGACTGTCGTGAGGTTTCACTAGTATCCTAGAAAGTGTGTTGGGCTTGGATACTTCCCATGATATGACTCAACTAGGTCAGAGTCATCTAGGAACATACGAGTGGGGCAATGCAAGTCGTATGGTGCATGTATGAGTTGTCTTGTGGAATCTGTCCACTATACAGATGGTGGGTACGATTGGGAGTGTCACCCATACCCATTAGGTATGATTTTGGAGGTGTGATTCATATATAAACCAGTAGGTAAGGTCTTGGAAGGTTTTGGGTACGATTTGGGGTACCACTAGTACCCTAGGACACGAATGGTAAGGGAGTGTCGTACCCCTGGACATGACTTGTTTTAATTTATAGTCAAGGGTAGTTTGGATATTTCCTACTCCTAAAACCCTATTTCCTTACGTCGTATAACCCTATATGGCCTTCCATAACACTTATTAAAGGATTAAAGCACATCAAATGCTCTCTCAAACTCACTCTTTGAAGATTTGAGCCTCGGGTTTCTCATGGGTTCTTCAAAGGGGCAAAAGAGTGATGTTTCACTTCAAAATCTTCTTCTATAAGGTATGTACTCCTTCCCTCATTATTATTTCAACATAAAGTCATGTGTATTTTTTTTAAATGTTGGTTTATGAATCATGAATGGTGGATTTCGAAATATTGTTGAGGGTCTTGATGCATATGGTTTGGTATTGGTTTAAACTATGTTTTTACATATTTTTGGTAACGATTTGCATATGTGGTTATTGGTTATTTATGGTTTAAAAAAAATGGTCTTGAGTAACCCAAATTATTGTGGTTTATGTATTGGTTTTGGTCTTGGTAAAGGTATGCCCTCAAAATGTTTGGTAAAATGCCTCAAAGAATGTTTTTACTCTATTGTTGAACTTTCATTGGAACTCTTGCATGGTTTGGTTTGGTAATGGAACTCTAAATGGTTTTGGATGGTTTTGCATTGTTTAAATGTTTTAAATATTATAAATTATTTAAATGCTTGGCATGGTCTAAATTAGTTTGGAATGGTTTAAAAGGTGGAGGTTTTGGTGGTCATGGTTGGTCTATTTTGAAAACCTTGCAAGATACATGGAAATATCTCAAGTGAATGCATTAATATAATTGGTTTAAATGGTTTTGAAAGGTAAAAGGCTAAATGTTTATGCTTGTGGGAAACATGGAAGGCCCTTAAGAGGTTTAATATGGTATATGGAAAGGCACTTAAAAGTTCCCTTAACCTAAATAGTTTGGCTATTGATATTACTTACAAGTAATGGGGCGGTATGACGATACCAAAATATTGGTCTTGGTTAGTAAAATGGTAAATAGATTGGTTTGTTATTTGTACAATGTTTTAATTGTCCAATAATAGTGGGATACATAGCAAAGCTGTGGAAGGTGGCGTCTCGGGGGGGGGGGGGGGGGGGGCAAAACTGGAAACTCGTATTTGCCGATATAAGGATTAGTCTTAGTGGACCATGTGCATAATGTCACACTATTGGGAGATGTACTAGTCATCCCATGGGATACATCCCTGGTCATGAGGCTACACGCACTGGGGCCCTAGCAGCAGGGGGAACTGAACCCATATCGCCCATAGGTGGTTTAGGACAACCAAGCTACACAACCCACGTAATGGTTTTAAAGGCATGCTAAACCCAGTTCCCTTTCCAGGCATGGTTATGTATATATATGTATAGTTGTATGTGTCCTTATACGACTTATAAGTCGGGTAGTAAAGGCTGAAAATGGATTTCTATGGATATGACTCATAAGGTGTCCTTATGGATTGTTAGGAAGGAGACATAAGTCGGCTAGTAAAGGCTGAAAATGTTTTTCTAACTATGACTCAATCCATTTTTCATAGTTCTTCTTGAATTTAACATCCCAAAACCTAATTTCATGCAAAACACTCTTAAAAACACATCAAATCTAACAAAATAGCCTTAAGTACATGCATATCCTCATATTTTAAACATCATAAGTGCTATATTCCTATAGCACATCAACGGTATATCCAAATTTTATTCTTTGGTTAAGATAAAAATATAAAAATTACAATCCAATCATTTAATATTCGTGTTACATTCATGAGAATATACAAGATTTGTCTATCACTCTAACCCTTGATTCATATACCTTCAACCACAAATCTAAAGCCATGAATTATACAAGTAAAATTTATGAACCAAGTTAAGAATTTTACCTCCTTTTCCTACTTCTCTTTAGTTATCTTATCGATGGTTGGGTCCTCTTTGTGCTCCTACAAAAGAATGCCTAAAAATAATCAAAACCCTCTCTGATTTTTTGTTTACAAAAATTGCAGGTTGAAAACTTTTTTTCCTTGGCCTTGCACAAAGGGAGTAGCTGCTTTCTTTCTCTAACGCAGGTAATGGCATAAACCTATTTAAATCCCTCTGTATATTTTCTAGTTGGGAAGATGGTCCTTGACCCATTTTTTTCCTTTTTCTTTCCCCTTTCTTTTTTGTTAAATGGACTTTAGCCTATTTTTTCATTTCTTTATTTTTTTTTTCCTTTTGCAACTGCAGATACTCATTAATTAATGGTATGGGGTATTACATTCTCCCTACCTTAAGAAATTTTATCCCCAAATTTTAAACAAATGTATAACTATAGATTGAAACAAGTGAGAGTACTTGACTCGCATATCCTTTTTCAACTCTCATTTTCTAACTTTCATGGGGACAAACTCTTTTTATCGAATCTTTCTTACTTGTCTATCAATAATTGCCACTGGTTCCTCTTCATAAGTTAAATTCACTTCAAGCTGCAAGGTCGGTGCTTCGAGAACACGAGAGTATTTTGATATACATGTCCTTAACATAGAGACATGAAACACTACATGGGTGAAAGACATCTCGGGAGGAAGTGCCAAATGATAAGCCACTCCTCCTATATGTTTAAGTATCTCATAAGGTCCTATATATCTTGGGATCAATTTACCTCTTTTTCTAAATTGAATCACAACTTTTATAGGAGAGACTCGTAGAAATACCTTATCTTAAACTATGAACACTAAATCTCTTCTCCTCTTTTCATCATAGGACTTTTGTCTTCTTTGAGCTGTGAGAAACTCTGTGTAATAAATTGGACCTTGTCCGTAGCTTCCTATACCAAGTTTGTTCCTAACACCTTAACCTCTCTAACTTCTAACCGCTTGATAGGAGAACGACATCGCCTACCATACAAGGCTTCATTGAAGCTGTCGAAATGCTCGATTAAAATTTATTATTATAAGCAAATTCATCTAATGGTGAGAAAGTATCTCAACTACCTATGAAATAAAAAATGCTAGATCTTAACATATCTTCCAAAATTTGTATAGTGCACTCAGACTGTCCATCTGCTTGTGGATGAAATACAGTACTAATATCTACTTGGGTACCTAATGTTTCTTTGAAATATCTCCAAAAGCATGAAGTGAACTGTGATCCTCTGTCAGAAATGATGGACAAAGAACTCCATGAAGTCAGATAATTTTATTCATAAATAATTAAGCATATTTCACTCCACTATATGGAATCTTTACTGAAAAGAAGTGAGTTGATTTAGTAAATTGGTCTACAATTACCCATATAGAGTTATAATCTCTGATGGTTCGCGGTATCCCGATTACAAAATCCATGGTAACTCTTTCCCATTTCCAGTCTATAATCCTAATCTCTTGAAGTAATCCTGCCAATCACCAATGCTCCATTTTAACCTGCTGATAAGTCAAACAACTAGGAACAAAGTTAGCAATATCTTCTTTCATACCTTCTCACTAGTACAATTATTTCAGGTCAAGATACATCTTAGTGGAGCCAGGGTGTAAGGTATATCTGGAGTTTTGATCTTGCTCAAGAATGGTCATCTTAACATATTTGTATCTGGTACATATAATCAGTTACCTAATCGGATAATACCATCACATTCAAAACTCATTGCCTTACTTTGACTAGTTAGGACCTCATCTTAGTATTTGCACTGCATATCCTCATACTGAGTGGCATTTATAAATTTTACTAAAAAGGATTTATGTTGAACACGAGCCAATAATACCCCTGATTTTCCAATACCAAATTTGACTTTGTCTTTAAGTTTCTATATATTTTCTGCAAATTATCTCTTTCCAAGAGCTATATGCACCAAATAACCACCAAATTAGCTTATCCAGGATGATACAATATAGCATAGTGTTGTCAAAGATTTAGATCTCTCTGCTGGAAAATGTACTTCAAGATCTTATGATTGGTATAAATCTCACAGTTTCACCATATAAGTAATTCTTTCAAATCTTAAGAGCAAATATCGTTGCGGCCATTTCTAAAGAATGTGATGGATGGTTCAAGTCATTCTTATTCAACTGTCTCAAAGCATAAGCAATAACATGATCATTTTGCATGAGAACACATCCTAATATAACCCTCGAAGCATCACAGAATACCTTAAATCCTCCAAAACCTTATGGTAAGGCTAATACTGGTACGGTTGTCAAACATGTTTTGAATTTCTGAAAGCTCAGTTCACAATCTTCTGTCAACTGGAACTTCATATGTTTCTATGTCAACTTAATCAATGGGGCTGCTACTTTAGAGAAATCCTGCATAAAATGCCTATAGAAATTTGTCACCTACAAAGTTGTGAATCTCTATAGGCAAACTAGTTCTAGGTCATTTCTGCACTATTTCTATCTTTTTAGAATCCACCGTGATTCCATCTTTGGAGACAACATGCCCCAAAAATGATACTGAGTCAAGGCAACATATGCACTTTGAGAACTTAGCATAGAGCCTATGTCCCTGCAATGTTCGTAATATAGTCATCAGTTGATAATCATGTTCTCTCTAACTACAAGAATATATTAGAATATCATCAATAAATACTATCACAAATTTGTCCTAAATTTCCTGAATATCGTACCATCAGGTTCATGAATGTTGCTGGAGCATTGATTAACCTAAAAGGCATCACAAGAAACTCATAATAAGCATATTGAGTTTTGAATACGGTCTTAGAAATATCTTCCTCTCTGATTCTAAGTTAATGATAACCCGATCCAAGATCAATCTTCAAAAAATAGACATCTTTCTGTAACTATCAAACAGGTCCTCTATATGAGGTAATAAATAATTATTGCATATTGTTACCTTGTTTAGCTGCATGTAGTCAATACACATTCTTAGAGACCTATCTTTCTTCTTTACAAACAAAATGGTGCACCCCATAGTGAAACACTCCATCTGATAAACTCTTATTTAGAAAGTCCTGCAACTGCTTTTTTAGCTCCTTCAACTCAGTTGGTGCCATACGATATGGGGGGTATAGATATTATCATAGTGTTAGAGATGCCAAATCAATATTGAAGTCTATCTTTCAAATTGGATGTAATCCAGGAAAAGTTTTTCACAATAGGTAGCTCCTTCAAAAGAAGTTTTCTCTCTCCAACATCACTTAACAAAGCTAAGAGACTCATGAAACCTTTCTTCAATAGTCGTTGAGCCTTCATAAAAGATTTAACTTTACCAACCTCTGAAACTTGCCCCCTTTTGATAAAAAAACTAGGTTCATTTTGTATCTCAAACTAAACTATCTGTGTATGACAATCAAAAGTAGTATAGCAAGGAGATAACCAATCCATGCTCTTCAATATATCAAAGTCAATCATATCAAGTATAATTAAGTTAGCAAGAGTATCCCTACCTTTCACTATAATTCAGCAATCATGATACACATACTCAACTAACAAAGAATCTCCCACAGGAGTAGCAATAATAAAAGAACCATCTAACATCTTTGGCTATCTATCAAATCTTACAACAAAGTACAAGGACACATAAGAGTAGTTAGAACCCGGATCAATCAATGCATATGCATCAAATGAATAGACAGAAAAAATAACTATAACCACTACATTTGAGGCCTAAACCTCCTACTTAGTAAGTGTAAAAACTCTTAATTGTCCTCTACCAGCATTTCCTTGTTCCTAATTTCCATAAACCCGACCTCCACGACCTCGATGTCTATTTCTATTACTTATAGTATTACGAGTATCCTGAATAGGTGCAACTAACTAAACAAAAAACTGACTAATATTTCTCAGAGTCTGAGGACAATCCCTGATGCAATGACCTAATTAACCACATCAAAAACACTCTCTAGTCAAAGCATGACCCTAGCCCATTGTGATTAGCCATAAGTCTGGCAGGATAGAGTAGTGGCATACATCTTCCCAGAACTATGATATCCATGATATGCTGAAAACCCCTAAGTACCCTATCTAGGAGGTGTCTTGTATGCAGACTACGAAACTAAATTTTTCCTTGCCTGATGGCCCTATTGCTTTCCCTTATTCCTCATTATGGGATTTTCACTGGAGTCTCCACTAAAACATCCCCTCATTTTAGCCTCCTTACGAATATCATAAGTTGCCCTCTCTGCACGACCCATTTCCTCAATTTTTCTAGCAAGATCCACAGCCTTATATAGGTCAAGACTTTCATCTGTGGGCCTACTACATTATAGAGACAAGCACCCAGCCCATTGACAAACTTCTACACTCGAGCTACTTCTGTAGACGCCAAGTACGGAGCATATCTAGACAACTTGCAGAATTTGGTATTACAAGTTGACACATCTAAATATAGAGTCTAGACAAATTTCTTAAACTGTTCTAGATATTTTTACTTTTGACTGTCAGGAAGAAAGTTATCCATAAAGAACATAGTGAACTCATCCCATATCAATGGTGCTGCTCCAGTGGGCCTTCCTAGAAATAATGTATTATACCAAGTATTAGCCATGTCCTTCAATTTGTACAATACAAACTCTACAACCCTCTTACTAAAATATCCTAGCACATAGAGTGCCTTGAGTGTACCATCCAGAAAGCTCTAAGGATCAGTCAAACTTTTTGAACCTATGAATTTTGGTTATTTCAACTTCGAGAACTCCTGCAAAGACACCTCTTTATTTCCAAACTTTTAAGTCTGTGCAGGTGTCTGGAACTGTGGCTGGGGTTATGCAGAATTATGCTTACCAACCCTCTCTTATCTTATCCAGTCGGTTGGTCAAGCCCTCTATGACATTTTGCATGGAAAAAATTGCCTCAATAGTACTACCCTCACACGATGGTTGGGGTGGACTTGCATTCATTTCAGGATTGGGCTTTCTTGAAATTCTCAAAGTGGTAGTGTAATTCCCTGCAGTATCACCACGACCCCTACCACGCCTTTTTTATGAGCTTTGTCTCTTCCCCTACCATTAGTTTCTCACATCTGAACCATCTCATTAACAAGACAAATATGGTTAGATTTATATAATGGTTCCTAAAAGTAACACACATAAGGAAGAATCAGAAATAAAATCAAGACACATCCTATCACGCTCTTGCAAAATCCCGATTATAGAAATAGTTGGCAACATAACCATAATTGAGATTCTACTACTAACATGTGCTTCATTAGTCACAGGAATAACCTGGCTCTGACACCAACTTTTTCATGACCCAAAATAGGATATGATTGGCGCTAAGGACGTTAGAACTCCCAAGCAATCCTCGTCAGTATTCTACAAAAATTGGGTAGAGTATCCCAAATTTTAGGCCTATCAAGAAAATTCCTTGTCTCAAATCAATAGCACAATAGCTCAACATCACAAACAATGCTCAAATATCAAAATAACAGCCTATTTGCACCCAAATTACACCTCCTAAAAAGTATAACATGGTCGTTTGTCAAATATAGAACCCAAAAAGGTTGGGGTTGATCCCACAGGGAATAGGACAAAAATCTATCAAGAGATTATTGATGTATCTAGAAAGTGCAAAAACTAAATAGGGGGTTTGTAAGAAGAGTATTAATAGTAATAATGTTAGAAAATAGGTTTGTTGCCAGCTTAAGATGATCACTAGGACTGTTTTCACCCTGACTTCATAACTCCACAGACTTATCGTGCTCGTCAAACTATCTCAATGTCTTGCATATAGAATCTAAAAAGTCACGTATTACCTAATCATCTCTCAACCTTTAGTATGGGTGAATTTTACTCATCTACTCTCAGTTTGATAGTGTCACATTACTAACCCGATCCCAAATTAACTATCTTTTCTCAATCTCAAGTTAATTAGATGAAGTTTGGTACCTTCAATTAACTGTTGTGATCTCTTTTTCCCAATCTCAACCTCTCTCAAGTTAGTACGAATACATGTGGATTCCTAACATTTGCAACCATCAATAAAGCAATAAATAGAAAGAAATCACAATACATGCAAGACCACCAATCAAGAATGACTTTGCACTTCCTCTACTTTGTGAATCCATCAGGATTCCCACAATCCTAATATGGGGTTTAGCTGCTCGTGATTGTAAGAGTACACATAGAATTCATAACTGGAAGCATATGAATGATCTCACAAATAATTAAGAATGACAACCAAAATCTCAAATTAATATCAAACACTGAAAACCAAGAACAAGAATTCCAAGATCAAAAGTGTATCTGAGAACTCAAAATAATGTAATAAGTATATAGAGTGTGTCATTTAATAATGAAACATCCAATGGGTATTTATTGATACATCATAAAACCTAACAAACCTATCCAAAATAAAGCACGAAATCAAAGTCGGAACAAACCTACGACCCCACTAACAGGTCAAAGGTATGTTCATAGGAATTAGAGGGATCTTCAGTTTTAAAACTTTAGGAATGTAACATATGGACCCAACATACAGGCTTGTAGGTATACTTCAACCTACGGGCCCAATCTACTTCAAACTTTATTGTCACAACCCAAAACAGGGTATAGCCTTAATGGGTATCTCAAGTCCACTGAGGATCGGAGATCACCCCCTATACCTAGCCAGACAGAACATAACACCTTGTAGCGACTGAATCTAAACATATAGCAAGATAGAGAGTAATAACTCGAGACAACTAATAGTGTCATAAAAACCACAACCTAATCCATAGTACTATCCCCAAAGCCTCAATAAAATCAAAAACAATCGAAGTCGGGACATGCCTCTGGCCCTAATAATGATAATGACAATATTAATATTAATGTTAATGTGAACTCTTCAATTCTAGTCTATGAAAGCAAACTGCTGAAATGATCAATTCTTTCGAATGATGGAAGCTCACCTCTTCACTACCGATAATATGAATCGACATAATACACCAACACTGTGCAGGAAAAGTAGTTCTCTAATGCCTGCATCACGTAGGGATATAGCTTCCGGAGATGGTTAGTGGGTTGAGCACTAGCATGAAACTCAGGGATAGTAGATAAAATAATGCCAAGTCAAATCCAATTCAAAACCATATAAATATCATCATATATATATATACATAAACATAAGTAATATGCCGGGATAGGGAACAAGGTTTTCCATGAAGTAAAAAATTATTATGGACTATGCAGCTTAACCATCATAAAAGGCACCCACGGGCTATATGGGTTCAAATCCTCCTATTGAAAGGACCCTAGTGCGTGTTAGTCACACGTACTGAAGAAAATACGAGGGAAAGCTAAATCCATAAGGGAAACTAGTCGTCCTAAGAAATATATCAAGTGTGACCCAAGCAAATGGTCATCAAGGCCAAACCTCACGTTGGTAAACATGAGTTTTCAGTAAAAGTCATCCGAGACCCATACCTTCATGGCTTTGCTACATAACCCCCATTAAGCCCAATCTAAAGCAAGTTTCACATAACCCATTTATTAACCAAAGAACCAACCATTAAGGCACACCATGGGTATCGTCATACCCTAACACTTGAAAACTTATCTCTATGCCATAACAATCACATTAGCTTGGGGGAATACCTCAACCCTCTTTGTTCATTAAATAAAATCATAGCCCAAAATGCATTCAGAATCTATGCTAATTGGTTTACCATTTATGAAATGCATTAATACAGGTGAGTAAGTCAAACCAAGTGATAATTTAATGATTCAAAGATATTCACACAAGTGGGTTGAGGGAACATAATTATTCAAACTGAATTCCAATTTCAAAGCATCAACTTTTGAGAGAAACCATGACCCCTTAGTTTATTCATGGCCTGGGGCTAAGATAACTCAAGTGGGAGAGCCGTGTTATGGGTGCCATACCAATACACCCCACAAGTTTAAAACCATTAATAAATCATAAGAAATGCATAGTTAATCATGGAAAAATAATTTAAGAACCAACCATTCCTAAAACCCTCAACCATGTTGAAACCCACATTCAAAACCATAAAATTAAACCATTTAAATACATGTTTTTCATATAATAAAAGTTGGGGAAGAGTAACATGCCTGAAACATCAAGACGTATGGAGAGAAATCAACCCTAGAGCCCTTGGATGACCTACTTCTTGGAAACCCTAAGTATCTTGAACTTGGGGATTTGTGAGAGTTTGAAAGAGAAATCTGAGAGCTATTTTTTTAGAATAACGTCCCAAGGGTGTTTTATGGTTGTGGGTATTAAGTGGGTAAAGAGGCAAATATCCAAAGTTCCCTCAACTTAAAAGCTGAAAAATTGTCGACAGTAGTTACGGGTCTCATAAAAACTCGTTGAGACACGTTACAACTCGCTACCACGATTCGTAGTCAAGACAGTGTCATTAGGTACACCTAATGCAGACCCTATGACTTACATAATACGACTCCTATCATGACCCTACGACTCGTGGGGTCCAAGTCGTATCTAAGACAGAACCATTTGGGCCTTACACTAGTCACTTATGATTTGTACTATGCGACTTGTATAGAGTCTTTACGACTCATTGGAACCACCTATAATTAGGACAGAAAACTAATCAACAAATATTATTCAGGCTACGATTAGGGTCCTGTGACTCATCATATAACTCATAAGGGGAGTCGTAGTCTGGGTAGTGAGGATAAAATTTCAGAAATTTTTTAATGACCAAGAATCTAGGGTTTGTGTACTCTCCCCCCCCCCCCCTTCTTTAGGATCATTCATCCTTAAATGATAGGAAAAGACATTTATTAGAATGATTCGAGTCCAAACACAACCACACTTACTTTTAACAAAGACAAAAAAACAAAGATGTTAAGGATTACACGTACCTCATGCACGATTATCCAAAGAGGGAAACAGGAATGGGTATTCGGACTTTATGTCCTCCTCGGCTTCGCAAGTGGCTTCTTTACAATTTTGGTTCCTCCATAAAACCTTTACCAAATCCACGTCCTTGTTAAAAACTGGCAGACTTGTCGATCAAAAATCCCAATTGGGACTTTCTCATACGACAAAGAACCCAAGACACCTATACTTTCCAAAGAAACAACCAAAGAAAGATCACTTATGCACTTCTTCAGCATCAAAACATGGAAGACTGGATGAATAAAACCCAAACTCGAAGGCAAATCCAACTCATAATCCATGTTGCCTACGCATACTAAAATACGGTATGGACCAACATAATGAGGACTGAGCTTTCTCTTCTTTCCAAACTGCATCACTCCCTGTATGGGTGACACCTTCAAAAACACCAAATCATCCACCTCAAACTCCAAGTCCCTTTGTCTTACATCTCCATAGGACTTTTTGGCAACTTTGGGTAGCCTTAAGTCTATCCCAAATAACTTTCACCTTTTCTAAATCTTGGTGAACCAAGTTGGGACCATACAACATACTCCCACCAACCTTGAACCACCTAATAAGAGACCTACACCTCCTACCATACAAAGCCTCAAATAGAGCCTTCCAAATACTAGAGTGATAGCTATTGTTATATCCAAACTTAAAAAGAGGCAAATGATCAACCCAACTATCAGCAAAATTGATCACACAAGATCTTAGCATATCCTTCAAAGTCTGAATTGCCCTCTTCGTTTGTCCATCCATCCGAGGGTGGAAAGCGATGCTAAGGTTTACCTTAGTCCCCAAATATCTCTAAAAGGAACACCAAAAATGAGATGAGAAATGAGTACCTCAATCAGATTTGATGGAAAATGAAGCACCATGCAACTTCACAATCTCCCCAGTGAAAAGATTAGCGTAATACTTTATCAAATAATTATTCTTCACTGGCAAGAAGTGAGCAGACTTATTCATCCTATCCACGATAACCAAAATAGAATCAAACTGATGGCGGGAAATTCAATCTCTTAAGACAAACCACCAGGCCTCAAGCGCTCTACCTTCACTTGCTGACAAACCATATACTTGGCCACAAAATTGGCCACATCCCTCTCCATATTATTCCACTAATAAACTTCTCTTAAGTTATGATACATCATTCTGGAACCATGATGAATAGTGTACCTCGACTCGTAAGCTTCAACCAAGATCCTCTCTCGCAACCCATCAACATATGGAATATATAATCTACCTTGGTGCCTCAAGATACCATCACGACCAATCTCAAAAGCCATCACCTTCTGGCGACCCACATCATCCTTGATCTGCATTAAGATAGGGTTCAAAACCTATTTCTCCTTTACCTCAGCACTAAGAGATGACTTTACTACTTCTTGCATAATCACACCACCATCCTCAGAGTCCAAGAGACAAACTTCAAGATTAGCCAACCAATGAATATCCTTCACTAAACTTATTTTTCCACCTCTACATGATATAAGATTCCTATAGATAACCTACTAAGAGCATCAGAACTAATGTTAGCTTTACCTGGATGATAATGAAGACTCATATTGTAGTCCTTGAGCAACTCAAGCTATCTCCTCTGCCTGAGATTCAACTCTTTCTGAGTGAACACATACTACAAACTCTTATGGTCTGAGAAGACATCAACACGAACCCCAAATCTTGAGCAACGCGAGCCATCTCCTCTTCCTAAGATTCAACTCTTTCTGAGTGAACACATACTACAAACAATTATGGTCTATGAAGACATCAATATGAACCCCATATAAATAGTCACACAAATCTTCAAAGCAAAGATCACAGCCGATAATTCCAAATCATATGTTGGATAATTCTTCTTGTGCACCTTCAACTGACTAGAAGCATATCCAACCAACTTTCTATGCTGCATCAACACACAACCTAGTCCTACACGGGATGTATCACAATAGACAACAAAGCCATTGGCACCCTTGGGTAGGGTCAAAATCGGAGCCAAAGTTAACTAATCTCTCAACTTCTCTAAACTACCCCTATAGACTCTTCTAGCCATAATAGAGTCACCAACCAGGGTAGATATAGGAAAGGGATCCGAAATACATTTAGGATGAAAACCAAAATGAATAAACATATAAGGGGTCACATAAGAGAGGGTACACCTTGGATTAAATAGACAATATACATCATGAGAGAAGAGTTTGAACATACCAGTAACAACATCAAGGGATACCTCAAAATCCTGATGGGTGACTAGATTATATAGATGGTTTTGACCAGTTCCAAAGTCGGAAGTAGCACCCTTTGGTGCGGCATCTCAAGAAGCAACAACTAGGACATTATTAGACCCTATAGCAACATCTCCTAAAGGATAGTTCCTCTAAAAGTGGCTAAGTTAGATGCATCTAAAACACTTATTCCTCCCTTCATCACAAAATTCATGAGGAACTTGTCCATAAAATCTACAAGAAGGATGGGATAAAGTTGACTGAGCCCTACTAGACTTTGACTGGGCACCCTAGGCTTTAAATCCATTGTTGTTCTCATAATGGCAATCACCGAATGACTTAGGATAAGGAGCACTAGCTTTTGAATAAGAACCAGAATTCCCCTACTTATTCTTAGACCACTACCTTCCATCCTTGTTATTATTTTGCTGGCCACCACCCTGCTCAGAAAACTAAGATCTCTTGCTTTGCCTCTTCCCTATTTTAGTATATTTCTTCTTTTCATCTTTGACCTACTACATATACACCACAAGCCTATACATATCCATATCACTATTTAGAAAGGTGTCCTTACACTCCAATACCAAGTTTTGAGATAAGCCCAAAAAAACTTTCTCATCTTAGCCCATATATTAGATACTAATTTTGGGGCATAACGGGACAGCTGATGAAACTTTAATACATACTTCTTCACAGATATTTTGACTTGCCTCAAATTCATAAACTCCTCAGCCTTTACCTCTCTTAACTCTTAAGGAAAGAAGCGATCAAGGAAAGAACTCAAGAAATCCTCCTATAATTTTAACTCTGCATCCTCACCCCTAGACTGATTCAATTTCTCATACCACTGATATGCCACATTCTTCAGCTGGTATATAGCAAATTCCATACCCTCAGATTCAGAATCATATATTACATAGAGAATCTTCTTCATGTCATCTATGAACCCTTGAGTATTTTTCTCAACCTTAGATCTAGTAAATATCGAAGGATTCAGCCTCATAAACTAGCCAACTCTAGTGGCCTCAGAAAAAACTCTCAGCAACATCAGCATGACCCAACTGACGTGATTGAGATGTCACCAACTAGGCCAATTGATAAATGAAATGACAAAACTCAGCATTAGTAATATCTCCTAGAGGTGACCAAATAAGAGTGTTAACAGTGGGATAAAGATCTGTCGGGGCCGATGGAACTCCACTAGGGAAATTAGAAGCAATGACCCAGGACCAGGTCTGAACTCAATGAGTAGGACAAGCTTGTCTACATTGTTCTCAAGCGGGACAGAGGAGTTTCCACGAACATCAGATCATATGGGAGTCATGATCTGAAAAATGAACAAATAGGAATTAGAGGAGATTTGAATAACCTAGACTCTATAGCCCAAAAGTAGATCACAAAAAAGGGAAACATTATTAAATTCCTCGTAGCCCCTTTCTTATAAGTATGACACACTACTCACCCATAAAATAGATACTACTTGACACAGCTTTGGGGATACCCAATAACACAAAACCTAGGCTCTGATACCAACTTTGTCAAGATAGGAACCAGGGCCTGGCCATGACGAGTATCTCGAGTCCACCGAGGAACGGAGACCACCCCCTTTACCAAGCTAAATAGAATATATAATAGTAGCTAAAATCCAAACAAATAACAAGATAAAGAGTAATAACTTGAGACAACTAATAGTGTCAATCATCATAACAACCCAATCCACAGTAATATCCATAAAGCCTCAACAAAATCAAAAACAATCTATGTTGGGACATGTCCCCCAACCTGAAATTAAAAATAACAATGCTAATGTTAATGATAATGTGAAATCCTCAATTCTAGTCTATGAAAGGAAATTGATGAAATGATCAAGTCTTCTGGAGGATGGAAGCTTACCGCTTCACCATCAATGACAGAAAAACCAAGATAATCAACCTAACACTATACAGAAAAAATAGAAGTATCTCTAATGCCTGCATCGTGTGGGGACACAGCTTCTAGAGATGGTTAATGGGTTGAGCACTAGCATGAAACTCAAGGATAGGAGATAAAATAATGCCAAGTCAAATCCAATTCAAAACCATATTAATATCATCATCATATATACATAAACATAATTAATATATCTGATAGGGAATAAGGTTTAGTATGAATTAAAATATTATCCTAGACTATGCATTTTAACTGTCATAAAAGGCACCCATGGGCTATATAGGTTCAACTTCCCCTGTTGAAAGGGCCCAGTGCGTGTTAGTCACACGTACTGAAGAAAATTTGAGGGAAAGCTAGAGCCATCAAGGCAACTAGCCATCCCAAAATATATATCAATTGTGACCCATGTAAAAGGTCATCAAGACCAAACCTCACATCGGTAAACATGATTTTCCAGTATAAGTCATCCGAGACCCACACCTTTATGGCTTTGCTACATAACCCCCATTAATACCAATTTAAAGCAAGATTCACATAACTCATTTATTAACCAAAGAACAACCATTAAGTCACACCATGGGTATGTCATACCCTAACACCTTCGGATTGGGTATGGTTTTCTTCTTGCTTTTCATTTATTCACTTCACATTTTTATTTTTCATTTTCTTATTTCTTTTTTCTTTTACACACTTTTATACCACACCTAACCCTACTTTATTTTTCTTATTTTTCAAAACCTTTTTTCATACCCATTTTTAGTTATGCACCCCTATTATATCCACCCTAAGCTTAGGTATTTTTACTTTGTTGAGGTACACAGTATCCAAGGAGGGACCAAGGCCAAAACAGATTCATTGTTATTAATCGGTAATTGACAAGGTGAAATAAGAAAACAGGTTAATTTAGGCTGAAATTAGGGGTCAAGGGATACTTATTCGCATTTGATTAGTCTTTTAGGCTTAGAGTGGACTTATTCAAACATGACCTATGCTCATGTCCTAAATAATTATCTTTCAAGCTAGGCAATACTAACTGGGCAAGTTTTGGATTAAATACATAATAAAAACTAGGTAAGTGCCTCACACACAGATGTACAGGGTTATATTATTAACTACTACATGTCTAGTTCATACAATGCTAAGATTTGATTGTTTTGTTCCTAATACTAATGCCATAGAAAGATTCAAACAATGGTCATACATATATTTACACAAACATTTCACAAAAAATTTTAGAGGGGTATCATATTTTTTAAACACTTAAAAAAAACATGTCAACTACACTTAGGTTCCTTATTTATCTTCTAATTAAATATAAACAACATATAACATAAAACAACATAATACGATACCTAAACATGTCATTTCTAACTAAGATAAAAACACTTTGGGGAAAAGAGACACGGCAACAAAAACCTCAAAAGGATATTTAAACCCACAAGTAGTCCTACCCTTATCAAATAGCATACATTGTCCCTAATGCATTAGGCCACGACAAAGCAAGAGAGTTAAAAACATACCTGTGGCACCTTAGGTGCGTAGATCTAATATCAATCAAAAATAACACAAATTATCACAAAGGAAAAAATAATATAACATTTTGGATTGCCTCCCAAGTAGTACCTGATTTAACATCGCGACACAATGCGAGGACCTTAATTACTCAGACTTCATCCAGGTAGCCATAGGGTTGGCCTCCAGGGTAATAAATATTTTTTATTACCAAAAACACTTATATGTCAATTGGCTACTTCATAGTTTTTCACACATTGAATATGACTCCTCATTATTCAGCCTATACTTAAGTTCACCTCTTTTCATATCCACCAGTGCTCTACCCGTGGCTAAAAATGCTCTTACCAAAATTACGGGCATCTTAAAATCAACCTCACAATCCAATATAACAAAGTCAACCGAAATGATGAAGTTGTCCACTTTGACCAACACATCAAATAATATACGCATGGCCTTCTTAACTGTATGATCTGCCATTAATAACCGCATCATCGTGGGTTTGAGGGGTCTCAACCCCCATTTTTTGAACACTGCCAGCAGCATCAAGTTAATGCCTGCAGCCAAGTCACATAAATCCCTAGAAAATCTATATGACCTAATCGTATAAAGAATTATAAAGGCACCGGGGTCACCTTTCTTTTGCATGGGAAATCGAGATTTAATTATGGTATAATGATATAGACCACCAATATCCTCATAACTAATAGCTCTCTTCTTCATCACTACATCATTTATAAATTTTACATAGTCAGGCATTTTCTCTAAAGCTTCAAAAAGAGAGATGTTCACACTCAAATCCTTCATCATAGAAATAAACTTCTTATACTTCCCATTTTTGTCTTTTTGCTTTAATATTTAGGGAAAAGGTTGGGAGGTTGTGGAAAAGGCTTCAAGACTTGTTCGACCTCCTTATCTTTTCCTTTATCATTATCCAGATCATTTCTCTACTCACGACAATTCCTACGATGCTCACCATTAGTAACCAACTTCTCAGTTTCATCTTTCGGTGCATTATCAACATCACCAATATCATTCCTTACCTCATCAACTACAGGCATATATGAATTAATAGTATCCTTACCACTCTAAGTGGTGATGTCTAGAAAGCGATTGTCGTTCTTCTAATTCTGAATGGTATTACTTGAAAGAGTGCTTAGTTGATATTGATTAAATATAAATGATATCTAACCAAACTGCTGCTCAAGCTGCTTAATCGTGGTAGCATGCAATTATAATTTTTTTCTCGAACCTAATATATCTACTTTGATCTCCTCAAGGAAACTTTTTTGGATCTTTGAATCCTTAACCATCTTATCAAGAAATGCTTCCATCCTCGAGTCAACATCACGGTTGCTCAGTGGAATATATAGACCACTCTTCTCTTTATAATTATCTTTTCTCCTTCAGTCACCATTACATTCTCTACTTTTATCCCTGATAACGCTCATCTATACTATTTAAAGTGGTAGAGGATGGTTGTTGTCAATATCCCAACTTGTGTTGAGGTTGAATCCATAAGGAGTGAAAGATAGAATTCTAATCTTATGGGTGATTAAGTCCTGCGAAGATAATACCCAGAGTGTTAGTAAAGTAAATGACATAGGTAAAAATAGGTAGGGTTTGATTAAGGGGGGATGTATGTCAAATCTTGGGATTATGTCTACCTAAAGTCAATTTAGGTGTAGATGTGTAAGATTTGGTGCACATGCAAGTAAGTTACTAATGTGGTAGGATAGGTCTAGGGCCCTTGAGGTTAATTTCTCAATAAAACCTCAAATATTTCACTTGTCGACCCTTTTGGGTACCTAACAAGTATAGCAATCATATTCACCCACTACCTCGATTTGAGCATCCCTATTTATAGGATGATACCCAAGGTAAAGTCAACTACAAAATCACCCTTATGTCAAAGATAGTGAAAATAAGTAAACCAAACCTAATAATTGTATACTAATTCCTTGGTTCCCACATCCCTCTTTTAAGGATGATGAGGGTTCCTAGAGTTCACCTAAACCCCTCTTTTAAGGTGGTTTAGGCTTTCAAGAGCATGAGTTTTTCTAACATAAACCCATGTGGGTATTTGGGGCTTTCACCTATAAATTCCAACTGATTTAATCAAGCAATAGTATAACCCATTATCATTTAACTAGCATATACACATATACATCACAACCCATAACTAATTTGCATATTAGTTCAACATAATTCTAAGATTATAAGATTTAGCTACTCATGAAGAAAAGAAAGAAACACATACCAAATGGGTTGTTTAAGGCATCCATTCTTCATAAGTACCAAAATCCAAATTCCAAATCAAATTTATAATTCTTGCACAATTTAGGGTTTCAATTTCAAATTCAAAGTATTGCTAATCTCTAGAATCCCAAAAATAAGAAATCCTTTTAAGCTTTTAAATGAATTAGGGTAGGATGCTAAAAATTATGAAAGTGCCCCTGAGCTAATTCCCGTGTGGCTGCTATCCACCAGATTTAACACAACCGTGGCTATCGTGATCGTAGGTAGATCAGTGTGATCATAGTTGCTGCCTTCTTGACTGGTCACAATCGCGGCCCTCAGGCTGCGATCGTGGTAATTGAGGTATGTTTCTGCTCCAAGTCTTCCATTTGCACTTTTTTTGATCCTTTTTAGCTCAAGTCTATATCTTTCTATCTCATAACCTATATGTTTGCAAAATACGGATATTAGTGCATTTAATCATAGATATGTCTCATTTATTCTTTCAAAATATGGTAATGTGCATGAATGTCGAGTGCAAATGAGTGGTAATGAATGCTCCTATAGCTTTATGGTCTTGATAAATAGGGTGTTCAAGAAGTACTTGGATATTTTCACCGCTCATCAGTTCCTATACCTGTTGCCGTAATAGTTTCGATCTTAATTCCCTTGCTTCAAGATCCAAGTGTCATGATTAGACCCTTGGCTTAAAAACCTGCCATCTCTCTGTCCAAGTACTTTTCTTCCTCCTTAGAGTCAGACTCATCATATCTAATAGATTTACCTTATGCACCCACTGCATATATCTTTTCTGCTCTAATGACTACAAACTATTTAGTAAGCAACCTAATCTCAATCCACAGTAGTGCTACCTCTTGAGCGAATGTCTCATCTAGGGATCTCTGCTCATTAAAAGCTCCAATAGAATAAGTATTATCTCACTTATCTATCTCTCGAGTATGTCATCCTCGGTCTATTTTAGTAATTCGGTCTAAGATTTCTGCAACGTACTCAATGAAAGTTTATGAATGCCCTACCGATAATAGTATCATCCACAATCTTGGTATTTGCATTCAAGGCTCTATTGAATATCTCTAGCAAATTCCTCCCTGAAATCCTGCGATTGGGAACATTCATGAGTTTTTTCTTAAACCTCAACCATGTCTCATACAGTGCCTCTGAATCTAATTATTTGAAATTATAAATCTCATCCTTTAACTGGAAAATTTTAGAAAGCAAGAAAATCTATCCAAGAATTATTGTTGCAACTTATTCCAAGTGGTAATGGACCTATGAGGTAGCTCTCCTAACCATAATGTTGCTTCACTTGTAAGAGAGAATAGGAACTACCTAAGTCTAAGGCTTCCGGACTCACCCCTGGTAGATTATATGAAGTGAAAATCCCCACAAATTTCATAGTGTGCATGTTTGCATTATCGATAGGCAAACCAGCAAACACACCCTTCAGATTAGGCAACTGAACCATTGTACTCATAATGTCAAATTTAGTTCCTTAGGGAAACTCTGGAGAAATGATAGATCCTATATCGATCAGTTCAACATACCTTAAATCTTCTTCCAAATCATCATAAACTAGCAAGTAATAATAAGCGAGTGGTTGAACTCAATTTTTTTGAAGTCTTTCTATGTTGAATGTTGCTCGATGGTCTACTTCCTCTTATCTAGACCTTTCCTCATCATATTAGGCCAATGCTAACGTTGCCTTCTCTTGATCTATCAACTGGTTAGTACTTTTCTCAATAATCTTAAGAACACCATGTAGAGGTGAAAAATTCAATGCATTTGGGTCATCATGAATCCCTTTGTGTCGGGCTTTATTCTCATACTTTTCTTGTCTCTCCATCTTATAATTCTGTCATAAGGTCCATTCAAGATCAGATCAAATAGAATCAAGGGATTTCTTTAACTTCAAGTACTAGGCATAAGCTAGTGTACACCCCATAAATAACAGACAATAAAAAAACCAACAACCTCAACAACCATAATCAATCAATCCATAATCGAACTCCCCGGCAATGGAACTAAAATTTAATGTCACCTAAATTACACCTCCTAAAAAGTAAAATATGGTCTCTTATTAAATATAGAACCCAATAAGGTTGGGTTCAATCCCACAAGGAATAAAACAAAAATCTATCACGAGATTGCTGATGTAGTTGGAAAGTGCAGAAAGTAAATGAGGGGTTTCTTAAGAACAGTAGTAATAGGAACAATGTTGGAAAATAGGGTTGTTATTAGTATAATACAATCACTAGGACTATGTTCCCCCAACTTCATAACTCCACAGACTTATTGTGCTCATCAAACTATCTTGGTGTCTTGCATGTAGAATCTAACAAGCTATGTATCACCTAACAGTCTATTGATCTTGATTTGGGTGAATTTCACTCATTTTTTCTCGATCCCAGAGTATCGATTCCTAAACCTTATTATGGATCCCAAATTAACTATCTCTTCTCGGTCTCAAGTTAATTAGATAAAGGTTGGCAGCTTTAAACTATTATCGTGATCTCTCCTTCCCCAATGTCAACCTCTCTCTCAGGTTAGTATCAAATACATATGGGTTCCTAATATTTGAAACCGACAAGAAAGCAATCAATATGAAATAAATCACAATACATGCAAGAACACCAATCAAGAATGACCTTGCTATTCCTCTAATTTATTAATCTATCAGGGTTCCCACAACCCTATTTATGGGGTTCATCTGCTCATGATTGTAAGAAAACACAGAAAATTCATAATTGGAAGTATATGAATGATGTCACAATTAATTAAGAATGAAAACCAAAATCTCAAATTAATATCAAACCCTAAAAACCAAGAACAAGAATTCCAAGATCAAAAGTGTATCTCAAAACTCAAAACAATGTAATAAGTGTATACAGTGTGTCACTTAATAATGAAACATCCAATGAGTATTTATAGATACCTCAAAAAAACTAAAAAACCTATCCTAAAAAAATAGGAAATCAGAATCAGCACCAACTACGACCCCACTTATGGGTCGTACGAAGTACCTTCAGGCTGTAGGTTGGTACATAGGAATCAGAAGGATCTTCATCTTTTAGAACTTCAGTATTGCAACCTATAGACCCAACCTACGGGCCTATAGATACTACCTATGGACTGTAGGTAGGTCTCGTAGGTAGCCTTTTTGCTACTCTTCATTATTTTTTGCTCCTTCTCTACTCCGAACTCTATTCTCCTGCAACACCAACATAAAAACACATCACATCTAATAAAATTACCTAAGCACTTGTATAATTTCCTTATTTCAAGCATCGAAAGTGCCATGAAACCATGGCACATTAATATGGAGTGACTCTAAGAGTTTTCAAGGAAAAGAACATAAAAAATAAATAAATAGTTTCTCACGCAAACAAGTGCGAGGCTTACCAGAAATATGCTAACTCGAATACTCTAGCTAAAAAAATCCTTACCAAGGTCACCTGTGTTCTTTAAAAAATTGTAGCGAGGAGTGAAATGAATGCTCAACGAGTAATGACACTTAACCACAATCATTAATGGAAACAAGTCATAAAACATCATAAACAAATTCCCTTTTAGAAAACAGTAATGATAAGCAGTATCATTTTTTTATTTAAACAAGATTAAGGAATTGTTTAGTAATAAAATCAATAAGCAGTGTATCATATCAAAAATTACATATTTGGAAGGTTTTCAAGAATGAATCATGTAATCAGTGTGAATTTCTGCTTCAAGAAAAGTCAATAATTGTGGACCCCTCATAAAAGGGTTAAAATAATATTACTAGTAGGTCCCTCATCTAGGAAGATCGATAATTATATGTTAGTTATACCTTCCCACTAGAGAGGGTTGTAACAGAAATTGTAAATACAAGGTGCACCAGGTCTAGCGAAGCAGCAGTTAGCTACGAAATTTAAATCAAGGTCTACTCCCATTTATACTTTATTTATAGATTATAGGTACCCATATGAAAGAATTTTCAAAATAGTATAGGGCATTTAAGTTCATATCAAAACATACTACATATAAACTTTAAATGAAACACATGTCAGAATACTTATTTCACAAGAAAAATATCAGTAATCATATCTCAAGTAACAGTAAATATATCTTATAACGGTAGTAACTTCCCAAATAACCATTTCAGTATCATATCAAGTAAAAGATTTGCCCCACATGCAATTTCAAAGCATTTAGTATCTCTTGTTTCATCAAAATCAAGTATAAAATATGTAAGTAACAAACACAATTATGGTAAGGTTACTCCTCATAGTACACTTGTCGGATACCAAATTTTTCACCTTGAACAATGGGTAAGTGACTTTCTTCTATAGAATCTATAATCACATCATATCAATCTCGTGTTAATTTCCTTGTTTAGGATAAAACATGACTGCTTTAAACTACCCAACTCTAGATATTTCATGATTGGCTTTCAACTTGTCAACTTATACTAAATTTTTGCTTCAACTCATGAGAACATACTTATAGCTAATTTTTCTCTCTATCATAAATCACAATAACCTTACTGCCAAATTTTATTCTTTGGTTAAGCTGAAAATATGAAAATTACAATCCAATCATTTAATATTCTCATTTCGTTCATGAGAATTTAAAATATTTTTCTATCATTTTAACCCTTGATTCTTAAACTTTCAATCCCAAATATAAAGCCATGATTTATATGAGTAAAATTTATGAACCAAGTTAAGAAATTTACCTCATTTTCCTAGTTCTCTTTAGTTATCCTATCGATGGTTGGGTCCTCTTTGTGCTCCTCCAAAAGAACACCAAAAAAATCAAAACCTTTGTTGCTTTCTTTTTAAAAAAAAATTGTAGGTTGAAACTTTTTTTCCTTGGCCTTGCACAAAAGGCTGGTGACTGCTTTGTTTTTTTTATACACGTAATGGGCATAAGCCCTTTTAAATCCCTCTATATATTTTCTTGTTGGTCAAGTGGGCCTTGACCTATTTTTTCTCTTTCTTTCCCTTTTTTTTGGGTTAAATTTTATTTAGCTCACTTTCTCATATCTTCATATTTTTTTCTTTTGCAACTACAAACACTCATTAATTAATGGTATGGGGTATTACACTGTGCTCTCTTCTTCTCGTCCGTTTGTTTCTTATTTCCCCAATTCTTGTGGCTTGTTTATAGGCTTTATTCAGCTTTCAAAGTTGCTCCAATTATCTCCTACAAAATATCTCATAATAAATATTAGGTCACACAATTCAATAGGGCTTATCAAAGTACACTAAAACAAACATAGGCTAGGCTAGTCTAATTAGTTTTCTCTTTTAAACTCTATTTGATTCTTTTGACTCTTGACTTATTTCAAATGCACCTCAAGAACTCTAAACATGCAAATTAGACATAAATACACAAATACACACTTTATATTTCACTAAGCACATCCAGTTATTCTTAAAACTAAGCTAAACATGCATAGTAATGACACTTAGGTGTATAAATATACCTAAGATTAATAGTTTTCATGCGGGTTAAAATTAAGGTTGTACAGGTATAGTTTGCAAAATTACAAACCATAGCTACTTTGTCTATCAATTGTATTTTTCTTCCAAAATTCCACTTAAGTACATATACAATTCTGGAATAAGATCTACTTGAAGAACGAAAATTTCTCATCAATCATGCAGATGTTTTTTTTTCAAATATTTTGTTTTTTTCATATAGACTATTACAACTTTCAAAATAAAAAAATAAAACTCAAACTAAAATTCCTCTGATTTTTCATACGATTTCAGAAGTTAAAATACAATTTCAATGTACTTATACATTCTATGTATTTATCCATGAAAATTAGCTATGAATACAAATATAAATGTATAATTGATAGTTGATACAGATGAAAATTAGCTCTGAATTTAACATCTAAACACAAATCTAAAGACCTATAATTCATATATTAAAGATAAACATGAATTGGTACAAATTCAAATGTATAAATTGATATAAGTTCAGATTATATGTATAAATATACAAATTTAAATGTATAAATTCATGCAAACTGGAGAATTATCAAGTGATATATATAACACAACATATCCAGTGTATTGCCACAAAGTGGGAACTAGGGAGGATAAAGTGTATGATGTCCATACAACTACCTAATATAAAGTAAAGAGGCTATTTTTGATAGAGCCCTGACTCAGGATAAATAATAGTATAAAAAAATAGGCACAACAAACAAATGCGGTAATACACTAGTAGCTAATAAAAAAACAAGACATCGACAAACTAATACTAAACACAATCTATCCAAAAATCACAAACATCACCTGACACAACGAATAAGAAAATATAGGACGCATGTATAACAGTATGACCACACGTACAATTACAAACAAAGCACCCATTCCTACTACCAAGGACGTGTTCCTACCCATTAACCCTCTACATTAATTTGTGTCTTCCACACCTTCTCATTAGGGCCATGTCCTCGTTAAACTATAATTATTTCATGTCATGTCTAATCACTTCCTTTAAATATTTCTTTGACCTATTTCTATCCCAACTGAAGCTATCTCTATCCAACCTCTCATACCTCAGTACTGGGGCATCTATGCACCACTTTATCATATGCCCGAACCATCTTAACCAAACTTTCTACATTTTGTCTTCCACCAAAGCCATTCCTAGCTTCTCTCGAATACTCTCGTTCCTAACCTTATGTCTCCTAGTAAGTCCACACATACATCGCATCATCCTCATATCTGCCACCCTCAACTTTGGATATGAAAGGTCTTGATTGGCCAACACTCTTCTCCATACAATATATCTGGCCAAACTGCCACTCTGTAGAACTTGTCTTTAAGTTTAGGAGGCATCTTCTTATCATACAAGACTCCTAAAGTAAGCCTCTACTTCAACAACCCTACACCATTATGGTGTATGGAATCCTCATCAATATCTCCATTTCTCTGAATCACAAACTCAAGATTCTTTAAATTATCTCTTTTTTAAATGGATTGGGAATCCAGCTTCACTACCATGTCAGCGTCATGTATCAAATCATTAAACTTACACTACACATATTCCATTTAGGTCCTACTCAACCAAAACCCTTTAGACTCTAGGGCTTGTCTCCAAACCTCTAACTTATCATTAACTCCTCCCCAGGTCTCATTAAATAGTACTACCTCATTAGCAAATAACAAATACCAAGTCACCTCCCATTGAATATGCCACACTAATACATCCCTTACTAAGGTGAATAGAATGGACTAAGTGTCGATCCCGGGTGCAACCCCATCAAAACAAAAAAGTGCTTCGAATCTCCTCCCACCATCCACACACGATTCATACCCCCATCGTATGTGTCTTGAATCAGATTTGTGTATACCATGGGAACACACCCCTCTAGCCTCCAAGCACCTCTTCATAGCCTTCGTAGGGACTTTATCGTGTTCTTTCTCAAGATCGATGAACACCATGTGTAAGTCCTTCTTTTTCTCCCTATACTTCTTCACTACTCTCCTCACGGGATGAATAGCATTGATAGTCAAGAAACCTAACATGAATCAAAAATAATTCTCATAAATAGTCATTATCCTCCTCAGCCTCAACTCTACCACCCTTCCCAAACCTTCATATTATGACTCAACAACTTGATACCTTATAGTTATTTCAACTTTGAATATCACCCTTATTTTTGTACAATGGAATTATCATACTCCATCTCTAAGTTCGAGTATCTTCATCATCTTAAAAATAATGTAAGCAACTCGGTCAACTACTCCCTACCTACCACGCTAGTGCTCTTCCAAAAATCTACTAGAATCACATCTGACCCAATCGCCCTACCCCTATGTATCCTACGAATCCCTTAACCTCTTCAACCCTTATACTTCTATAATAATCGTAGTCGCAACACCTTTTTTAGTTCTCCAAATCCCCCAACTCAAAGTTTATATAAATATATAATATATATATATATATATAATATAATATATATATATATATATATATATATATGAATTTGACTGAATCCATAGCCCATGAGTTATATCGGCCTCTGCAAATAAGTTGTGACAAAACAATCCACAAAGTATGATAAAGACTTATTAACGACTAAATTGCAACATAAAAAATTGGATGGTTCAAATACGTATTATGTAATTCTTTAACAGTTACATAATTCTCTATATCATAATGAGAAAAATAGAATAAATGTGAAATTATTATCATATATAACTTTTTTATTTTAAGTATGAAAATTTTTTAGAATTATACATAATTTTTCTGATGTATAGGAAAGGCAAACTCAATTTATTTTTAAAAATAGGAAAATGGCTCGATGGACCCTTGTACTATGTTTGTTTTGTAATGTGGATACTCTTACTTACATGTTTATCATCTGGACACTTGAACCCACTAAAAAGCAACATTTTAAACACTTTTTGGTTGAGTGCAACACACTCTCTCTATGTCAGATGCCACGTCTGCCACATCAGCTTCCATGTCATTTTCAGGTATTACATTAAATCCTATGTCATTTTTAAAATGATACATAAGAAATTAAATATTAAAATAAATTTAATAAAATAAAAAAATTATAAATTGTAGAAAAGTTTAAATAATCATGTTTTTATTTTTACTTATAAATTAAATATCAAATTCATTCCAAATAATTAAAATTCTTCTCAAACTAATTTAAATTTTTAACTGTAAATTCATATATAGAAACATAATGAATTTTTTATTTTTAAGTTTTAATATCTTTAACAAATTCACAAAAACTATAAGAAAAAATTATGATATTTTTCTAGAAAAAAATTTGGGATGGGGGTTGTAGAGTGGGGGTAAGGTTAGGAGGTGAGGAAAAAAAAATTTTAATTTTTTAAAAGAAAACAAATTTAAAGAATAATTTATTTATTTATTTAGGGGGTGTTGGTAGGAGGTGGGGGTGGGGTAAGAATTTTTTTTGAAAAGTTTTTCAAAAAATAAAATAAATTGGTGTTGGAAGAGGAAGTTGGTAGGTGGGGGGAAGGGGTAGGGGTGGATGAGGGTGAGGGTGGGGTATGAAAAAGTTTTGACATTCTTTAGAAAAATTAATTTTTAAAAAGTTTTGGGGTAGGGGTTTGGTAGAGGGTGGGATAAGAAAAAAGTTCAAAATTTTCTAAAAAATAATTATGGAGGGGGGGGGGGGGTCGAGGTAGGAGGTGGAGTTAAATACTATAAGATGAAAGGTAAAATAGGATTATAAAATATTAAGTAAGGGCATAATTGAAAAAAATAAGCAAACCATGGATGCCAGCAAATCGGTGATTACATAAGCTGAGGGTTTTCATGGTAACCAAACCATTAAACTAAATCATACCATACATTTTAAGACACAATCAAAATAAACATGGTTTTCTTAGTAACCATATCATATCATGGAAAACTACCATCCAAATAGTGTATAAGGAGCACAAGCTGGTTTTTAGTAGTATAATTAAGGAGTAAAGATTATTCTTGTTTTACATAAATAAGACTAGCTGCATAAGGCCGGTTCTAAGTTCGAGCCCAAGTTCATGATACCAAAAAGTAAATTTAATTTAAAAAATATATATAACTTACGTAACATTTTTATTATTGCATAATTTAAGGACTTCATTTATGAGAATAAATTATGAAGGAGATTAGAAAACACAAAGGATATAGAACTCAAGTTTAAAGAAACAAATGATATGTTCACTATGTTTTTTTCTTCACATTTGATTGGTTAAATTTTTTAAAATTGTATTGTTTAGGAAAATAAGTTTTTTAAAAATTTAGGAAAATGGCTTCATGAAAGTAGAAAAGTTATATTCTACTAGTAGAATTTCTCATTCATTGGGTCCTCACTTTCCAATACACCTTGTGTTAACCCTACCTCATAGCTCCTACCTTGTCATCCCATACTCCCAGCTCTTATAGTAATTTAAATTATATAAAAATGATTTTTGAATAATATTTTTTACTTATATACCGAACACAAGGAAATAATTAAAAATATTTTTTTTGAAATATTTTTTTAAAATAATATTTTTTATTAAAAAATATTTTTATACCAAACACACCCAAAAAAAAAGAATGTGGGGTATTATTAGTATGAAATTATAAATTCTCTGATTGGAAATCAAGTTGTAACTTCAAAATCGCATTTTACTAAAAAGTACAATAATATATAATGTACTCTATCAGTTTTATTTTGTTTTACATTTGTTGATTTGATACTCCCCTTAAAAAGCTATTAATTATATATTGAAAGAATATGATTGACAACTATTATGTTGTATAGTTACTTAATGATAAGGATAATATAAAAAGAAAATAATAAACCTCTCCTGATTTCCTTAAATAATAAGTAAAAAAGAATATTTTCAATATAAAAGATCAAGCAAAATGAAAGAGAAAGAGAAAAATATATTCTCTCAATTTCTCTTTACTTGTCTCTTTGACTTGACAATGCATAGAAGAAATTATATATTAGGAATAAAACATATAAAATTATGTTTATTAATTGTATTTTGAAAATTTAAGGTTGACTACGAATTATACTGTATGTAGTTACTGAATAAATAAGAATAATATAGAAAAAGAATTAATCTTTCATGATTTGCTAAAATAAATAAGTAAAAATAATAATTTTTAATATAAGAAATAAGCATACAAAAACAAGTAATTTAATAAGAAACAAAACAAAATTTACAAAAAATTACTACCATATATAATTCAATTACAAAGGTCAAAATAAAAATATTATAAAATAGAACATGAGACAAAACTAATAAATGTAGGAAAAAAGCAATATGCATGTGTAACTATTGTATTGCATCGTAAAATTTGTGAGGACTACCAAACTTCAACATTCTCTCTATATAGTTTTTTTTGTTATGGTTAAATTTCTAAGTAAACTCTAAACTTTTTTTGGGGGGGTGGTTTTTTTGTTGCATTGGGTAAGCCTTTTTTTGTGCAAATAAAAGTTATATTATATATAGATCTACGTCTACAAGGGAGTTACTTGTGGAAGAGCCATTGTACACACACTAACAGCAATAGTTGTTGCTCCTGTACTGCTAATATTTACAACCTGATAAGTAAGACTACTAATATTATACAGCATTGATATCTGAGCAGACGTCCCTATCTTAACTTTCTGATGTGATAAACCTTCATATATATATCATCCAGCAAAATATACACAATGGGTGTTGGAGGTTCCATATTATAGTAATAATAGTAGTAGGACTATCTAGTATCGCCAGTGCATCTGCCAACTTATTCTTCTTACTATAGACGTGCTTTAGATGTGGATTGTTCATCCTACACATCAGGCATAAGCCACTAGAGAGTAAAGAAGAACTATCATCAGATAACTTATTTAAGAGTTCTACAACTTGGCAGCAATCCACATTAATCTCCAAATTTATACAACAATACTAAATGGCTAGTTGAAGTCCAAATCGTAAAGCCTAAAGTTTGCCTCTAAGAAGCTTGGAGTACAAACCCTCGTGAAAAAATCTAATAATCAGTCCCCCCCTTAAAATTTCTAAATACACCCGCTATAGAGACTAAGCCCAACTCACTATCAAAGCTAGCATTGGTGTTGAGCATGATAAAGAGAGGAGCAGGGGGCATCCATTTCACATACAAGGTCATCAATCGTCTAAAAGGTTTACACCGTCCAGCTAGGAACCAATATTCAGTTGCAGTACCTATAGTATCAGTAAGGGATGTTTGAAAGGCTACATTATCAAAAATACATCTATTGTGGAAAGAAAAATCATCCATAAATAGTATCCCAACAGAACTTTATTAGGAATTGCGGAAGGGGCTTATTGATGAGGTATAATACTGAAAAAATATTGTAATCAGAGGGCTTGCCAATGGAAACTTATAACATATGGTTGTAATAAGTGTATTTGTTCTATGACCCCTAGTTGAAACCATGCTGGCTCAACTGATTTACAAGTTAAGAAGATATGATTGATCAATTCCTCACCAGATGAATTACATCCTTTATATGCTGGAGAGGGAATATAGTGTATAAAGTATAGATAAGAGGCTATCGGAAGCCGGTTATGGTTCAAAATCCAAATAAAATGGCGGATTTTTGGTGGCAAATCAAGTTTCCAGATCCAGTAGAATAAATCTACAGATGAGTTCGCATAATCAGCTGGATCATTGGATAAAAATATAGCATTATAGCATGAACTAATGGTAAAGGACTTTCAGTATTTTAAGCCTCATCTGAGTCTATTTATTAAGGTCCTATCGTGAATGGGAATGTGAACAACTTTGATTTGCGACAAGATTTCTAAGGGAGAACAAAAAAAGCATGATAGATCCCAATAGTTTCTTGATCTGTACCAAGAAATTTTTGCTCGAAACTTATATTACAGGAGTGGGCCTTGTATCAACCTACGTAGAGGGATGTTTGGCCCAATCGAGGCATCATTAAAGAAACCAATATGGTCCCTGTTCGCCGATTGCCATTGCAAACCAAGTTGGAACTAGTTCCAACCTATTATAAGTGTCTTCTAGATTCGTGACGTGCTGTCTCATTTGCCTAAATATTTAGCTCATAAAATATAGGCCCAAAGAGATGGCGAGCGAAAAATATGCCAAGATGAGGATGCTAGAAGGGCTAGATTTTTATTGCCAATCGATTGAATACCTAAACCTCCCTAATACTTAGGCTTTATGATCGAAGCCTAATTTAAAAGATGGATCTTCCTACTAGTGGGAGAAGTAACCCAGAAGAAATTTCTTTGGTAGGTTTCCATTTTGCTAACAATATGAGCAGGAAGTTTCAGAAGATACATTACATGGTAGGGGAGACTATTAATAATTGAATGAATTAACGTAGTTCTCCTAGCCGTTGAAAGAAAAATAGTCTTTGTTATGGCTCGAACCAGGGACTGGCCGTTATGGGTATCTCAAGTCTATTGAGGATCGAAAACCGCCCCTTAACCTATTCCAATATAATCAATATATATATATGACAAGATAGGAAAGATAAACCCAAAAGTCTATATAAGATCAATATCTGAAAACCATTTACAATACCGAACATCAACCATAATGCCCATATCCACAGTAGTCCAACAAAGTCTCTAACAAACCAATTACAAGTAAAATATCAGGATATGCCCCAGGCCATAGCTAAAACAAATCTAAGATAAAGTCTAAGACAAGGGAAATTAAAACATGAAATGAAGTCTTCCGAAGGATGGAAGCTCACCACTTAAAGTCAACTCTCGATCTAACCACGAACACCTGATTACTGTATAGGAAAGGTAGACTTGCCTTTGGATCTTGCATTGCATAGGGATACAGTGTCTGAAGACGGTTAGGGGTAGAGATCTAGCATATAACTCGGGGATAAAGTAGTACAGTAATGCCATAATCTTTAATATGAATACCAGTAAAACCCAATGCACAATATCATATGCAATACTTACATATATATGTATATCATATGCCGGAGAAAATAAATAGGTTTTACCATGCATTTTTAAATAATTAATCTAGATTGTGTAGCTCTTCCATCCTAAAGTCACCCATAGGCTATATGGGTTCATCTTCCTCTACTGAAAGGACCCCAGTACTTTTTAGCCGCACGTACCGGAGAATACCCGAGAAGGCTAATGTTATCCCCAAAATATAAAGTATTTCTCATGCATAAGGTCACCATGACCAAACGTCATGTCGGCAAATATGAGTTTCAAGTATCGGTCCCCCCGGGACCTCCACTTTCTACGACTTTGCTTCACAACCCCCTTTAAGCCCATATTAAACCCACTTACATATTCCCAACCATTTACCAAGGAATCTTTTAACTAGGCATTTCCCAATGGTATCGTCATACCAAAATTAGAGGTTTCAAGCCTATTCCATTTTTTCCATACAAAACCATTAAACCAAGTTGACGTTACTATTTCCAATTTAAAAACCAAAGCCATGGCCACCAAGGCCTTTCCAAAACCATTTGAAAACCAAAACAGTTTCATTCATGTTCCATTTACTATTTATGCACTTCAAGATTTCAAAAATATAGCCAAACCAAGTGATAAATCATATTCCAAAACCAATTATGCAAGTAGGTCGAGGTCATTATCAATTTCCATATCAAAACCATTTATTTTGGGAATCCATTGTACCCCAAAATTCATTCACCATCCCTATGCACCCAGAGAGTTCATAATCATCAATTTAATGCATAACAACTTAATAATAATCAAATAAAAATATTTAAACCAAATACATTCAAAAATGCCAACCCATAGTTCAAAACTCAACATCAAAACCATGAATAATAAACCAATTTTCACTCCATTAATAAAATACAAGTATAGGGAAAGAGATGAATGCCTTAATTGCAAAGAAATTCGAAGAAAACCACACCCATAGGACCTTAGATGATCACCTCCTTGAACCCTGGCCTTGAGTTGAAAAGGAAAATTTGAGAGAGAATGGTTGAGAGTAATGAGAATGACCTTCGTATATTGAAAACTGATAGAAATAGGTCCTTGTAGTGATTAAAAATCATTTACTGGTGAAAGGATCCCTTTATCCCTCATCTTATTTTAAAAGAACAAGACATCCAAAAATTACTATAGGTTCGTGGCACGGACCTCGAAAGTCCAGCCTCTGTGTCACAGACCTTATCGCGGTGATTATCTTCCTTGTCACAGGGGTTATCATTGAGACTAACCTCTGTGGCACGCCAATATTGCCTCCATGATCGTATATCACTCCGAACCCCGTCCAAAAATTCCAAAACTCTTCCAGGTTACCCTTTTAATATCCTCTAACCTAAATTGAGTCAAAAATTAATATTTCAAGCACAAGAAGGCCAAAAATAAAATACCCAAAATTTTGAGGGTGTTGCATTACCCCCTTCCCCCAGGATCATTCGTCCTAGAATGATGAGCTAAGATACATTTTGTACAAGAATGATAACAACACACCAGAATCAAAAGATAAACCCATATAACAACAAAGAAGAATGAAATTCATACCTTAACCTTCTTTATCTATCACATGGAATATAAATAGATACTTAGACGTCATATCCTCTTCCGCCTCCCAAGTGAATTCTTCCACTTTATGGTTCCTCCAAAGGACCTTTACCAATGATACATCTTTAGTCCATAATCTATGAACTTGTCTATCTAAGATCTCTACCAAAACCTCTTCGTAAGACAGGAATTCAAGACACCAAGATTCTTAATAGGCACCACCAAGGAAGGATCACCCACTCATTTCCTCAACATGGACACATGAAACACAGGGTGAATTGAAACCAAACTCATAGGTAATTCTAACTCGTAAGAAACACTTCTCGCTCTCTTCAAAATTAAATAAGGATCGATGTAACGAGGATTGAACATCCCCTTCTTTCCAAAATACATCACTCTCTTCATGGGAGACACCTTTAAGAATACCTAATCACCCACATCGAACTTTAACTCTCTTTGCCTTACATCTGCATAGGACTTTTAGATACTTTGGGCAGTCTTAAGCCTATCCCGAATCACCTTTACTTTCTCCATAGATTGATGAACTAAATCAGGATCGAACAACTTTGCCTCACCAACTTTGAACCACTCAATGGGAGATCTATACCTTCTACCATACAATGCCTCAAACGCAGCCATACCAATGCTAGAGTGATAGCTATTATTGTATGCAAACTCCACAAGAGGTAAGCGGTCAATCCAACTACCACCATGATCAATTACACAGGCTCGAAGCATATCTTCTAATATCTAAGTGGTCCTTTTTGCTTGTCCATTCGTCTGTGAGTGGAAAGTGATGACGTCCAAACTACACCTCCTCTCCAAAGATGATATGGTTGCTGTCAAAATATAGTAACACAATGAAGGTTTAGGTCGAATCCCAAGGGAACATGTGGAATCATGGATCTCAACAGTTGTAGTCCGCGGGCAAACTAAGGAAAGTAAATGGGGGTTTAGATGTAGTAATCTCGAGCTAGTAACTATATTAACTTTGGTTGTAATCAGTCGTAAGTGAACACTAAGATTGCGTTCCCCCTGGCTTCTTAACTTCATAGTATTATCGTACTTTGTTGAACCAACCCAATACTTTACATGCATAATTGATAAGTTATGTACCTTCTGCAGTCTTTTGGAAGAGCAGAAGTATTTCACCCTTTACCTTTTGAGTCTTAGGATGTCGCCTTACTAACCCTTAACTTGATCCTAATTAACTATTACCTTTTGAGTGTCTAGTTATTAGATGAAATCTAACCATCTTACTTAGATAAAATCTATAAGCGTGGATCGATAATTAAACTCCAAATTATTGTTGTCTTTATCTTTTCCAAGTCACTACTCCACTTTTAGAGTAAGTAGCAATATCTAAGCGGGATCCTAAAGTGTGCGTCCATTAAGAAAAATATTATAATAAAGATAAAGTAATGCATGCATGGGTATTGGTTCAAAACAACAAAAGCACTTCCCCTACTTCATCAATCTGCCAAGGTTTCCATAACCTAACTATTGGTTTTATCCATTCATGCTTGTATAGAAATTAATATCATTCATAATTGAAAGCATAGATGAAATCACAATGATAAGAAGTGTAAAAACCCACAATTGTAACTGAATTAATCAACTGAAGTCAATACAAGAGAATCCCAAGATCAAAATTGAATCTTAGAATCAAAATATGTTTATGAGTATCAAAAATGTGTAGCTCCTACCAAAAATCACATAAAGGGTTTTTATATTACATAAGGAAACCCTAAAACCAAAGGCCGAATGAAATAAGAGAAAACAGGATCAGTGGCCACATATGGCCTATACCTGTGCACTGACCCTAGAAGCAGGTAGTACCTGCGGTCATCAGGGTGGGCGCAGGTACAGGGCCTAGTACCGAATGAAAAAAATCTTACAAGTCAGCTCTTAGGAATTTGGACTTTTTTCACTTACTTTGCCTATCTGCGGTCCGTAGGTCCTACATGCAGTCTGTAGGTTGCCTTAGTAAGTGCCGGGAGTCATCTTTTAGCTCTTCTTCAATTCTCAAACATACTTTGATTCCGAACAAGCTAGAAAGTGTCCTGAACATCCATAATTGCTCCAAAAAGTAGCCAAAAACACCTTTTTTACCTTTTCATGAACTTAGCATCCAAAACATGATTTTCTACAAAACATAACCAAAACAAATCATATCTAACAAAATAACCTCAAAAACTTGTATACTTTCCTCATTTTAAGCATAGAAAGTACTATATTTCTATAGCACATCAACACACTCAACTTAGAATGTTTGCATGTCCTCAGGCAATAAAACACAACAAAAACAACACTTAACTAGAAGAATCTAAGGTATTCAAGGTAGTCAGTGAACATTTTAAAATTAAAACACACACACCCTTCATCCTTATTTTTCAAAACCAACTGTGTATGAACATGAAGCATAACAATATAACACAATAGGATCAAGGTATGGCAATTAAATTTGTAATAGACAACCATTCATATGTACAAGTTACATTACCCAAACAAGAAAATAGCTAGCCATATGTGACTCAAGTGCCCTCACAACAAGGATGTCCCACTAACTCATATGAAATAATGCATGTCTATTCAGGGACGTTCAAGAGATACTCACACTCAAAAGAGAAGTTCCAATCAATGCAAGTCAAATACCATAGGCTTGCCCTTATTTTCTTTTCCTTAGCATTCAGATATTAAAGTTAGGATCATTATAGAACTTTTCTCGGTTTGTAATATAGACTTGGGGGTTGGTATGGTACATGTGGCCTATGATCCTTTCCTAACCGACTATCCTTCAACCTAGGAAAGACTAACCAGGCAAGTTCTTAATTCAACACACAAAGGGAACTAAGTACTATCTAACACACACAGAACACAGAGTTAATATTACCTACTACTACCTATCCGATTTATGCAATTGTTAGAAAGTGATTATTCTGTCCCTAATTCTAATATCATAACAAGATCCATAATATTTACACATAATACATTCACACAGTTCTAAAACTCAAGAATTTTATAGGGGTATCAAAAATCAATCAAAACATGACTACTGCCCTAAATACTTAAAAATCTTCTAATTACACAAAAAAACACAATACGAAATAAAACACAATAAGACACAAAATTATCCTAGATATGTCGGTTCTACAACCATACCGTGGTCAACAAGAAAAGAAGCATGACAACAAAAACCGACGGCGACATGGTATGCCACCCCCAACTAAAAACTATGTGTTGTCCTCAATGCGTTAAAAGAAAGAAAAATAAAGGAAAGTGAGAACATACATGGGATATACTAGGTTCCCGAATCATGAACATTCCCAGATAGGGGCATATCATCTAGCGAGGGGGTGGTGGTGGTGGTACATTACTAGATGATGCATCTGCTGCTATATATACATGTCTCTACCTATCGATAAATGTAGACTCTATAAAATCATGTATGGACTATTTAATGGCCTGGTCATATGGCTAATTAGGATCCTATAAGTCGTCTATGTGACCTCTCTTAGCCCCAACTGTTGGGACCAGCTCATCACTCTTCATAAAAAAGTTAAACTATCTTGGTATGCACAGAGGTGATATCTGGACCACATATGGTATAACTGAGGGAGTGGATGCTAAATAGCTCTCTGTGAGAAAGCATACCACTGCTTGTAATATATCAAATACCTGTCTTATCTGGGATAGATTATGCATATCTATCTTTGTGAATCGGGATACAACCTATCTCTCAAACTCATTGAGCCATATCTGGAAATTAACACGTAGCCCAGATAGTGTAGCTCTTAGTAAGGCTTCCTATTGGGTCCCTACCTTCTCAAATCTAGTCCTAACCCCTAATCCCATCTTCTCATAGACGACAGTCATCTCGGTCTCAACAATCATCAACCTAACATCGGTGGCCCTCCAACTGTCTACTAATCTCTATAAAAACTTGCTAGATATAGTAATCATACCTGTAATAGAAGTTTTAATAGATGGGAGAGTAGGCTCTGAAAGTACACCCACCAGCTCTAAGGTTAAAGCTGGGGTTGAAAAAAAAGTAGTTTTATCCCCTCACCCTACATACTAGAGTATGGAGCCTCTCTCTACTTCTCTATCTCCATATCAACACTAATACCCATATCACCTCGATGTACCTCATTAGGCTCTATGGAAACTACTAGGCCCTCAATCTGGGCTCATGGTACTATTTCTTTTTATCTCGATTCTTGGAAGGGCTTGGAGGTTCTAGATCCTTCATAGTCTTTGTCTGTGAAATTGTCGTTGCAAGTACCTCTTATCTAGTCATGGAATATCAGGCACACTGGCCTCATCACATCCTCTGAATCATGCAAGGGAATGGAAGATTAGTCAACTCCCCAAATGCTCTGTCATTTAACTCATACCTAAGGATGGTAGTAAAATAAATAGCATATTCATCCATCATACAAGAAACTAGTGTTTCTCCCTCTTACGTTAATGTATTATTTAAAAGAGCCAGTATCAGTCAGTATCAAATCAACAACCACCTAAACTTGGCCTCAAATTTTAATAGGCCCTTCTTAATCACACTATGTCTATCAATCCATAGGGTCACATAACCTAAAGGTGAAATGTAACTAGCTATCCACCTAGTATCTCAACCCTTTCTCATAAGTGTTTTGCCTCCTGCATGATATGTCGATCACATGCAACCCTCAGTATGTGGTCACACTTAAATATAGATGCAAGAGTAATGTAATCTGGCCTAAAGATAACTCTATGGATAGTTTCTATCAAAATGTTAACTCTAACCCTTCTAACCTATGTATGCTCAAGTTGTGGCTGCCTCGCAAATCTCACTAGGCCTGGATATCTATGCTTAAGAAGGACTACGATAGCTCTATAGGATTCATAAAATTCTTGTACCATAGTAGGGCTATAAAAATTAAGTGTCCTAGTCATCCACTCTAGCTTATATCTATCAAATACCATCGTAACTGTGGTACTTGATCTAGCCCCGATAGGTCAATCTGGAACTCCTTATAAATACACCTCATTGGCTTGCCTGACTACCAAACATGAATGTTAATAGTAAGTATCTCCCGCATCCCTTCCACACATCACCTCAAAGGTCCCTCCTTGGGAGGTACATCTGAGGCATGTGTGAGAGCAGGCTCTGGCCCTACTGTACTGATGCATCGTGGGTAGCCTGCTCTGTACCCTTATCAGAATGGGGTACGTCTATCTATTATACATGAGTAGCGGTACCCTCCTCAGGTTGGGGCACTGCTGATGGCTTCTCCTGACTTACCTCCTCTGATAAGTCTTAGGACCTCTTCTCTGACTGGGTCCTGAGCAACAACTTAGAGAGTAGACTCAGAATCTGTCTCCTCATTATCATCATCATTGGGTGGAGAAGTGTGTGGGGGTGACATCCTTGCTAACTTCATCCTTGGTCGGGCTGCAACTATCTGAGAAGCCTGGCGTGTCTATCCTCTGTAACTTTGTGTGTCACCTCAACTGCAGTAACTCTACGTCGCTGCATCGGGTACTCCTCTACTGAACCACTAGGATCAAGAGACTCTATAATCTCCTTGAGGTATCGACCTTTGTCTTCTTCATAGCCTTAAGTTCCATATGTACCTGAAAAACCAGTTATTAGTTTCCAACAAAAGTGAGGGATAGCAAAAGTTGAAGTAAAATTCAAAATTCAAAAAGTTTGAATTTTTCCTCAATTTCACACCATATAACCTATTTGAAATTCCAACAAGTCCAATGTGCACACTCCTATCATATCATAGCTTTCAAAGAAAACAAGCACGCTCAAGTAGTGGTATTACTTTTATTCATTCAAGTTCAACTTTTGGTTGGGGACTAACTTTAGATTTTACTTTAAAACAAGGCCCTACATAATGAATTTAGGCTACTTCAAGGCTCCTATATACAAGCATGATATATACTATATATTTTGCAATAAAATACACATGTCAACTTGTTTACACAACTAGATCAATACATAACCATTAGGAGCCGAGAAAGTTCTCTTATATGAAGAACCGTAAGTGAAAAATGAAGAAGTCAAGCAAAACCAAAGTTGAAACTTGTTTTTAGCATGTTGGGACAAGTTGGTATCTCAAATAAGTGTCAATTTAGCCTTTACATAAGTGTGGGGTTAGTTTGTGTTTTAAGAAGAAAGGTTGAATTCAAGAGAAAAGTGAAGTTTTGAGGATTAGAATGAGTTATAATGAGGTTAAGGTTGTTAAAAATATAGGTGGGGTGACTTTTTTAGGTCATATATATCTATTGGTGGGCCCAAAAGTTGAATAAAAAAATGGGCCTACTTTTTGACCTAGTCGCTACTTTTACCTGCACCTTTCACCTGCGGCCAGGCATGGGGCACCGGTTCTACCTGCGCCCAACAAGTGTAGGGCGCAAATAACAGGCCAAAGATTTTGTCCCGCTTTCCTATAATTTGGACTTGGCAATTTGATATTTTTCCAGATACTTACGGTCTCGCAACCTAAGTTTGAGGTCCCAAAAGTAAAATTAGATGCCAAAGTCCATAACTTTTCATTTTTCATCCTCAAAATTTCAATTTTTCAACTTATTACTCAACTTACCATGTGGGACTTGTGACCATGATGGGTTGATCACATAACCCCCTGACCTAGAAATCGATGAATATAGCAATTTTTACCATTTTTTGGGTAAGTCCAAGAGCTAAAAACCTATTAAAAAAACAACAAAAACATGAATACTAAAAATAGTGGGTTACCTCCCACTCAGCACTTGATTTAATGTCGCGGCACAACGTGGCTATGTTAGTTACTCCGACTTCACCAAAAAGCACATGGGTTGCCTTCTATGCAGTGCTTGATTTAATGCCGCAACATGACGCAGGTATTTTGACTACTTAGAATTCATCAAGATACCCATAGGAGTATCCTCTAGGGTTATCAATACAACTAATCACTGACCCTACCCTCATGTTGATTGGCTACTTCATTGACTTTCGAATGTTGAATATAGCCTCCTTACCGTTGACTCTAAATTTCAGCTCACCTTTCTCCATGTCTACCATAGTTCTACCTATGGTCATAAATGGTTTTCCCAATATAACGGGCATCTCTGTGTTCTCACACTCCAACATGACAAAGTTAGCTAGAAATATGAAGTTATCCACCCTCAGGATCACATCAAAAGAGATTCTCATAGGTTTGTTCACTGTGCAGTCAGCCATCAACAGCCGCATCGTAGTCGGTTCTGAAGGGTTTAAGCCAGTTGCATGAATATGGCCAGCAGCATCAAAGTAATGTTACCTGTAAATCACAAGGCTCTGGCAAATTGGGATGACCTAATAGTGCATGGTATCGTGAATGCTCCGGGATCACCCTTTTTCTGTGCCAAAAACCTAGTCGTGATTGCACTGTAGTGGTGCACACCATCGACATCCTTAATTGTCGCTCCTTTCTTTCTTGTGACCATTTATTTAATGAACTTGGTGTATCCATGCATCTACTCTAACGCCTCAAGAAAAGGTATGTTTGACACGGCCCGAACTAGGGCCTTGTCGTAATGGGCATCCCAAGTCCAACCAGGACTGGAGATCACCCCCGTTAACCAACCCAATCGGCCTACGTATATCCTGAGTTGGATGAATTTCAAACATATAACAATATAGCATAGGTAAATTTTTGAATTAATTTTTATCCTCTTTGATTCACTCAAATGTCATTTAGTCAATAATTAATATCTATTTAGAGAGGTTCATATGCAAAATGATGCAAAATAATTGAGTATAGCTATTGTATAACCAAATACTCTAGAAGAGGTCTATATCCGTGACCACCCAAACGAGTCCAACCGTCTGATACCCAACCGATAACCAATACCAACCAAACCATAATCCAAACCATAACCATATGAGTTCCATAATAATTATATATAATCCCAAAATAAAAGAGGATGGAATAGTGAGAAATTTAGTCATACGGTATCAGCCCCAATACCAATTCCAATACGAAGGCTGACACCAATACCGATCCCGCCCATACCAACCTATAGTAGTTCCACAAAATCTTCTAACCAAAAGAATACCAAAATCTGGTTGGGACATGCCCCCAACCATATCTAAAACCAATATCAATAAATAAACCAAAGTATGAAATAACATCCATGAAATGGAGCCTTCCAGAAAGATGGAAGCTCACCACTTCAATCCAATAGTTGATCCCGAAGTTTGATCACTAAGCAGAAGAAGTAGGACAGCCGGTTTCTACATCTTATGGGGATACAACCACCTGAAGATGGGTTAGCGGGTAAGCACTAGCATGAACTCAGGATAAGGATAAAATAATGTCATTTAACAAAACCAAGTAAACCATCCATATGCATACAAACCATACATATATATATATATAATCATGCCAGGAAAGGGAATCGGGTTTAGTATACATTTAAAGCCATTATACTGGGTATGTGTAGCTTAACCATCCTTAACTACCCATGGGCTACACAGGTCCAGTGTAACCCCCTGAACAGGCCCTGATGTGTGTAGCCGCACAAATCAGAGATACCATAAGAGTAAGAGATTCCCAAGTACCCTTCACTCTCCATGATACATATTTATAGTGTACTTTGAGGATTTTCATGTACCTCGTAGTATCATATAAGGTCGCAATGACCTACCCCTCTTGTTGGCAAACACGAGTTTCCAGTGTTGATCAGTTGGACTCCCATCTTCATGGTTAGCTCTCACACCCCGCCTTTATTGCCCAATTAAAACCATTTCCAACCAACCAAACCATTGTTATTAACTGAGGCTATACATAATAGTATCGTAATACCAACTATAACTTGCAAGTATTGTCTCTATCCAAATCTTTTTGAGATCAACGAATTCCCATGTACCCAAAGATCATATTATCATATTAACTTGGGGGAGTTCCATATGCCCCACGAGTGTTCCAATATTCTGATTACTTGGGGGATTCCATTGTACCTCACAAGAATGATTTTGAAACCCAAAACCATTCCATTTTGACCGTTCCAAACCATTTAGCAATTTAGGGTTCCATTACCAAGATTAAACCACGTATAAGTTCTATTAAAAATCCAACAATGTAGTGAAAACATTCTCATATGCATTTTGTCAAACATATTAGGAGTATAGTATTTCCAAAACCAAAACCAATTACCTAATACTCATTCCCAAGAAACCAACTATCTAAAACCACTATTAAAGCATATAAAAGCATAATTAAAACATGGGAAAACCACAACCATGCATTTATAACCAAAACCCCCCATATTATATTTGAAAACCCAAAGCCATACAATAATCAAACCATGAAAACATTGTATAAAACTATGTCTATAGTTGGAACTAACAATAAGGGAAGAGAACATGCCTTAAACAAAAAAGATAATGGAGACAAATCACCGACACATGCCCCAAATTAATCCTTAAGATGAAACCCTAGCTTTCTTTGCCCAAGAACTTTAGAGAATTAAAGAGTGTTTTTCTAAGTGTTAATGAATAGACCAATAGGGCAAATAACCTCCCAAGAGAGTTAAAAGTCATGGGGACTTATTAGGTTAAGTGGGGAAGTGTCCAGATTTCCCTCACTTAAACTACACCAAAATCCCATCAGAGAGATATGACTATCTATACCAGTCGTACCCTCCGATACGAGTGGTACCCACCACTCATATCCAAGGATATATCTCTTGGACCCAACACTGTCCAAGGTATGACTAACCCTAAACCATGTTATATCCAAGCATACGACTGGTACCTATGATCCATACCCCCTAGGAGAATAAAATTTAAAGAGAATTGAACACTGCCCACCATATGAGTACATGGTACAAATCATACCCTGGCTTACGGCTCATAGAGAGCCACTCATACTCAGATCTAACTTAGTCTACAAAGTCTAAGATTAAGTGAATGAAAGACACAAACCAAATAACCCGTGTCCACCGATATGACTCATACCAAACAAATCGTACCCATTCTAGAAACCAAATCCATCCCACCAACCAACACTGGTTAGCATACGAATAACCCATACCACTCGTATCCCAGTGTATGAGCTATTTCCCCTGTCATATCCTTTTTAGTGACCAGAAATCCAGGAAATTTTCTAAGGGCTAGAAACCCAGGGTGTTTCAGTCTCCCCCACTAGAAATATTCATCCCTGAATGACTAACAAGGTAGGGTAACCACAAGCATGATTTATTTGCATTATAAAATATCAATCCAACCTTTAACCAATTTAGAAAATGTAGATACAAAGATATTAACCTTTCCGTTAATAAAGTTTGAAAATAAAATTATGTTGAAGAACACAAACCTTCTGCACGAATCCCAAGAGCAGAAAATAAATACAGATACTTAGACTATATGTCCTCCTCTATTTCCCATGTAGCCTCTACCACTTTGTGATTCCATCATAGAACCTTAATCGAGGCCTCATCCTTAGTCTGTAACCGACGAACCTGCCTATCCAAGATCTTGACCGGGACCTCTTCATAAGCCAGAGAATTTGAGATACCCAAGCCCTCCAAAGGAACCACTAAATAAGGATCACCAAGACATTTCCTAAACATAGATACATGAAATACCTAATGAATGGAGCTCAAACTAGAAGGTAACTCCAATTCATAAGCCACATTACCAATCCTCCGCAAAATCGCATAAGGACCAATAAATCGGGTACTGAGCTTCCTTTTTTTACTAAACTAGATTACTTTCTTCATGGGAGATACCTTTAGGAATACCTTCTCCAGAATCTCAAACTCTGAGTCTCTATGCCTTACATCCGTATAGTAATTTTGGCAAATTTGGGCAGCCTTAAGCCTATTCAAATCACCTTTACATTTTCCATCGCCTGATAAACCAAATCCAGACCAAACATATCCACTTCACCAAGCTCAAACCACCCGATAGAAGATCTACACCTCCTACCATACAAAGCCTCAAAAGGGGTCACCCCAATACTAGAATGATATCTATTATTGTAAGCAAACTCTACCAAAGGTAGATGCTCAACCCTATTGCCACCATAGTCAATAACACATTCCCAAAACATATCCTTCAATGTCTGAATAGTTATTTCCGCTTGCCCATCCATCTGAGGATGAAAAATAGTACTCACACTCACCTTAGTACCCAATCCCTTCTGAAAAGATTGCCAAAAATGAGATAAAAGTTGCAAACTATGATCTGAGGTAATCGAAACAGCTAACCCATGCAGCTTTACTATCTCATGAAGATACAACCTTGCATAGTCCTTCACCAAAAAGATAGTCCTTACTGGCAAGAAGTGAGAAGACTTCGTTATCCAATCTATGATGACCCAAATCAAATCAAATTAATTTTGAGACCAAGAAAGACTGGTAATAAAATCCATGTTGATTACCGTCCATTTTTATTTGGGCAAATCAATTTCTTGATAAAACCCACCAAGCCTCATGTGCTCAACTTTAACTTATTGGCACACCATTCACTTGGCTATAAAATCAGCCACATCCTTTTTCATACCATTCCACCAATATATCTCCTTAAGATCATGATACATTTTTGTCAAACTGGGATGAACAACATAGCGCAATTCATGTGACTCAGCCAAAACCCTTTGTTGTAAATTGTCGACATCAGGAACAAATAACCTCCCTTGGTATCATAAAGTACCATCGCCACTGATCTCAAAGAACATCACCTTTTGCCCACCAAAATCACTCTTGATTTTCATCAAGATAGGATATAGAACTTTCTTCTCCTTGACCTCTACACCAAGAGACAATATAACCACTTCCTAAACCATTACCCCACCATCTTTGTAGTCCAACAAACGAACTCCAAGATTGGCCAAGCGGTAAATATCCTTCACCAATTCTCATTTTCCTTTCTCCATATAAGCCAAACTTCTTATGTAAAACCTGTTAAGAGTATTAGCAACCATGTTAGCTTTACCTGGATGATAGTGATGACTCATATCATAGTCCTTGAGAAGCTCCAACCATTTTCTTTGCCTGAGACTTAGCTCCTTCTGAGTGAACACATACTGTAGACTCTTATGATCAGAAAAGATGCCTACATAAACTCCATACAAATAATGCCGCCAGATTTTCAAAGCAAAAACAACCGCCAACAGCTCTAAATCATGAGTAGGACAATTTCTCTCATACACCTTCAACTGCCTGGAAGCATAGGCAATCACCTTCCTATGCTATAGCAAAACACATCTAAGCCCCACCCAGGATGCATCACAATAAACCACAAACCCCTCTGTACTTTTTGGTAAGGTCAAAACCAGAGCCTAAGTCAGCTTATCCTTTCTCAAAGCTCCCTTCACAAGCTTCTAACCAAGAAAACTGTACCTTCTTCTGAGTTAACTTGGTCAAAGAAATAGCTATAGTCAAAAAGTATTCCACAAACCGCCTATAATACCTGGCCAAACCCAAGAAGCTCTGAATGTCGATTGGAGTCGTGGAACTAGGAAACCTTTTAACCACCAAAAATTTTGAGGATCCATCATGATCCGCTAACTAGAAATAATATGACCAATAAAAGTCACATTATTCAACCAGGACTCATATTAGAGAATTTGGCATACAACTGTTGCTCTTTCAAGGTCTACAAAACCACACGAAGATGATTGGCATGGTACACGTCACTTTTAGAATACACCAAGATGTCATCAATAAATACCATAAAAAAGATCAAACAATTGCCTGTAATGTTGGGTGTATTTATGCATTCTAGTGTTACTATTCTAGCCTGTTTAGCCTTGTTTTGAGGTGATTCTTATACTATATGTGTTTATAATGATATAAATGAGAATTTATATGTCCAAGTATGGGTTTACAATGTTTAATGGTGTTTCCACATGAGTTTTGATTCAATTTGATCATTTAGAGTTCAACCATGAAAACTAGTGTGACTAGCTTGAGCTAGGTGTTGTCTAGCCTCTTGGGTTGGATTCTAATATGTCCTAATGAGTTCCTAAGGTTTTTATTATATATTTATATATAAAACAACTTGTTTATAATGTTAAAGGGTCAATTGGATCAAGCCAAGGGTCAAAATAATGAGTTAGAGATCAAAGTGAAATTAGCCTATGCTTAGCTCGTGTTTTTAATGCACCATCTTGGATGTTGTGCTATTTTGAGCTCTAAATTGTTGTATTTAATGATATAAAATACTTGTTTAATGGATTATGATGATATATGGAGGATACAAAAGCTTCAAATTAATTGGAAACAACTCAAAAAGTTCATAAGGGCTCAATGAAAGCACAAAACAAAAATTGACGCAATTCGGACCCCTGAAATGTATATAGCGTGTCTGTTCTGTAGGAGTGTCCAATATACACATTCAAAACACCATTGGATACATTATAAGCCCAAAATTGTGACGCATTAGTGCGTGTGGATTTTTTTGGAGTTTAAGGAGGCGCCACAACTCATTGAAATCGCGGTGAGATTCTGGAAATTGACAATTGTTGATTGGAATGTCACCACGACGCGGTGGCCATCAAAAGCTGAAAAAAACTGCCCAGCTGAAAGGAAATAACGTGGAAACTTATTCCTAGTTGGTTTATGACTTGTTTACTATAAATATAACGTGTTAAATCACGTTCTAATCATCTTGGAATCCCTAGATCGCTTTGAACAACATTGGAGGCTACCAAAACTTCTTTTTAGGTTTTTATTTCCTTAATTTAGCTTTGTTTTATGGTTTTTATCATTCATACAATTATTTGGATGTTGATTATGGCTATGAGTGGCTAAAAACCCCTCTTTCTGGGGTTAAATCCAAGAACATGAGTACTATTGTTTTGAATTAAGTTCGTTTGATTTGCTTATCATTATTGGTTGTTTGTTTATTCTTGTTATAACTATTTTAAGGATCGCGGCCCTTAGAATACATCAATTGTCTACCTTTTGATCTCGGGAGAGGAAATAGGGAGATAGAATATGGGAATAAACAAAGTATGGTTTTTATTTCTTTATAAAATAAGGAATTGAAAGTAGTATCTAGGACAGGGATGTACTCAGATGCCTTACTTGATCCAAACGTAGGATGATAGCTTAAAGAACTTAAGTGGACTATTACATCCCCTCTCAATGATGTAGTTGTAAGGTTCAACTTAGGTAAAGGAGTAATAGATATTTCACGAGTGTAAAGAACCAAATCAACACCAAACTCAATCTCCCTATCCAGAGAAAAACCAGGAAAATCATCCAGAAAAACCTCAGGAAATTTATTTACCATCGGAATTGAATGAAAAGAAGGACTCTCCGAGTTAGAATCTTTAAACCAGACCAAGTGATAAAGATACTCTTTGGAGATTATCTATGAGCTCTAAGATAAGAAATAAACCTTTCCCATGGAGCTAGGGAACCACCCTCCCACTCTATAACTGGTTCACCAGGGAACCTAAACACAACCTTATGAGTCCGACAATCTAAGGACGCGTAACAAGAGTGTAACCAATCCATCCCCAAATTAACGTCAAAATCCATCATATCCTGCTCAAACAGATCTACCAAGGTCTGTTTGCTACCAATAGATACCACATACCCCTTATAGACTCTTTCAGCAATAACCGAGTCATCTATTAGGGTAGAAATAGAAAAAAGATATGAAATAACCTCAGGATCAAAGCCAAAACATACAGCCATATATGGGGTCACATAGGAAAGAGTGGACCCCAAATCAAGCAGACAATACATGTCACGAGAAAAGAGTTGTAACGTACCAATAACAACATTAGGTGATGCCTCAAATTCCTATCGAGATACAAGAGCATACAACCTACTCATACTAGTATGGGTACCAAAAATAGGAGAAGACGTCAAAGCAGTACCACTAGGCGTAAGAGCAAAAAATAAAGCAACTAGAGCTTTGACCGCTCCCAAAGCACCCTTACCGAAATTGAAGCTTTGACCACTCCCAAAGCACCCTTACCAATCGGATAGTTTCTGAGCATATGGCCTGGATGACCATATTTAAAGCATCTGTCCCTCCCTTTATCACAAAATCCTTGATGAAGACCACCACAGAACTGGCAAGGAGGGCATGAAGAAGCCAACTGAGCCCTACTCGCCTGAGATTGGGCACCCTGTGTCTGGAAATTATCACCACCTTGTGGACGCCTGTCACCCGAATGCTTTGGGTAAGGAGCACTAGCAGTAGAGAAGGAACAAGATCTCCCCCACTTATTCTTCAACCATTTGCCGCCATCTCAGCCACCCTGCTACTGAGCACCACCTAACTCAAAGAACCTGTTTCTCTTAACCTGCCTTTCCCAAAAATCTGCTTGTTTTCTTTTTTCATCCTGCACCTGCTGTATCTGGACAACCAACCTCGAAATATCCATATCCTTAATCAGCAAAGTAGTCTTGTTTTCAAGGATCAAATCCTGAGATAGCCTAGAAGTGAACTTTCTCATCCTTGCTCTCATATCAGATACCAAATCCAGAGCCTACTTTTCTCATCCTCAACCTACTGTATAAGAACAGTCAGCCTCGATATATTTATATCCTTCATGAGAAAAATAGTCTTTCTCTCAAGAATTAGATCTCTGTTCAGACTAGAAGAAAACTTCCTTATTCTCGACCTCATATTAGCCACCAAATCAAAAGCATACCTCAACAACTGAAGGAACTTCAAAGCATACTCCTTCACAGACATTCTCTCTTACCTGAGGTTCACAAACTCCTCTATCTTAGCTTCTCTCAACTCTTAGAAAAAGAACCGATCCATGAAGGCACTAGAAAAGGACTCCCATAAACCATTCTCTTCTACATTGCCCTTATCCCTATCCCACTCCTCATACCATAGATAAGAAACCTTTTTGAGTTGATGAGCTGCATAATTTACTCCTTCCACATTAGTAGCCCTTATTAATCGAAAGATCTTCTCCATCTCATCAGGAAAGCCCTGTGGATCTTTATCCATCCTCACTTTCATAAAAGTCAGAAAACCCATCTTCATAAACTGTCCAAGCCTAGCGGCCTCAACAGACACAATGCTAGTCGTACCCTACTCGGCTTGAGCTGGAACTAGTTGGGTAATATCATGAATAGACTAATAAAACTCTGTATTTGTTAGATGACTTGAGGGACCTGAGGAGCAGTAGGAGAAACTCTAGTACAATCAGGAATAGGACCATGAGATCGAAGATGAACCCCGAGAGTAGAACGTGCTCCCTCAGTATCACTTCTAGATAGGGCAGAAGAATTTCCTTGTGTTCCACATCTAGGAGGCATGATCTAAAAAATGAACAAACAAGGATTAGAGGAGATACCAGGACTGATAAGTCAACCTTGAAGAAAGAATACAAAGAGAGTAGAACATTCCTAAATGTCTTACAGCCTTTCCCTTATGAGTGTGGAGCGCTACACACCCCTAAAAAAGACTCTACTCAACACAACTTTATGGACTCCCAATTGACCATGAACCTAGGCTCTGATACCAACTTAATATAGCCCAAATTGGGTCCTTGTCGTAATGGGCATCCAAAGTCCAACCAAGACCGGGGACCGCCCCCTTAACCCAACCCAACCACCTTATACAGCCTTGGATGAGTTGAATTTTGAACATATAATAGGATTTCATAAGGCTCTCATGAAGACTCTAGGATAGGTCACAACCATGACCAACCCAATCGAGTCTAACCATACCAAACCAACCATCCACACCAAACTATTTAGAAAATATTCAACATAATTTGACAATCAAATCCAAAATATAATACGATAGAACAATGAGAAATTATGTCTGATGATGCCAACCTCCCAGCTTATTCTAATGCCAAGGCCGACAGCAATACCGATCCCTCTTATACCAACCCCAGAAGTACTAGAAAGCCTCTATCGAAAAGAATACAAATATCCGGTTGGTACATGCCCCCAACCATGGCCAAAACCAATATTCAGAAATAAAGTAAAATATATAAGAATATCAAACATGAAATGATGCCTTCCAAATGGATAGAAGATCACCACTTCAGCCTAATAAGCTATCCCCGAATCAAGTAATATGAAGAAGTAGTCGAACGGTTGGTTCCTGTATAGCGTGAGTATACAGCCGCGGTATATGGGTTAGTGGGTGAACACTAGCATGAAACTCGGGATAAAGATAAAGTAATTCCAGTTATCAAAACAAAGTAAAAACCATACAATGCAAACAACCATACATATATATGTGTTGGGAAAAGGGACCTGGTTTAGCATGCCATTAAAACCTAAGCTAAACCACCCACTAGCCATATGAGTTCAGCTCCCCTACTGAAAGGGTCCCTATGCGTATAGTTGCACGACCAGGCCATATCCTTGGGATGACTAGTACATCCCTCCAGTATAAATATGATACTCGCACGTGGCCATCAAACATCCCTCATATCAGCAAATATGAGTTTTTGATTTTGATCACCCCGGGACCACCACCTTCCATGGCTTAGTTTACACTTCCCGCCCTTAATGCCCATTTAAAACCAAGGCCAACCAATCCAATTATCCTTCTATTAACCAAGTCTATTTAATAATCCACTAGTATCATCATATAACCATACTTAAAAGCATTATGCATAGCCAAACCATTTAGATTAAGGGGATATTCAAGTGCCCTATCATTAGCCATATTAAACCTTTTGGGAGACCACCATGTTCTCCACAGCCATAACCAATTAGCCATTAACCTTTATAAACCATTGAAAAACATTTAAGGTTTCATATATAAGCCAAAAACAAGAAAGAATTCCAACAAAATAAGTCAATGCAATGAACATATTTTATAACCATTTTATCAAGCACCTTGGAGGCATAATACAACCAAAACCAAATTCCATTACCATTAAACCATTACCATGCACTTCAATTGTCCAAAACCACCATTAATGCATAGAAAACATAATTAAAATCATAGGAAATCATAACCTAGCATTTAATATCAAAACCCCCAAATCAATAGTTGAAATTCATAATCATGCAAGAGAAAAATCATGAAATCAACCATGTAACCATGCCTTTAATTGAAATTACAATTAGGTAAGAGAATCATGCCTTAAACCAATAAGATTTATGGAAATAATTCACCAAGACAAGCCCCAAAGTAATCCCTTCGTTAAAACCCTGGCTCTTTGTCCCAAAAGCTATTGAGAGAATTATGATATGTTTAGGAAGAGTTTAGGTGTTTAAGAGTAAAATAATTAGGTAAATAACCTCCTAATATATTAGAAGTTGTGGGCCCTTATAAGAGTAATTAGGGAAATATCCAGAATACCCCTACTTAAATCCCATAAAAACCCAACACAGGGTCACACTGACCTCCTTACGAGTCGTAACCTCTCTTACGATTGTTACCCACCCGATCGTAACCAAAACTCAACCATGGATCAGACAATGTCCAATATATGACTTATCCACCCAAGTTGTAACCTCAGCATATGATTTGTATCCCTAGCAAAATGTAACACTAGGAGGATCAAACACTGTCCACCTTATGAGTCACCTATACAACTCATAACTAACCAAATGACACTCACCCTTAAGTCGTATTCATTCCTGTAACCAAAACCATCCCACCAACTAACACTGTTCATCTTATGATAGGACTTCACCATTCATACCCCAGTATATGGCTCATACCATGAGTCATAATGGGTTCAAAGAATGGGATTTCAAGAAATTTTCTAAGGGTCCAAACCTGGGATGCTTCATTCTCCCCCATTAGGAACATTCATCCCCGGATAATGGATAACGGATAAGGTAAGGGTAACCACACACAGAGTCATTTGCATTATCAAACATAAATCCCACCTTTTGATATCTCTACTCTTACCTTTACAAAATCAAAAATAAAGATGCAATAGATGCAACTCTTCCTTTAACAAACTCAGAAAATAAAGATGTGTTCAAGAACACATACCTTTTGCGTGAATACCAGGAGAAGAAAACAAGAGCGGATACTTGGACTTCATGTCCTCCTCCGCTTCCCACATGGCCTCTTCCACCTTATGGTTCCACCATAGCACCTTAACCAAAGCCATATTCTTTCTCCGTAACCGTCAAACTGGCCTATCAAATATCTCAACCAGGAACTCTTTATAAGACAAAGAATCTAAGATATCTAACCCCTCAAAAGGAACAGTCGAAGATGGATCACCAACATATTTTCTTAACATAGAAACATGGACTATCGGATAAAACAAACTCAAGGTAGATGGCAACTCCAACTCATACGTAACATTGCTCACTCTCTACAAAATCTTATAAGGACCAATGTATCGAGGACTGAGCTTTTCTTTATTTTCATACTGCACTACTCCCTTCATAGGAGACACCTTAAGGAAAACCTTATCCCCAACTGCAAACTCCAAGTCTCTACGCCTAACATCTGCATAGGATATTTAATGACTTTGGACGGCCTTGAGCCTATCCTGAATCACCTTTACCTTTTCCATATCTTGACGAACCAAATTCGGACCAAAAAAATAAGCCTCGTCGAGCTCAAACCAACTAATAGGAGATCTACGCCTCCTACCATACAATACCTCAAAAAGAGTCATACCAATACTCTTATGATAGCTATTATTGTAAGAAAACTCTACCAAAGGTGAATGCTCTACCCAATTACCACCCTAATCAATCACACAGGCTCGAAGCATATCTTCCAATGTCTAAATAGTTCTCTCTGCCTACCCATCTGATTGTGGATAAAAAGAAGTACTTAGACTCACATTAGTCCCCAACCCTTTCTGGAAAGACCACTAGAAGTGAGACGTAAACTACAGACCACGATAAAAAATAATTGAAACAGGCACCCCATGCAGTTTCATAATCACTTAAAGATAAAGCTTCATATAATCCTCCGCCGAAAAGTTAGTCTGCATAGGCAAAAAATGCCCAGACTTTGTCATCCTATTCATGATAACCCAAATCGAATCAAATTAGTTCCGAGAACGAGGAAGACCAATAATGAAATCCATATTGATCTCCTCCCACTTCTATTCAGGAAACTCAATTTCTTGATACAACCCACTAGGCCTCATGTGCTCAACCTTAACTTATTGACACACCATCCATTTGGACATAAAATCAATCACATCCCACTTCATTCCACTCTACCAATAGATCTCTTTGAGATCATGGTACATATTAGTAGAACTGGGATGAACAACGTAGTGTGACTCAAGTGCCTCAGCCAAGATCCTTTATCACAAACTGTCTATATTAGGAATGCACAACCTTTCTTGGTATCGCAAAGTACAATCTCTGTTAATCTAAAAAATCCCCCACCTTTTGTGCACCAATGCCACCTTTGATTTTCATTAAGGCAGAATCCAAAACTTGTTTTTCCTTAATCTCCGCACCAAGAGACGATGTAACCACTTCTTGCACCATCACACCACCATCGTCGAAGTCTAAGAGACGAACCCCAAGATTTTCCAAACAGTGAATACCCTTCACCAATTCTTACTTCCCTTCTTCCACATAAGCCAAACTACCCATAGACAACCTGCTAAGAGCATCAGCAACCACGTTAGCTTTACCTGGGTGGTACTGAGGACTCGCATCATAGTCCTTGAGAAGCTCAAGCCATCTCTTATGACTAAGATCAAGCTCTTTCTATGAGAACACATAGTACAAACTCTTATGATTTGAAAAGATATCCACGTGAACACCATATAAATAATGCCTCTATAGCTTCAAAGCAAACATAACGGCCAACAACAATAAATCATGAGTAGGATAGTTCCTCTCGTTCACCTTTAACTGCCTGGAAGCATAGGCTATCACCTTTCTATGCTCCATCAACACAACTAAGACCAACCTGAGATACATCACAATAAACCACTAATCCATCATTGCCTTTCGACAAAGTTCAAATTAGAGTTAAAGTCAACTTATCCTTCAACTTCTCAAAACTCCCCTCACACTCATCGAACCAAGAAAACTTAATCTTCTTCTGAGTTAACTTAGTCAAGGAGCAGCTTTCGATGAAAAACTCTTCATAAACTACCTAAAATACCCGGCTAAACCCAAGAAACTCTAAATGCCAGATGGAATCGCAGGTCTAGGCTACTTTTTCACCATAGCCACCTTCTGCGGATCTACCATGACCCTTCACTAGAAATGATATGACCCAAGAAAGTCATAGTATTCAACCAAAACTCGCACTTAGAGAACTTAGCATTTAACTAATGTTCCTTTAAGGTTGCAATACTACACGAAGGTGATTAGCATGATCCACCTCACTCTTTGAATACACCATAATATCATCAATAAACACAATGATGAAAAGGTCTAAATACTTCCTAAATACCCTGTTTATCAAATCCATAAATATTGTTGGGGCATTTCTCAATCTAAATCACATCACTAAAAACTCCTAACACCCATACCGAGTGCAAAAAGCTATCTTAGGGATATCCACCTCCCTAATCTTCAACTGATGGTACCTATACCGAAGATCTATCTTAGAGAAAAATATGGCACCCTATAACTGGTCAAATAGATCATCTATCTGAGGAAGAAGATATTTGTTCTTGACTGTTACCTCATTCAACTGTCTTTTGTTGATGCACATACAAAAAGAACCATCCTTCTTAGGCATGAACAACACCTATGCACCCTTTGGAGAAATGCTAGGATGAATAAACCTTTGTCTAGAAGATCTTTAATTTTCTCCTTAAGTTCTCTTAACTAGGTTGGAGCCATTCTATATGAAGAATAAAAATTGGATGAGTGTCCAGAAGCAAATCAATAGCAAACTCTATTTCCCTATCCAGAGGAACACCTAAAAAATCATCCAGAAATACCTCTAGAAACTCATTAACCACGAGGACCGAAGACAAAGAAGGACCTTCCGAATTAGAATCTTTTACCCATAACAAGTGATAAAGACAACCCTTATAAATTAACCTCAGAGCTCTCAGATAAGAAATAAACTTCCCCCTTAGTGCTAACAACCTTCCCATTCTATTTTTGGCTCACCAGGGAACCTAAAGATGACCCTACGGGTTTGACGATCCAAATTTTCATAATAAGAATACAACCAATCAATGCCCAAGATTAAATCAAAATCTACCATACCCAACTCAAAAAGATCTGTTGAAGTTTATCTACCACTCACAGATACCACACAGCCCCTATAGACCTATTTAGCAATGATCAGATCTTCTACAGGGGTAGAAATTTAAAATAGATCCAAAATAACCTCTGTATTAAAACCAAAAGACACAGCTATAGGAGGAGTCACATAGGAAAAGGTAGAACCTGGATCAAGAAAATAATATACATCACGAGAGAAAAGCTATAATGTACAAGTAACAACATCAGGCGATGCCTCAAATTCCTAACGGGATTCCAAAGAATACAACTTGTTCCGACCAGCACTAGAACTAGAAGCAGTAATAGAAGTAGATGCCACACCACCGGGTGTACGAATAGAAGATAAAGCCACCGGAATCTTATTCACCCCCATAGAGACCTTGTTAGACAAACAATCCCTAAGCTGATCGCCTACTTGGCCACACTTAAAGCACTTATTCCTTTCCTTCTCACAGAATCCCTGATGAGGACGACCACAAAACTAATAAGGAGGATACAAAGAAATAGACTAGCCCTAGCTTGCCTAAGAATGGGCTCCCTGAACCAAGAATTATCACCACCATTATAATTCTTGTCGCTCGACTATTGAGGGTAAGGAGCACTGGAAGTAGAGAAGAAACCAAAACTTCCCTACTTCTTTTTATACTACTTCCCACCATTTTGACCACCCTGAGACTGGGCAATTCCCTAATTAAAAAACTTTCCCCGCTTACCCTACCTGTCTTCATATTCTGCCTACCTTTTCTTCTCATTCTCAACCTACTGCATATGAATAGTCAGGCATGATATGTCCATATCCTTCATAGGTAAAATAGTCTTTCTCTCTAGAATCAGATCTCTGTTCATCCCAGAAGCAAACTTTCTTATTCTCGACCTTTTATCAGCCACCAAATTAGGAGTATACCTCAACCACTAATAGAACTTCAAAGGATACTCCTTCACCGACATTATCCCTTGCTTGAGGTTTACAAACTCCTCAATCGTAGCTTTTCTCAACTCTTGAGGAAAGAATCGATCCATGAAGGTATTAGAAAAGGTCTCCCATAAACCATCCTCTTCTACATCACCCTTATCGCTGTCCTACTCCTCATACCACAGATAAGCAACCTCTTTGAACTGATAATCTGTAAAGTTTACTCCTTCTATATTAGTAGCCTTTATTACCCAAAAGATCTTCTCGATATCATCAAAAAAGCCTTATAGTTCTTCCTCTACCTTCACTCTCATAAAATTAAGAGCACTTATCTTACTAAACTATCCAAGCCAAGCAACCAAAGTAAGCACAATACTAGTCGTACCCCACTCGTTCTAAGTAGAAACCAGTTGGGCAATAGCATGCATAGACTAATGATACTCTGCATTTGTCACGTTGTCCTAAGGGACCTGAGGAGTAGTAGAAGGAATAGGAGCAACTTTGGTATAATTAAAAATGAACCTCGGGAGTAGAAAGTGTTCCCTCATCATCACTTCTAGATGGAGAAAAAGAATTTTCTTATGTTCCAGATCTAGGAGGCATGATCTAAAAGATAAACAAATAAGTATTAGAGGAGATTCCAGGTCAAATAAGTCAATCTTAAAGAAAGAATACCAAGAAATTAAAACATTTCTAAATGTCTTACAACCTCTTCCTTATGAGTGTGGAGTGCTACATACCCCTAAAAGAAACTCTACTTAACACGACTTTATGGACTCCCAATTGAACATGAATCTAGGCTCTGATACCAACTTAATGCAGCCCAAACTAGGGGCTTATCGTAATGGGAATCCAAAGTCCAACCAAGATCGGGGACCACCCACTTAACCCAACCCAACCACCTTATACAGCCTTGGATAAGCTAAATTTTGAGTATATAATAGGATTGTATAATGCTCTCATGGAACGGTGAGAAATTATGTCTAGTGATGCCAGCCTCCCAACTTATTCTAATGCCAAGGACGACACCAATACCGATCCTACCTTTACCAACCCCTAGAAGTACCACAAAGCCTCTATCCAAAAGAATACAAATATCCAGTTGGGCCATGCCCTCAACCATGGTCAAAACTAATATCCGGAAAAAAAGTAAAATGTCTAAGAACGTACAACATAAAATGATGCCTTCCGAAAGAATAGAAGCTCACCACTTCAGTCCAATAAGTTGTCCCCAGATCAAGTACTATAAAGGAGGAGTCAAACAGTTGGATCTTACATAACATGGGTATACGGCCGCCAGTAGATGAGTTAGTTGGTGAACACTAGCATAAAACTTGGGATAAGAATAAAGTAATGCCAGTTATCAAAACCAAGTAAAAACCATCTAATGCAAATGACCATACATATATATAAGTGCTGGGAAAAAGGATCGGGTTTAGCATGCCATTAAAACCTTTACCTGGGCTATGTAACTTAGCTGTCCTACCACCCATGGGCCATATGGGTTTTGTTCCCTCTGCTGAAAGGGTCCTAGTGTTTGTAGCCGCACAACCAAGCAATATCCTTGGGATGACTAGTACACCCTCTAATATAAGTGTGAAACTCACACATGGTCATGGAAAACCCCTCATATCAGCAAATATGAGTTTTTGGTTTTGATCATCCCGAGACTGCCACCTTTTATGGCTTGTCTTACACTTCCCACTATCAATGCGCAATTAAAACCAAGTCCAAACAATCTAATTATCATTTTATTAACCAAGGCTATTTAATAATTGAGTGGTATCATCATACCACCATACTTACAAGCACTATCCATAGCCAAACTATTTAGATTAAGGGGATATTCAAGTGCCCTATCATTAACCATATTAAACCTTTTGGAAGACTACTATGTTCTCCACAAGCATAACCAATTAGACATTAACCTTTATAAACCATTGAAAAACATTTAAGGTTTTATATATAAGACGAAAACAAGCAAGAGTTTAATTAAAATAAATCATTGCAATAAACATATCTTTATAAGTACTTTATCAAACACCTTAGGGGCATAATATGACCAAAACCAAATTCTATTACCATAAACTATTACCATGCAATTTAATTTTCCAAAACCATTGTTAATGCATAGCAAGTATAATTAAAATCATAGGAAATCATAACCAAGCATTTAACATCAAAACCCCTAAATCAATAGTTGAAAGCTATAATCATGCAAGAGAAAAAACATTAAATCAACCATGTAACCATCCCTTTAATAGAAATTACAATTAGGGAAGAGAATCATGCTGTAAACTAAGAAGAGTGATGAAAATAATTCATCAAGACAAGCCCCAAAGTAAATTCTTAGTTGAAACCCTAGCTCTTTGTCCCAAAAGCTCTTGAAAGAATTATGATATGTTTAGGAAGAGTTTCCAAGTGTCTAAGAGTAAAATAAAAGGGTAAATAACCTCTTAAGTGTATTAGAAGTCGTGGGTCCATATTAGGGTAAGTAGGGAGATGTCTATAATACCCCCACTTAAATCCCATAAAAACCCAACACAGGGTTACGACTAACCCTCTTACAAGTCATAACCTCGCTTACGATTGATACCCACCCGATCATAACCAAACCTCAACTATGGATCAAACACTGTCCAGTATATGACTCATTCACCCAAGTCATAACCTCAGCATAATATCCATACCCATGATTCGTATCCCTGGAAGAATGCAACACCAGGAGGATCAAACACTGTCCACCTTATGAGTCACCTATACTACTCGTACCCAACCATAGAGCACTCACCCCTAAGTCATATCCATTCTAGTGACCAAAACCATCCCACTAACTAACACTGGTTAGCTTATGATAGGACTTTACTACTTGTACCCTAGCATACAGCTCATACCATGAGTCGTATTGGGTTCGATGAATAGGATTCTAGGAAATTTTCTAAGGGTCAAAATATGGGATGCTTCAACATAGTGGTATTGTCATACCGACTATAACTTGTAAGTATTATCCCTAGCCAAACCTTTTTTAGATCAAGGGATTTTAATGTACCCATAGATCAAATTATCCAATTAACTTGGGGGAGTCCTATATACCCCACAATTATTCCATTATTATGATTCCTTGGGGGATTTCATTGTACCTACAAGAATGATTGTTAAACCCCAAACCATTCCATTTTGACCATTCCAAACAATTTAGCCATTTAGGGTTCAATTACCATGTTTAAACCATGCATGAGTTCCATTCAAAATCCAACAATGTTGTGAAAACATTCTCATAGGCATTTTATCAAACATATTGGGAGCATATATTTTCAAAACCAAAGCCAATTAACAAATACTCATTCCCATGCAACCAATTATCCAAAACCACCATTAAAGAATATAAAATCATAATTAAAATATGGGAAAACCACAACCAAGCATTTATAACCAAAACCCCTAAATTATATATGAAAACCCAAACACATACAATAATCATACCATGAATGCATTGTATAAAACAATGCCTATAGTTGGAACTAACAATGAGGGAAGATAATATGCCTTAAACTAAGAAGATGATGGAGAGAAATCACTAACACTAGCCCCAAAATTAATCCTTAAGATGAAACCCTATCTTTCTTTGCCCAAGAACTTTAGAGAGGATTAGAGAGTGTCTTGCTAAGTGTTAATGAATAGTGTCATAGGGAAAATAACCTCTTAAGTGAGTTAAAAGTTGTGGGGACTTATTAGGTTAAGTGGGGAAATATCTAGATTGCCCTCACTTAAACTGCACCAAAATCCCGTCAGAGGGATATGACTATCTATACCAAATGTACCTTATAATACAAGTGGTACCCACCACTCGTACCCAAGGCCATATCACTTGGACCCAACACTTTCCAAGGTAACCCTAAACTATATTGTATCCAAGCATATGACTAGTACTCATGATTCGTTGAAACACCCTAGTTTCTGGACTATAGAAAATTTATTAGAATTCTGGTCTCTGGACATAATATGACTCATGGGTACGAGTTCTATGTTTGGATATGAATGGTATGGTCCAGTCATATGTTGATCAGTGTTGGTTGGTGGGATGGATTTTGGTCACTGGAATGGGTACGACTTGGTAGTTTAAGTCATATGGTTGGACACAGATCATTTGGTTCCTTCACTTAACCTTAGACCTGGTAACTTAACTTGGATCTGAGTACCAGTGTCTCACCAGGATCCATAATCTAGGGTATGAGTTATATCCAGGACTCGTATGGTGGTCAGTGTTCAAACCTCTTGGATTCTATTCTGCCAGGGGTATGGTTTATAGGTACAAGTTATAACTTTAATACGACTTAGTTTTAGGTATGTTATACCTTGGACAGTGTTGGGTTCAAAAGGGAGGCCAAGGTTATGAGTTGTGGGTACCACTCATACAGGGATGATACAAATTGTAAGGGTCAGTCGTATCCTTATGGCGAGATTTTGTGCAACTTAAGTGGGGGTATTTTGGATATTTCCCCACTTATAATAATAAGATCCCACAACTTATATTGATCTTGGGAGGTTATTTCCCCTATTATTCTATTCTTAAAGACTTGGAGACACTCTTCAATCCTCTCTAGAGTTCTTGTACAAAGGAAGCTAGGGTTTCATTTTAAGGAGTAAATTGGGGCTTGTCTTGGTGATTTCTCTCTATCATTATCTTAGTTTAAGGCATTTTGTCTTCCGTCATTGTTATTTCCAACTAAAGGCATTGTTTTATACAATATTTTTATGATTTAAATGTTGTATGAATTTAGGTTTTCAAATATAATTTGGGGGTTTTGGTTATAAATGTTTGGTTATGCTTTTCCCATTTTTAATTATGCTTTTATATGCATTAATGGTGGTTCTGTATAATTGGTTGCATGGAAATGGTTCTTTGGTAATGGACTTTGGTTTTGGAAATACTATGCCCCCAATGTGTTTAATAAAATGTCTTTAACAATGTTTTCACTATAACATTGATTTTTCAATAGAACTTATGCATTGTTTAATGGAACCCTAAATAATATGAATGGTTTTAAATAGATTGGAAAGGCCTTGGTGGCCATGTTTTTGGTTAATTGGAAATCTTATGGGGTACATGGTAATCCCCTAAGGTTTGGCTAAGGATAATACTTGCAAGTTATTGGTTATATGACGATACCACTACTGATAGCCTTGGTTTATAATAACGGAATAATGGTTTGGTTGAAAAATAGTTTTAATTGGGCTTAAATAAGGGATATGTAATAAATTCGTAGAAGGTGGAGGTCCCAGGGGAATCTAAATTGGAAACTCATATTTGTCGATGTGAGGTTTGGTCCTAGAGACCATGTGCATGATGTCATAATATATATTTTGAGGGATGTATTAGTCATCCCAGATTTTCTTCCCTAGTTGTGTGGCTTCACGCACTAGGGCCCTTTCACCAGGGGGAGATAAACCAATATAGCCCATAGGTGGTTTAGAACAGCAAAGCTACACAACCCAGGTAAAGATTTTAATGGCATACAAAACCCAGTCCCCTTTCCCGGCATGCTTATATATATGTATGGTTGTGTATATATGAATGGTTTTTACTTGGTTTAATAAATAGAATTATTTTATCCTGATCCTGTGTTGATGCTAGTGTTCACCCGTTAACCCATCTTCGGATGCTGTATCCCCATGTGATGCAGGAACCAGCTGTTCCACTCTTTCTGCTTTGCAATTTTAGACTTCGGGGTCAGTATTTGGATGGAAGTGGTGAGCTTCCATTATTTTAGAAGCTCCATTCATGGATGTTATTTCATACTTTGACTTATTTATGGATATTGGTTTTGGCTATGGTTAGGGGCATGTCCCAACCAAATTTTGGTATTTTTTTGGATAAAGGATTTATTGGTACTGCTATGGGTTGGATAGGCAGGGTCGGTAGTGGTGTCAGCCTTAGCATTGGTATTGATATTGGAGTTGATACCTGTTGACGATATTGTTAGTTGTTCCATTGTATTTCATTTTAGGATTAATCATATTATGTTCTGGATCTCATTTGGTTATGGCGTAGTTTATGGCCCTTGATTTGGTATTCATTTGGCTTGGTGGTTTAGTTGGTATAGTTTGGTGGACAAAATGACTTGGTAAGGCTAATCTAGGAATAGACCTATCCCAAAGTCAGTCCTTGTTTGGTTATGTTATCTTGTTATATGTTCGAAATTCAGCCGACTCAAGGTATGCTAATCGTGGTTGGGTTGGGTAACGGGGGTGTCTCCGATCCCGATCGGACTTGGGATGCCCATTACAATAAGGCCCATATCAGGTCAGGTCATACGTACCCTTAGAAGAATAGAATCTAAAGAAGATTGAATACTACCCACCATACGAGTACATGGTACGACTCGTACCCTGGCTTATGGCTCATGGTGAGCCATTCGTACTCAAATCCAAATTAGTCTACCAAGTCTAAGATTAAGTGAAGTAAAAATCCATACCAAACAACCTGTGTCCACCGATACGACTCGTACCAAACAAATAACCAATTCCAGAAACCAAATCCATCCCACAACTAATACTGGTCAGGATACAACTAACCCATACCACTCATATCCTAGTGTACGAATCATTTCCCCTAGTCATATCCTGTCCAAATGCCAGAAATCCAGGAAATTTTCTAAGGGCCAGAAACCCAGGGTATTTCAATGTTAAAGCTCAATTCTTTTAGAATCTCAATGAATCGCTTAAACTTACATTCCTCTTTTGTTTGCCTTAATCTCTAAGGAAAAGGTTGGGGTGTGATACGCCCAAATTACAACTCTCGTTTAAAAGTGTAAGCGATCGTTGTCAAATATAGAACCCAACTATGTTGGGGTCGAATCCTATAGGGAATACTATGCAAACTAAGTATTATGTTTGTTAGTAGACTGCTGACTGAAGGTTCTGGAATAAAGGGGGTTTTGACTTGTTAATAGTATTCAAGTGTTTGTAGAAAATTGTGTTCCAACTATTGAGTTTTATTGCAAGTGTTAATTCAATGAGAGTAGACAAACTAGAGTTATGTTCACCAAGATGTTCAGGCAGCCGGGGTTGTGAGTTATCTTAAATTTCCAATTTATAATTTCAGTTGTAAAAGTTATTGAATTCTAAAGTTTACCCATTTATTTCTCAACCTAAATGGATAGTTTACCCTTCAATTCTTGCAAAATTAAAGAATACATTGGTTTATTCAATTAGTATCTCATGTGGGTCCTATTAAGTTATCAACCCATAACCCAATGGTTAAAACCTTTGGATTCCATGTAAACCTTTTATTTTCCCAACATGCACTTTTCTACTCAAACAAGTGATGTTCTTGGGCTCACCCTTCAAATTTGCAACCAAGAAAGTTCATTAATATGAAGAAGGGTTTATAAAATCTTAATTAACTAGGGAAATTAAGGATTTTCACCCTTCAAATTAAGGGTTTATAAGTTTAAGTTGCTTGAAAATTCAGTGTTAAATACAAGAATAGTTGCTTGAAAATGCCGAATTATCCCTTGAAAAAGGTATAAAATATTCCATTAAATCCAGAACATCAACACCTTAAACTTAAGATAATTGTTTGTCCTCAAGCAACTCAACACCAAATTGCATGCATGAACAAACATAGTGACGGGCATTCAACTGTTAAACTAAACTTCATGCAACCATTCAACTGTCATCTTGCTCATATGGTCTCAACATATCAGGATCCATAACTGGCATTATTTATAATTCAGTACAAACACAACCATAGACACAACATCCCAAAGAAATCAGCAAAACTAAGTATAACTCAATATGCCCTCACAGTCAAAGAAGTCCACCACACTCTAGTCATTTAACTTATGGATGAAACTAGGACTCTCACTCTCATAAACGAAGTTGCAAACATAACATACATACCCATAGGCTTGCCCGTATCATCTAATTCTCCCTTTTAGTCAATTCGCAAAGATCAAGCAAGTCTTTCTAAGGCTTGTAACGAGGTTCCGGGGTTAGGTGAGGAAAAATTAAGGGAAAAGTGACTTAAAGTTCATACTTTGCTCTCTTTTACCTTGATTACTACTCACAAGACTACTGCCATTCTAGCTTACTTATTATCTCTATTATTCATCTGCACTTTTGCCATTAACCCAATTTTTTTAGAGTTAGCATCAGCCACCCTCAACTTATACTGATGCAGTCAGTTGAGATGCACAATATCTAACTAGATCAGGGCCGGATGTGACATTTCATTTCAACTCTAGACCATCTTCATCAAACTGCTAATGTCCTGACAGTAGCAACCCTTAACTTAGATGTTTTGCCTAAGTTAAGGTGCACAATGTCCAATATTGGACCAGGGACAAAGTTAGGTGCTAACATCCTTAAGAGAGTTAATCAGAGTTATTGGGAATGAACGAAAACAAACATAAGCTCAAAAGGGGTTCAAAAATAGAAAAATCTATTTGGTAGGTCATTCTTTATGGTTAAGTGGACTAAAAGTACAAGGAGGCCTGCTATCCTATCTTATTGAATCAATCACAAAACAACATTAATGATCTGGGCAAGTTCTAGGTGTAACACTATGCAAGAACTATAACAAACACTCGTACATATAGGCAATGAGTTAACACCTATTGGCGGCATAGAGGCTGAGCCTATAGATGTGGTAGGCGGTAAAAAATCTGACGGTACATATGTAGTGATAGGAAACGGCATACCTGAGGGAATATCCAAAGTCTCGGGGGCTGGAACTAACTGAGTTTGATAGGCGGGAGGCTAGTTGACTCGCATTTCATACTTTGAGTCATCTATTTTTTTTAATTTCCTGTCTGTGACTCGTACGAACCGTATTATTAACCCCACTGATCAAAGGCACATTTTCCTATTTGCACAACTCTGTGATAAGGTATGGAAATTGTAGAGCACTGGATGTCTTGTGTGCACGGGAAAATAACTCATCGGTGATAGTGTGGCTGAAGTCTACCTTCAGCCCCTCAATCAAGGTAGCAACCATTACCGTTGTCTGAATCCCCAAATTAGCATCGCCGCCTATTGGCATCAATCTCAACCCTACAATTTCCCACAAAAATTAAACCTTAAAACTTAGGGACGACTTAGCATCCTCTCACGAGGGTTATGCAGACACACTGGATTTCCATCATTTGTCAATACTCGGGCCAGCCAGGGTTTCTGTTGGTTTGCTGTGAATATTCGGTGCTCCAAATCTGGGATCGGACTAGGTATCTCATACTCAGGACCAAGCAAGAATTTGTTCAACATACATTCTAAAATATCTCCGTTTACTCCATAAACCGAAACCGTATCTCGATTTCCCATGTCAATGATCTTCGCACCCTGGGGGTAATTTTTCTCTAACAATGCCAAATAGTTGGCAAACAACTCATGAACAAGATTTGGTTTGTATGTCCCGGGCAGCCTGCTCATCCAAGATAACTCATATTCATTGAATCTCCGCCCCAGCTCTGGGTACTCATGCAGTTAGGTGGTGACAATCTGATACTCTTGATGGATGGGCCTCCTTATTGGTCTGCTTGTTGTTGGTTCAAGCCCATCCAGGAAATATGACATTTCCCAAGAGCACACACAAGTGTACTTGGTCTTATCAAGTAGTAAAGTAGCCTTCAAAAAGCCAAGTATCGATCCCATAGAGACTTGATTTAACAATGATTTTATTTTAGTTCACAATTTAGATTCAATTGATGCAAACGTAACCAAAAAAGAGTTTGTAATTTTGTAAAAAGAGAAAAGTAAACAATGTGTAAATAAGAGTCTTTGAAACAATTAGTGGGAAAAAACCTAGGGTTAAAGCTCTTTTGACAATCATACTATGTTATTGGATTTCATTCGTTAACTTGCTTAACTTGGTTGTAGATTCGTAGGGTCAATGGCAAAATCATGGTTTCCTAACTTCTAATCCTTTACCTAAGTTAAACCTTACAACTATATTGTTGAGCGGTGATGTAATAGTTCAATTAGGTTCTTCAAGCTATCATCCTATGTGTGAATCAAGTACGATATCTAAGTACATCCCTATCCTAGATACTAATTCAAATTTTTTATTTCATAAAGAAATACAAACCATATTTGTTTATCTCCATGTTCTATCCCCTATTCCTTCTCCCGAGTTCAAAAGATAGACAATTAATGTATTCTAAGGGTCACGAATCCTCAAAATAGTTAAATCAAAGATGAACACTCAATCAATAATGATAAGCAAAATAAATGAACTTAATTCAATACAATAGTACTCATGTCTTTGGCTTTAACCCAGGAAAAGGGCGTTTAGCCACGCATAGTCATCATCGTAATCATAATGTTGTAATTAACGACTATAAACATGAATGAACTAAATAAAATTAATAAAAACCTAAAGAAGAAGTTGCACCAGCCATTTGCTCTCCAAAATATGTCCAAATATGTGTAAAAACGTGACAAAACATGTATTTATAATATAGGAGTAAGCCCATTCCATGTTGGACAAGAAAACCTTCAGCTATTGAGCCCGAGACTGTGTAGGGCATCGCCTGACAGCGCCGAAGTGCACACACAAGTGTACGTGATCTTATCAAGTAGTAAAGTGACCTTTAAGGAGCCAAGTATCGATCCCATGGGGACTTGTGTTGACAACTACCCAATTATAGTTTAACGATTGAGAGAAATAAACAATATAGTTTTAGAATTGCAAACTAAAAAGAAACTAAACTAATGCGGGAAAGTAATGACTTAGCACAATCAATGGATAGAAGCCTAGGATTAAGGCTTATGAACAATCATACTATGTTATTAAACTTCATTCGTTAAATTTCTTATCTTGGTTGTTGATTCGTAGGGTTAATTGCATGATTATGGTTTCCCAACTTGTAATCATTTACCTAAGTTGAACCTTACAACTACATAGTTGAGCAAGGATGTAATGATTCACTGAAGCTCTTTAAAGCCATCATCCTACATGTAAATCTAGTAAGTCATCTAAGTACATCCCTGTCCTAGATCCTAATTTGAATTTCTTATTTCATAAAGAAATATAAATCATACTTTATTTATTCCCATGTTTTATCGCCCTATTCCCTCTCCCGAGTTCACAAGGTTGACAATCGATGTATTCAAAGGGTAGTTAATCCTTAAAATAGTTAAAATGGGGAATAAACAAACAACCAATGATAATAATCAAATTAACAAACTTAATTCAAAATGAAATTAGTCATGATCTTGGTCTCTTAACCCCAGATAGGGAGTTTTAGCCTTTAATGGAATTATTCATCATCCAATCCCTTGGATTGATGATACAAACTATAAAGAAAACTAAAATAAAGAGATATAAACCCTAGAAGAAGTATCGAGCATCCCTAAAACTCGTCCAAGACGTCCAAAAGTAATTTAAAAACGTTTACAAAGTTGTATTTATAACAATAGGGTAAGCCCAAGTCGTGTAGGAGAAGGAATCAATGAAAAAGTATATGGGTGGAAAGATCATGGGCCGCATGCTGTATTCCATAGGAATGGAGCATGCAATTTATGCATATCACACGTAAACACTATTTTGGGTCTCTTCTGAGTTTTTTGGTGTTTATCACACTCCAATATACTTTCCCACACGCCCTCACTCGCCCAGGACATTTTAGGTGTCCAAATTTGTGTCAAGTTGTGTATTGTGCTTCCGTGATCCAATCTAAGACTTTTTGAGTTGTTTACACTTGATTTGAATCTTTTATATCCTTCATATATCATCATAATCCATTCACCAAGCATCTTATAGCATCAAACACAACAATTTAAAACTCAAAACAACACAACATCCAAGACAGAGAACTAGAAACACGAGCAAAGCATCGGCTTCTTTCACTTTGATTTCTAACTTATTGTTTTGACTCTTGTCTTGATCCAATTGACCCTTGAATATTACCAATAAGTTGTTTCACATATAAATACTCATAAAAACCTTAGGAACTCACTAAACACGTTAGAACCTAAAATGATAAACTAGACAAACACCTAGCTCAAGCTAATCACACTGGTTTTCTCGGTTGACTTCTAAATGATCAATTTGAATCAAAACTTGTGTGGAAACACTATAAAACATTGTAAGTACATACATGGACACTTAGATGCACATTTATATCATTATAACCACATTAAGCACATGAATCATCCTCAAAACAAGGCTAAAAAGGCTAGAATAGCAACGCTAAAATGCATAAATTCACCCAACATCACCACCCCATACTTAAAGCCTTGTTCGTCCTCGAACAATTCTTAACTATAAGCATCATGAGCTGAAGAGACTCCACAGTTTTACTAAATGTAAGAAACTTAAACTAGTACTACAATGACTATATGTAATGCAAGTTTACAACACTACGCATGTTATACACAATTGAAAGCTCAAGAATCCTACTCCAAAATATCCTAGCCTCAAGAATCGACTCAATACATGGCAAACTCATGCATATTGCTCAATATAAGACATCATACAAATCAACCACATTCATCAAACATGTGCCCTCTCAACAAAAGAGTTGCCCATAAACACTCACAATGATGCAATTATCATAATGGGTATACAAATCAAGTTACGCTCACTCTCACAAAGAATTCACAAATTACACATAATGAACTATAGTCTTGCCCTTAGTGTCATACTCCACTACTATTAGAATGTGAAATTAAGGATCAAATAGTTCTTTTCGGGTTGTAATGTAGACTAAGGGACGGCTAGGAACTATTTTGGATAAGAATAGTGACTATCTTTCCTAAGCACTCTAATACACTACATCATACATTTAAAACCAATTTCCATCAACCAAATTACACCATTTTTTTGACTTCCCCATTCTTTTGTTTTTGTCCCATCTATATTAAGTATTGTCACAAACACATGGTGGGCATATTGTTTATTTCTTCAAGATTCAATTTCTCTTTTTTCATATTCATGGCAATATTTTTAGCATAAATTATATCACACCTATCCACTACAAATCAATTATAAACACCAATAACTATTACCTTGGGGCATCAATTTCACCTTTTCCCTCTTATTTTTCATACTCCTTACTCAACTAATTTTTCATTGAAGTGCCTAGGAGCTTTTTTGGATCAAAATATGATCTATCAAAGAAGGGACTAGGCTGCTTATAAGGTTGCCAAAGAAAAAACTAAAGGCTCAATGGGGGTTAACTAAGATAATGCACAAGGGTAGGACAAATAAAAGGTATAAAACAAGACTATCAAAGAAATGCATATATCATCTCCTAAATCCACATTCTTTATTTGCTTCACACACATACCGGGCAAGTTCTAGACATCACATGCAATAAGAAATATACAAAAACCTCACACGCACATGGCACATGCTCAATTCACTAGGATCATCATAGACTTCTCACCAAATAATAGCATGAATTCGAAATTAAGCCAACAAGTACAAGAGTCACAAAATAAGCCTAGGAGTCTCAAAAGTAGCATTTCACTCAATCAACATGCTTTTACAAATAAAACACTTGCACCATGTAATCAAAAATAGCACCAACAAGACTATCTTATAAAAAAAATTAATTAAGCCAAAATTTGGGAATTTCCACACCCCACACTTAAAAATCTACTTTGTCCCCAAAGTGAATTTAAAGATAAGAGACAGAAATACTCCCTGAGGCCTCTAGGCCTAGCTAGTAGCATCTTTCACATGAAAAGGATCCGGGGGACCCCTCACTCATCTTTTGTCATGCTCTTAGCTTAGGTTTCCAGTACTCAAACTTCCCATCAACCTATGACTTAACCAAAAAAAACTAGGTGAAATAAAAAACTAAAAACTAAAAGAAAAAATACCTTAACTTTGGTTGCCTCGCAATAAGCGCCTAATTTAGTGTCGCGGCACGACCACCACTAATAACAACAACAACAAACCCAGTTTATTCCCACAAAGTGGGGTCTGGGAAGGGTAAAATATACGCAGTCCATACCACTTCCTCCGAAGAAGTAGAGAGGTTATTTTCGATAGACCCTTAGCTCAAGATAAAGGATAGTAAACTGGAGTGTAATGAACATGAAGCAGGATGGATGGAATAACATAAATAAGGAATAAGACATAATAGAATAAAAATCAAAGCAATACGAAATAAGATAAATAAGCGCAATATGGAATGAGAGATAAGAAATAGGACATCTGAAATAGGACACCCATCTAGTAGCAACATACACTCACAGACCAAAGACACCCACCACATCCAAACCCTCCTGACTAGGGACTCCTACCTATGGACACAGACCTAGGATTACTAACGTGGCTATACATGAGCTCTTCTAACTACTTGATATAACCCACACACTCATCATATCCTTCTACCCTTATCCGCGACCTTCACACCTTTCTATCTAGGGTCATGTCCTCAGTAATCTGAAGTTGCTCCATGTTATGTCTAATCACTTCCCTCTAATATTTCTTCACCCTACCTCTCTTTCTCCTAAATCCATCCAATGTTAGCCTCTCACACCTACAAACTGAGGTATTCGTGCCACTTCTTATCACATACCCAAACCATCTTATCCTTTCCTCCCGCATCTTGTCCTCTACCGAAACCACTCCTACCTTCTCTTGGATAATCTCATTCTTAACTTTATCCCCTCTAGTAAGCCCACACATCCAATGCAATATTTTTATTTTCGCCACCTTTACTTTTTGAAGGTGGGAATTCTTAACTGGCCAACACTCTACTCCATACAGCATAGCTGGATGGACTGCCACGACCCAATCAACTTTTTCCTCCACCTTAAGGATATAAATTTCACTCCTCAACTTAGCATCCATATTTTTGTCCCACTCATAAGGTGGTGGTACAAAGATTAAGGAATCGAGTAATGAAATATGCATGGTAAACCATTCCGCCTTGAAGTGAGGTGCATTTTTATGTTGCTTATCCGTTGTAAAATCAAGAATATAGGATTCTTGTTCCTCATCTTTACACTCTTTCACTATTTCAAATGATTCCACAGACAAGTCATCATCTAAAAAAATTGTAAAAAAGTGCTTTGAGTGTCACCCAACAAATCCTACTTCTATATTTACACTGTCTTCAACACCTCAATCTTCTTCACCTTCTCAATTTTAGTCTCAAGAGAAAGATGACAATAGAGTGGCTGCAATTCTTATGGTGGTGGTTGTATCACCTTAACCTGTTCAACATATCTAGTTTCTGAGTACTCAAACTTTCTTGAATTATCAGCAACTTTGTCTACAACTGGTTGGGAAGTCAACTCTGCATCTACCTCCTTAGTTGCCTATTGAGCATTGCCCGCAAACATGACTGAATCAGGATTAAAAGCAAACATATCTGCAGAGTGATATAGACTGTAACAAACCACACATCAACTAGTGGGTTGCTCCACAGGTTGGAAACAAGCATGTCCCCTCCAAACGCTTGGATCAAAATTTGAACAAAAAGCTTCGGAGTGGGGTCCTCCACAATAATAACAAGAATCATCATCCCTCAAAAACCATCTACCCAAGGCTAACATCTTAAAAAGTGTGATAAAAAAGACAATAAAAAACTAAAGACCAAAACAACTAAACTTTGTAAATCTCAATAAAGAAAAACTAAAATAAGATAGTTGCCTAGTTAAAAGTCCCCGATAACGGTGCCAAAAACTTGACAGCGCCCAAGTGCACATGCAAGTGTACGTGGTCTTATCAAGTAGTAAAGTGGCCTTCAAGGAGCCAAGTATGGATCCCACAGGGACTTGTGTTTACAACTACCCAATTCTAGTTTAACGATTGAGAGAAAGTAAATAATATAGTTTTAGAATTGTTAACTAAAAAGAAACTAAAATAATGCGGGAAAGTAATGACTTAGGACAATAATGGATAGAAACCCAGGGTTAAGGCTTACGAACAATCATACTACGTTATTGAACCTCATTCATTAAATTGATTATGTTGGTTATTGACTCGAAGGGTTAATTGCATGATTATGGTTTCCCAACCTCTAATCTTTACCAAAGTTGAACCTTACAACTACATCATTGAGCGGGGATGTAATGATTCACTTAAGTTCTTTAAATCTATCATCCTACATGTGAATCAAGTAAGGTATCTAAGTACATCCCTGTCCTAGATCCTAATTTTAATTCCTTATTTCATAAGGAAATACAAAACATACTTTATTTATTCCCATGTTCTATCACCCTATTCCCTCTTCCGAGTTCACAATGTTGACAATCAATGTATTCTAAGGGTAGCTAATGCTTAAAATAGTTAAAACAAGAATAAACAAACAACCAATGAAGATAAGCAAATTATCAAACTTAATTCTAAATGAAAGTAGTCATGATCTTGGACTTAACCCTAGATAGGGATTAATGGAATTATTCATCATCTAATCCCTTGGACTGATGATACAAACCATAAAAAAAACTAAAATAAAGAGATATAAACACTAAAAAAGTGTTGATCAGCCCCAAAACTCGTCCAAGACGTCCAAAAGTAATTAAAAATGTTTACAAAGTTGAATTTATAACAATATGGTAAGCCCAGGTCGTGTAGGAGAAGGAATCGAAGAAGTACAAGGGTGGAGAGAGCAAGCGCCACACGCTGTATTCCATAGGAATGGAGCATGTGACGCACGCATATAATAAGTACATACTATTTTAGGTCCCTTATGATACTTTTGGTGTGTAGAATGTTCCAAGATACTTTCCCACGCGCCCTCACTCGCCCAAGATATTTCAGGTGTCCAAATTTGTGTCAAGTTTTGTATTGTGCTTCCGTGATCCATTCCAAGCCTTTTTGAGTTGTTTCCACTTGATTTGAAGCTTATATATCCTTCATATGTCATCAATCCATTCACCAAGAATCCTATTGCATTAAAAACAACAATTTAAAGCTCAAAACAATACAACATCCAAGACAGAGAACTAGAAACACGAGCTAAGCATAGGCTTCTTTCACTTTGATTTCTAACTTATTGCTTTGACACTTGTCTTGATCCAATTGACCCTTGAACATTACCAACAAGTTGTTTCACTTATAAATACACAATAACAACCTTAGGAACTCATTAAACACGTTAGAACCCAATACGATAGACTAGACAAACACCTAGCTCAAGCTAGTCACACTAGTTTTCTCAGTTGACTTCTAAATGATCAATTTGAATTAAAACTTGAGTGGAAACACTATTAAACATTGTAAAAACATACATGGACACTTAGATGCAAATTTATATCATTATCACCATATTAAGCACATGAATCATCCTTAAAAGAAGGCTAAAAAGGTTAGAATAGCAACACTAAAATTCATAAATTCACCCAACATCATCACCCTGGGTTTAGCCCAGCTCTAGGCAAAGAGTCGCCCTGGCTATAGCCCATCGCTAGGTGGGGCGGTGCCTCCAAATCGCCCTACCTCTCTAGAAATTGCTCTTCGAATTTTGGTTAATTATTGAGGCTCCCCTCTTGATCCCTTGTCTTGTAGCGTCTTTCCCATAAATTTCAAGACTCTTTAACATTAAAATATCATCATATTCAGCTCCAAAAGCATCCTACATCATCACACCACATGAATTAAGATAAAAACACAACACCACATCTATAACAACGAATCAAAACAAGAGTTAAGCTAAGCTAGTTCTCCTTGGTCTTTCACTTATTATTCCAACTGTACACTCATTCAAATTGAACTTTGCTCAATACCAACACGTTATTCCACTCATAATTACATATGAAAACCATTTGAAATACTTTCAACCAAGTAGAATACACCAGAATCAACTAGACAAGCACCTAGCTCAAGCTAGTAACGCTAGTTTTTTGGGTTGAACTCTAAATGAATCTTTTAGGTACAAACTTGTTTGAAACTCACTTCTAACATCATAAGCACATGATTTAACACTTTGATACATATTTATCTAATTATCAACCCATATAGCATAGAATCATCCTCAAAATAAGGCTAAAATGACTAGAATAATGACACCAGAATGCATAAATACACCCAACATCACCACTCCACACTTAAAGCCTTGTTTGTCCTTGAACAACTTTTACCTAAAATCATCATCATCTAAGGAGACTCTACACTTCTACTAAATGCAAGACACTCAAGCTAGAACTACAATAACTACAGAGAATGCAAGTTACTATATTAAGCATGTTATTTACACAATTGAAAGCTCATGAACACCACTCCAAAACATACTTGCCTCAAGAATTGACTCACCTAGTTGGAAACTCATGCTTATAGTTCAATCAAGGACGTCATACAAGTCACCCACATTCAATAAACATGTGCCCCTCACAACAAGAGAGTTACCCATAATCACTTATAATTAAGCAATTCATAATATGATGGGTATAAAAATCAAATTCTGCTCACTCTCACAAAGAATTCACAAGTTACACACAATGAACCATAGGCTTTCCCTTAGTGTAATGCTTCACTAATATTAGAATGTAAAGCTTATGATCAATTAGGACTTTTTTGGGTTGTAGTGTAGGCTAGGGGGTGGGTAGGAACTATTTGGGGAATAGTGACTAACCTCTCTGAGTGCTTTAATACACAACATTATACATTTAAAACCAATCTCCACAACCAAATTACACCATTTTTGTCTACCCCATTCTTTTATTTTGCCTCATCTCTTTTAGGCATTTTCACAAACACATGGTGGGCATATTGTTTATTCCTTCAAGATTCAATCTTTCTCATTCTCTACAATCATGGAAATATTTCTAACACCATTTATATCACTCCCAATCACCATACATCAAATATAAATACCAATAACTCTAACCTTGGGGCATCAATTTCACCTTTTTCTTCTTCAACTCCTCAACTCTTTTCTCAATCATTTTTTCTATTAAAGAACTTAGCAGCTATTTGGATGAAATTATGGTCTATCAAAGGAGGGGATTAGGCTACATATGAAGCTACTAAAGAAAAGGCTATATACTCAATGGGGGTTAACTAGGATAATGCACAAATGGTAGGACAAATTAAATATATAAAACAAGGCTATCAAAGAAATGCCTAAATCATCTCCTAAACCCACACTCTTTATTTCACTTTACACACACACCGGGCAAGTTCTAGATATCAAAGGCAACAAGGAATATACAAAAACCTTACACGCACATGGCATATGCTTAACTCAATAGGATATTCATAGACTCTCAACCAAATAATAGCATGAATTCAAATTTAAGCCAAAAAGTACAAGTCATAAAAATGAGCCTAAAAGTCTTAAAAAATAATAATTACAATTCACATGCTTTTAAAAACAAACCTACTTGCATTATATAATCAAAAATAGCACCAACAAAAATATCTTACACCAAAAAAATTTAAATTAAGCCAAAAATTGGGAATTTCCCCCACCCCACACTTAAAAATATACTTAGTCCCCAAAGTGAATTTAAAATCAAGAGGAAAAAAATACCCCCTGGGGCCTCTAGACCTAGCTAGTAGCATCTTTACTCATAAATGAGATCCATGGGACTCCACACTTAGTTTTTTCCATGCTCCTTAGCTTAGGTTTCCAATACTCAGACTTCCCATTAACCTGTGACTCAACCAAAAATAAAAACTATGTGAAATAAAAACTAAAAACTAAAAATAAAACATACCTCATTACCTTAGGTTTTCTCTCAAGCAGCGCCTGATTTAGTGTCACAGCACGACCCATCTCAACTCAACTATATTCCCTTACCCTTTTACTCCCCTTTTGGAGCAATTTTTTCATTTATTTTTGACCTCTTGAGTTTGCACTCTCATGGTCAACATCTCTCTTCACTTCAACCTTTATCATATTGTAAAACAGTGGATTCAACTTGAGCCGCTCAATCAGGTAATCCAAAGAGGTCTTTGGTGGATTAACTACCTCACACTTTGCCTTTTCTATAATATTAATCACACATAAATCTTTATATTGGGAATTTACAATGGGTGCTTTGTAAATATTAAATACCACCTCTTCATCATCTACTATTATTTTGAACATGCCTTCTTTAACATCAATCAAAGTCCCTCTAGTTGCTAAGAATGGATGCCCCAAGATGATTGGTACTTGTTCGTCTGCCTCAAAATCAAGAATAATAAAACCAGCAGGAATAATGAATTTACCAATATTTATGAGGAAATCCTCAATTATTCCTTCGGGATATGTAAATGACCAGTCTGCCAACTGTAAAACCAAGGTGGTCGCTTTAGGCTTTTCTAACCTCAATTTTTCAAATAGAGACATGGGAATCAAATTTATACTTGCCCCTAAGTCACTCGGTGCGTGGACAACTTTGCTCCTAATTTGGATAGGAAGAGCAAGCTTCCTTGGATCTCTCAATTTCTTGGGGATTTTATGTGTCATTACCGCGCTATACTATTCAGTTAGTGTTATCTCCCCCACATTCTGCAATTTCACCTTATTATCCACCAGATACCTCAAGTACCTTGCATACTTGGGCATACCCTACAAAACATCTAACAAATGTAAATTTATGTAAAGGTCTTTGAATATGTCAAAGAACTTTTTGAACATAGCATCGTCCTTCGCTTTATTTGCCTCTGAGGGAAGGGTAGTGGTGGCATCTTCTTAACTTCTTCTGGAGTAACTTTTTCTTTCAAGTACTCAGACTTTCTTGATTTTTCAGAAACTTCTTTATTTACCTGTTGGATCACCACATCAGCATCTACCTTTTTTATTACCTTGGTAGATTCTCCTTGGAGCTCTGTACCACTTCTTAAAGTGATTTCTATGACTTGTTTTGAATTTTCTATATCTACTGGCAAACCACCTTATGGCCTAGTATTCATTGTTTGTGATAATTACCCCAACTATAACTCTAAACTTCTCATGGCCGCTTTCTGATTTTGTATGTTCGCAATCAACTGTATCGGACAAGCTAGAAGCTACCTCAACATCTCTTCCATGTTGCAAGTTGACTGATTCATTTGGGCTTGTGGTTTCTGAATTTGTTATTATTGTTATGCATTCCACGACTGAGTCTACCACTTCATGTTGTAGGCATTACTGAAATTTGTCCTTTAAGCATTGCCTACATACATCACTTATTCGGGATTGGAAGCACACATAGCCGCTAAGTGACCATTATTTTTCTATACTTCATACCAAGCTACAACTTTTTAGACGATATTGACTGTGGCTACAGGTTATGCTACTCCCAACTTCATGCTGCTGAACTGAGTGTTGATCAAATTTTATAAGGCAAAAACTTGTACTGATAAGGCTGTGAATTGGTCCATCTTCAATACACATGCAATTCTTTTTGTGGCATTTATAGAATTTGAATGTCACTCTGGATTTCCTTGTGCTATACAGTTTAGTAATGTGTACAACTCATCATAAGTCAATTCCAGTGCTTGACCACCTGCGGCTAAATCTAGCCAAATCTTTGTATTGTTATCAAAAACCTCTACAAAAGTATAAGCAAGTACCTTATTGGACTATTGGTGGTGTGGACAATCCCAAAAAAAAGCCTTGAAGTATTCTTAAGCATGATAAAGGTTTTCAGCAGTCTTCTGTTTGAAGCTTACTATCTCATTGCGAAGTCTTACAGTCTTTCCTGATGGAAAGAATTTGATGAGGAACTTTCTGGCTAAGTCATCCCATGATGTGATTGAATTGGACGGCTCCACATTCAACCACTTTTTAGCTTCCCCCAAAATTGAATAAGGAAATAGTGTCAGCCTCGTATAATCTGTACTCACCCCATTAAGCTCAATAAAGGTTTGTAAGTGGAATTGTAGATCGTCGTGTGAAATCCCTGCAAAATATCCACTACTAATAAGAAGTTGCACCATATTGTGTTTTATCTCAAAATTTCCCCAGCTGCCGGTCTTTGAATTGGGGAAGTAAAGTTCAACGAAAGTGGGATTGTCACTTCCCTAACTATCCGTCGGGCTGCTTGTTCTTCAGCCATTGGAGCAGTATTCTCTTGGTCTTCTTGGATTTAAGGAAATTTGGGGAGAAGGATTGCTTCTTTCCTGCATTGGTTAAAGTCTTGCTTGAATTCAGGGCTTGGTTCAACCAACTCCCAATCCCTTGCCAGCTTATTAACCTAAAAATATATTTCCTGCAAAAACAAAACCAAGACCAAGCGTAAAAACACCAATTAGATCTAAAATTAAAAATAAAATAAACAATTGCCAAGATCAAGTCCCCAGTAACGGCACCAAAAACTTCACAGCACCCAAGCATACACGCAAGTATCGTGGTCTTATCAAGTATTAAAGTGGCCTTCAAGAAGCCAAGTATCGATCCCATAGATACTTGATTTAACAATGATTCTATTTTAGTTCACAATTTAGATTTAGTTGATGCAAACGTAACCAAAAAGAGAGTTTGTAATTTTGTAAACAAGGAAAAGTAACAATGCATAAATAAGAATCTTTGAAACAATCAATAGGAGAAAACCCAGGGTTAAAGCACTTTCGACAATCATACTATGTTATTGAATTTTATTCATTAACTTGCTTATCTTGGTTGTAGATTTGTAGTGTCAATGTCAAGATCATAGTTTCCCAACCTCAAATCCTTTACCTAAGTTAAACCTTACAACTACATCATTGAGAAGTGATGTAATAGATCAATAGGTTCTTTAAGATATCATCCTACGTCTGAATCAAGTATGATATCTAAGTACATCCTTGTCCTAGATACTAATTTAAATTTCTTATTTCATAAAGAAATACTAACCATACTTTGTTCATCTCCATGTTTTATCCCTTTTTCCCTCTCCTGAGTTCAAAAGGTAGACAATTGATGTTTTCTAAGGGTCGTGAATCCTCAAAATAGTTAAATAAAAGATGAACGCACAACCAATAATTATAAGCAAAATTAATGAACTTAATTCAAAACAATAGTACTCATGTCTTTGGCTTTAACCCCGTAAAAGGGTGTTTAGCCATGCATAGTCATAATCGTAATCACAATGTTGTAATGAACGACTAAAAACATGAATGAACTAAATAGAAATAATAAAAAACAAAAGAAGAAGTTGCAACAGACCTTTACTCTCCAAAATATGTCCAAAGATATGTAAAAATGTGATGCAACATATATTTATAGTATAGGAGTAAGACCATTTCGTGTTGGACAAGAAAATCTTCAACTATTGAGCCCGGGAATGGGTAGGGCATTGCCCTAGGTTTATCCCCGCTCTAAGAAAGGTTTCTCCCTGGATATACCCTAGCTACAGGTGGGGAAGTGCCTCCAAATCACCCAACCTATCTGGAAATTGCTCTCCCAATTTTGGTTAAGTGTTGAGTCTCCCCTATTGATCTCTTGTCTTGTGGAATCTTTCGCATGAATTCAAAGCCTATTTAACATTAAAATATCATAATATTAAGATACAAAAGCATCCTATATCATGACACCACACAAATTAAGAGAAAACCCTAGCACTACATCCATAACGACAAATCAAAATAAGAGCTAAGCTAAGCTAGTTAGCATTGATCTTTCACTTATTGTTCCAGCTGTACACTCATTCAAATTCACTTTGATCACTAAAAATATGTTATTCCTCTCATAATTACACATTAAAACAATTTGAAACACTTTTAAACAAGTAGAATACACCGAAATAAACTAGACAAACACCTAGCTCAAGCTAATAACGCTAGCTTTCCGGGTTGAACTCTAAATGAATCTTTCAGGTACAAACTTGTTTGAAACTCACTTATAACATCATAAACACATGCTTTAACACTTTGATACACATTTATCACATAATCAACCCATATAGCATAGAATCGTCCTCAAAACAAGGCTAAAATGACTAGAATAGTGACACTAGAATGCATAAATACACCAAACATCACCACTCCACACATAAAGCCTTGTTCATCCTTGAACAACTTTTACCTAAAAGCATCATCATCTAAGGAGACTCTACACTTCTACTAAATGCAAGACACTCAAGCTAGTACTATAATGACTACATAGAATGCAAATTACTACATTAAGCATATTATTTACACAATTGAAAGCTCATGAATACTTCTCCAAAACATCCTAGCCTCAATAATTGACTCACCTAGTTAGCAAACTTATGCTTATCATTCAATCAAGGATTTCATACAATTCACCCACATTCTATAAACATGTGCCCCTCACAACAAGAGAGTTACCCATAATCACTCATAATTAAGCAATTCATAATATGATGGGTACAAGAATTAAATTATTCTCACTCTCACAAGGAATTCACATGTTACACACAATAAACCATAGGCTTACCCTTAGTGTAATGCTTCACTAATATCAGAATGTGAAGCTTAGGATCAATTAGGACTTTTTCAGATTGTAATGTAGGCTAGGGGATGGGTAGGAACTATTTGGGGAATAGTGACTAACCTCTTTAAGCGCTTTAATACACTACATTATACATTTAAAACCAATATCCACAACCAAATTGCACCATTTTTGTCTACCCCATTTTTTATTTTGCCCCATCACTTTTAGGCATTTTCACAAACACATGGTGGGCATATATTTTATTCCTTCAAGAATCAATCTTTCTCAATCACTACAATCATGCGAATATTTCTAACACCATTTATATCACTCCCAATCACCAGACATCAAATATAAACACCAATAACTCTTACCTTGGGGCATCAATTTCACCTTTTTCTTCTTCAATTACTCAACTCCTTTCTCAATTATTTTTTATATTAAAGTACTTAAGAGCTTTTTGGATCAAATTATGGCCTATCAAAGAAAGGGATTAGGCTACATATGAAGCTACCAAAGAAAAGGCTATATACTCAACGGGGGTTAACTAGGATAATGCACATATGGTAGATCAAATTGAATGTATAAAACAAGGCTATCAAAGAAATGCCTAACTCATCTCCAAAACTTACACTCTTTATTTCACTTTACACACTCACCGGGCAAGTTCTAGACATCACAGGCAACAAGCAATATACAAAAATATTACACGCACATGGCATATGCTCAACTTAATCGGATCTTCATAGACTCTCAACCAAACAATAGCATGAATTCAAATTTAAGCTAAAAAGTACAAGAGTCATAAAAATGAGCCTAAAAGTCATTAAAAAATAACAATTCTCACAATTCACATGCTATTAAAAACAAACCCACTTGCATCATGTAATCAAAAATAGCACCAACAAGAATATCTTACACCAAAAAATTTTAAATTAAGCCAAAAATTGGGAATTTCCCTTACCCCACACTTAAAAATCTACTTAGTCCCCAAAGTGAATTTAAAGGCAAGAGAAAGAAATACTTCTTGGGGCCTCTAGGCCTAGCTTGTAGCATCTTTACTCATAAATGAGATCCATGGGACTCCACACTCAGTTTTTTCCATGCTCCTTAGCTTAGGTTTCTAATACTTAGACTTCCCATTAACCTATGACTCAACCAAAAACAAAAAACTATATGAAATAAAAACTATGAACTCAAAAAAAAACATACCTAATTACCTTGGGTTTTCTTTCAAGCAGCGCCTAATTTAGTGTCGCAGCACGACCCATCTCAACTCAACCATATTCCTTTACCCTTTTACTCCCCTTTCGGAGCAATTTTTTTATTCATTTCTGGCCTCTTAAGTTTGTACTCTCAAGGTCAGCATCTCTTTTCACTTCAACCTTCATCATATTGGGAAACAATAGATTCAACTTGAGCCGCTCAATCATGTAATTCGAAGAGGTCTTTGGTGGATTAACAGCCTCACACTTTGCCTTTTCTATAACATTAATCACACATAAATATTTATATTGGTAATTTACAATGGGTGCTTTGTAAACATCAAATACCACCTCTTCTCATCTATTCTTATTTTTAGCATGCCTTCTCTAACATAAATCAAGGCCCCTCCAATTGCTAAGAATAGATGCCCCAAGATGATTGGCACTTGTTTTGCTACCTCAAAATCAAGAACAATAAAGCCAGCGGGAATTATGAATTTACCAACCTTTATGAGAAAATCCTCAATTATTTCTTCAAGATATGTAAATGACCCATCTGCCAGCTGTAGAACTAAGGTGGTCACTTTAGGCTTTTCTAAGCTCAATTTTTCAAACAGAGACATGGGCATCAAATTTATGCTTGCCCCTAAGTCACTCAGTATGTGGACAATTTTGCTCCTAATTTGGATAGGGAGAGTAAACTTCCCTGGATCTCTTAATTTCTTAGGGATTTTCTGTGTCATTACCATGCTACACTCTTTAGTGAGTGTTATCTCCCCCACATTCTGCAATTTTACCTTATTAGCCACCACATACCTCAAGTACATTGCATACTTGGGCATACCCTACAAAACATCTAAAAACTGTAAATTTAGCCAAAGCTCTCTGAATGTGTGAAAGAACTTTTTGAACATAGCATCCTCCTTCGTTTTTATTTGCCTCTAAGGGAAAGGTAGTGGTGGTATCTTCTTCACTTCTTCTGTAGTAACTTTTTCTTTCAAGTACTCAGACTTTCTTAATTTTTTAGCTACTTCTTTATTTACCTGGTGGGTCACCATATTAGCATCTACCTCTTTTATTACCTTGGTAGATTCTCCTTGAAGCACAGTACCACTCCTCAAATTAATTTCCATGACTAGTTTTGGATTTTTTGTATCTACTGGCAAACCACCTTATGGCCTAGTATTCATTGCATATGATAATTGCCCCAACTACAACTCTAAACTTCTCATGGCCGCTTTCTGATTTTTCATGTCTGCAATCAACTGTGTTGGACTAGCTAGAAGCTGCCTCAATATCTCTTCTATGTTTCTAGTTGACTGATTCATTTGGGCATGTGGTTGCTGAATTTGTTGTTGTTGTTATGCATTCCACGAATGAGTCTACCACTTTATGTTGTAGGCATTACCAAAATTTGGCCTTTGAGAATTGACTACACATATCACTGATTCAGGATTGGAAGCACATATAACCTCTAAGTGACCATTATTTCCGCATACTTCATACCAAACTACAACTTGTTAGACGACATTGACTGTGTCTGCAGGTAGTGCTGCTCCCAACTTCTTTCTACTGAACTGAGTGTTGATCAAATTTTGTAAGGCAGAAACCTGTGCTGATAAGGCTGTGAATTGGTGCACCTCCAATACACATGCAATTCTTTTCGTGGCACTTCTAGAATCTGAATGCCACTCTGGATTTCCTTGTGCTATGCGGTTCAGTAATGTGTACAACTTATCATAAGTCAATTCCAGCGCTTAACCACCTGAGGCTGAATAGAGCAAAATCTTTGTATTTTGATCAAAACCTTCTACAAAAGTATGAGAAAGTACCTTACTGGACTATTGGTGGTGTGGACAATCCCGAAGAAGAGCCTTGAAGCATTCCCAAGCATGATAAAGGTTTTCATCAGGCTTTTGTTTAAAGCTTACTATCTCATTACGAAGTCTCGCATTCTTTCCTGATGGAAAGAATCTGATGAGGAACTTTCTAGCTAAGTTGTCCCATGATGTGATTGAATTGGCTAGCTCCACATTCAACAACCTTTTAGCTTCCCCTAAAATTGAATTTTTGAAACAGTATCAGCCTCATATAATAGGTACTCACCTCATTCGGAATGAATGTATCAGTAAGCTCAATGAAGGTCTACAAGTGGACTAGTGGATCCTCGTGTGAAAGTCCTGCAAACTGTCCACTGCTAATAAGAAAATGCACCATATTGTGTTTTAACTCAAAATTCCCCCCAGCTGCCGGTCTTTGAATTGGGGAAGTTAAGTTCGTTCGAAGTGGGACTGTCACTCCCTTAACTGTCCTTTGGGCAGCTTGTTCTTAAGCCATTGGAGTAGTATTCTCTTGATCTTCTTGGATTTGAGGAATTCTGGGGAGAAGGATTGCTCATCTCCTGCGTTGGTGAAAGTTTTGTTCGGGTTAAGGGTTTGGTTCTACCAACACCCAATCCCTTTCCAGCTTATCAACCTAAAAACCTGTTTCCTACAATACCAAATGCAAGACCAAGCATAAAAACACCAAATAAATCTAAAATTAAAACTAAAATAAACAATTGCCAAATCAAGTCCCTAGCAATTGCGCCAAAAACTTGACAGTGCACACGCAAGTGTACGTGGTCTTATCAAGTAGTAAAGTGGCCTTCAAGAAGCCAAGTATAGATCCCATAGATTCTTGATTTAACAATGATTCTATTTTAGTTCACAATTTAGATTCAATTGATGCAAACGTAACCAAAAAGAGAGTTTGTAATTTTATAAACAAGGAAAAGTAAACAATGCATAAATAAGAGTCTTTGAAATAATCAATAGGAGAAAACCCAGGGTTAAAGCACTTTCGACAATCATAATATATTATTGGATTTTATTCGTTAACTTGCTTAGCTTGGTTGTAGATTCATAGTATCAATGGCAAGATCATGGTTTTCGAACCTCTAATCATTTACCTAAGTTAAACCTTACAACTACATCGTTGAGAAGTGATCTAGTAGCTCAATTAGGTTCTTATAGCTATCATCCTATGTGTGAATCACGTACTATATCTAAGTGTATCCCTGTCCTAGATACTAATTTGAATTTCTTATTTCATAAAGAAATACAAACCATACTTTGTTCATCTCCATGTTTATCCCTTTTTCCCTCTCCCGAGTTCAAAAGGTAGACAATTGATGGTTTCTAAGGGTCGCAAATCCTCAAAATAGTTAAATAAAAGATGAAAACACAACCAATAATTATAATAAAAATAAATGAACTTAATTCAAAACAATAGTACTTATGTCTTTGGCTTTAACCTCGTAAAAAGGCGTTTAGCCAAGCATAGTCATAATCGTAATCACAATGTTGTAATGAACGAATAAAAACATGAATGAAATAAATAAAAATAATAAAAAAAATAAGTTGAAACAGCCCTTTTCTCTCCAAAATATGTCCAAAGATATGTAAAAACGTGATACAACATGTATTTATATTATAGGAATAAGCCTATTCCGTGTTGGACAAGAAAGCCTCCAGCTATTGAGCCCGGGAATGGGTAGGGCGTCACTCTGGGTTTATCCCCTTTCCAGGAAAGGTTTATACCTGGCTATACCCTAGCTCTAGGTGGGGCAGCACCGCCAAATCGCCCTGACTCTCTGGAAATTGCTTTCCTAATTTTGGTTAAGTGTTGAGTCTCCCCTATTGATCCCTTGTCTTGTGGTATCTTTCACATGAATTAAAAGCCTATTTAACATTAAAATATCATAATATTAAGCTACAAAAGCATCCTACATCATAAACCACACGAATTAAGAGAAAAAAGCAATACTACATCCATAACGACGAATCAAAATAAGAGCTAAGCTAAGCTAGTTCGCATTGATCTTTCACTTATTGTTCCAGTTGTACACTCATTCAAATTGAATTTTGATCACTACCAACATTTTATTCCACTCAAAATTACACATTAAAACAATTTGAAACACCTTCAACCAAGTAGAATACACCGAAATCAACTAGACAAACACCTAGCTCATGCTAATGACGCTAGCTTTCCGGGTTAAACTCTAAATGAATCTTTTAGTACAAACTGGTTTGAAACTCAATTCTAACATCATAAACACATACTTTAACACTTTGATACATATTTATCATATTTTCAACACATATAGCATGGAATCATCCTCAAAACAAGGCTAAAACGACTAGAATAAAGACACTAGAATGCATAAATACACCCAACATCACCACCCCACCCTTAAAGCCTTGTTCGTCCTCAAAAAAATTTTGACTAAAAGCATCATCATCTAAGGAGACTCTACACTTCTACCAAATGCAAGACACTCGAGCTAGTACTACAATAACTACATAGAATGCAAGTTACTACCTTAAGCATGTTATTTACACAATTGAAAGCTCATGAACACTTCTCCAAAACATCCCAGCCACAAGAATTGACTTACGTAGTTGGAAAACTCAAACTTATCATTCAATCAAGGATGTCATACAGGTCACCCACATTCAATAAACATGTGCCCCTCACAACAAGAGAGTTACCCATAATTAAGTAATTCATAATATGATGTGTACAAAAATTAAATTATGCTCACTCTCACAAAGAATTCACAAGTTTCACACAATGAAACATAGGCTTTCCCTTAGTATAATGCTTTACTAATATCAGAATGTAAAGTTTAGGATCAATTAGGACTTTTTCAGGTTGTAATTTAGGCTAGCGAACAGGTAGGAACTATTTGGGGAATAGTGACTAACCTCTTTAAGCGCTTTAATATACTACATTATATATTTAAAACCAATCTCCATAGTAAAATTACTCCATGTTTGTCAACCCCATTCTTTTATTTTGCCCCATTTCTTTTAGGTATTTTCACAAACACATAGTGTGCATATTGTTTATTCCATCAAGATTCAATATTTCTCATTCTCTACAATCATGGGAATATTTCTAACACCATTTATATCACTCCCAATCACCATAAATCAAATATAAACACCTATAACGCATACCCTGGGGCATCAATTTCACTTTTTTCTTCTTTAATTTCTCAACTCCTATCTAAATTATTTTTTTCTATTAGAGAACTTTGGAGATTTTTGGATCAAATTATGGTCTATCAAAGAAGAGGATTAGGCTACATATGAAGCTACCAAATAAAAGGCTGAAGACTCAATGGGGGTTAACTAGGGTAATGCACAAAGGGTAGGACAAATAGAATGTATAAAACAAGGCTATCAAAGAAATTCCTAAATCATCTCCTAAACCCACACTCTTTATTTCACTTTACACACACACCGGGCAAGTTCTAGATATCACAAGCAACAATGAATATACAAAAACCTTACACATGTATGGAACATACTCAAATGAATAGGATCTTCATAGACTCTCAACCAAACAATGGCATAAATTCAAATTTATGCCAAAAACTACAAGAGTAATAAAAATAAACCTAAAAGACTTTAAAAAATAGCAATTCTCACAATTCAAATACTTTTATAAACAAACCCACTTGGATCATGTAATCAAAAATAGCACCAATAAGAATATCTTACACCAAAAAATTTTAAATTGAGCAAAAATTTTGGAATTTCCCCCACCCCACACTTAAAAATATACTTAGTCCCCAAAGTGAACATAAAATTAAAAGAAGAAAATACTCCCTGGGGCCTCTAGACCTAGATAATAGCATCTTTACTCATAAATGAGATCCATGGGACTCCATAGTCAGTTTTTTCCATGCTCCTTAGCTTAGGTTTCCAATACTCAGACTTCCCATTAACCTATGATTAAACCAAAAACAAAAACTATGTGAAATAAAAACTAAGAACTAAAAAAAACATACCTAATTACCATGCATTTCCTTTCAAGCTACACCTGATTTAGTATCGTGACACGACCCATCTCAACTCAACTATATTCCTTCACCTTTTTACTCCCTTTTGGGAGCAATCTTTTCATTTGTTTATAACCTATTAAGTTTGCGCTCTCAAGGTCAACATCTCTCTTTACTTCAACCTTCATCATATTAGGAAACAGTAGATTCAACTTAGGCCGCTCAATCAGGTAATCTGAAGAGGTCTTTAGAAGATTAATTACCTCACACTTTGCCTTTTCATAACATTGATCATACACAAATCCTTATATTTAGAATTTACAATGGCTTCTTTATAAACATCAAATACCACCTATTAATTATCTACTCTTATTTTGAACATGCCTTCTCTAACATTAATTAAGGCCCCTTCAATTGTTAAGAATGGACACCCCAAGATGATTGGTAATTGTTCGTCTGCCTCAAAATCAAGAACAATAAATGTAGCGAGAATAATGAATTTACCAACCTTTATGAGGACATCCTCAATTATTCCTTCAGGATATGCAAATGACCCGTCTGCTGGCTGTAGAACCAAGGTGGTCGCTTTAGGATTTCCTAAGCTCAATTTTTCAAACAGAGACATGGGCATCAAATTTATGCTTGCCCCTAAGTCACTCAATGTGTGGACAACTTTGCTCCTAAATTGGATAGGGAGAGTAAACTTCCCTGGATTTCTCAATTTCTTAGGGATTTTCTATGTCATTACCGTGCTACACTCTTCAGTGAGTGTTATCGCCCCCATATCCTACAATTTCACCTTATTAGCCACCACATTTCTCAGGTACCTTACATACTTTGGCATATCCTGCAAAATATCTAACAAAGGTAAATTTATGTAAAGCTCTCTGAATGTGTCAAAGAACTTTTTGAATGTAGCATCCTCTTTCTCTTTTATTTGCCTTTGAGGGAAGGGTAGTGGTGGCATCTTCTTCACTTATTCTGTAGTAACTTTTTCTTTCAAGTACTCATACTTTCTTGATTTTTCAGCGACTTCTTCATTTACCCTTCTGGTCACCACATCAGCATCTACCTCTTTTGTTACCTTGGTAGATTCACTTTAGAGCTCTATACCACTCCTCAAAGTGATTTCCATGACTTTTTTTGGATTTTCTGTATCTGCTGGCAAACTACCTTGTGGCCTAGTATTCATTGCTTATGATAATTGCCCCAACTACAACTCTAAACTTCTCTTGGCCGTTTACTGATTTTTTATGTCCGCATTCAACTGTGTCTGACTAACTATAAGCTATCTCAACATCTCTTCCATGTTGCTTGTTTACTGATTCATTTGGGCTTGTGGTTGCTTAATTTATTGTTGTTGTTGTGCATTCCACGACTGAGTCTGCCACTTCATGTTGTAGGTATTACCAAAATTTGGCCTTTGAGCATTGCCTATATACATCACTGATTCTAGATTGGAAGCACACATAGCTGCTTAGTGACCATTATTTCTGCATACTTCATACCAAACTACTGCTTGTTGGATGGCATTGACTATGGCTGCAGGTTGTACTGCTCCCAACTTCATTCTACTTAACTGAGTGTTTGTTAAATTTTGTAAGGCAGAAACCTTTACTGATAAGGTTGTGAATTGATCCCCCTCCAATACACCCACAATTTTTTTCGTGGCATTTCTAGAATCTGAATGACACTTTAGATTTCCTTTTGCTATATAGTTTAGTTATGTGAACAACTCATCATAAGTCGATTCCAGCGCTTGACCACCTATGGCTAAATCTAGTAAAATCTTTGTATTTTGATCAAAAGCTATTAAAAAAGTTTGAGCAAGTACCTCATTGGACTATTGGTGGTGTGGAAAATCCCGAAGAAGAGCCTTGAAGCATTCCCAAGCATGATAAAGGTTTTCATCAGGCTTCTGTTTTAAGCTTACTATCTCACTGTGAAGTCTCGCAGTCTTTCCTGATGGAAAGAATCTGATGAGGAACTTTCTAGCTAAGTTGTCCCACGATGTGATTAAATTGGTTGGCTCTACATTCAACCACCTTTAGCTTCCCTCAAAATTGAATGGGGAAACAGTGTCAGCCTCATATAATCATAGTAGTTCTAACCTTGGTTCCCTTGCCTTTGGCTTGAAAACCCGCCAACTGATGATCTAGATAATTTGCTTCCTCCTCTAATTCTGACTCGTAAGATTCGGAAGCTAACCCCTAGGCTGCTACTGCATTTACCTTCTCAAAAATTGCTACTATAAACTATTTTACTAGTACCCCAAGATCAGTTCATAGAAACACAATCTCTTATGCTACTGTGTCATCAGCTACCTTTTGGTTGCACGAGGCCCCAATAGCATATGTGCCAGATCCTCTCTCAACCTCTCAAGTTTTCTACCCTAATATAATGTGCGAGATCTGATCTAATATCTCCGAAGTTGCCTCTCAGTGTAGTCTCATAAAAGCTCCTCTAGATATGGTATCTGTCATGGATCTAAAGCTGATGGTCAAGGCTCTATAGAATATCTCCAGTAAGCTCATCCCTAACAACCGATAGTTGGGCACCCTACTTAGCTTTTTCTTGAACCTGAACCATGCCTCGCACATAGATTCTAACTGCAGTTACTTAAAATTATAGATCTCATCCTTAAGCTACAATATCCTGGATGGAGGAAAGAACTTGTTAAATAATTGCCTATGCAACTCCTTCTATGTAGTGATAGAGACTCGTTGAAGTTTCCCTAACCATAAAAATATTTCTCCTATAAGTGAGAAAGGGAATAGACTCAGTCTGAGTGCTTTCTGATTCACTCCTGAATTTGTATATGAATTATAGATCCCAATGAAATTGGCAAGGTACAAGTTTCCATCATTTATAGGTAGAACTGCAAACACACCCTTCAAATTTAAGAGCTGGATCATTGCGCTCGTGATGTCAAACTTGATACCTGGGGGTAATACAAGAGGAACTATGACTCCAGTCTTTGCCGGCTCAGCATATCCCAAGTCTTCTTCATCACCTATATGGCTTCACATACTGATATACTGGTATTACTTGAACACGGGAACCTCTATCTCTATTTTGATTTCCACTAAGTGCTGCTCGGCAGTCTACTTCTTATCTCTACTCAGTTAGCTTTGCATCCCTAGCTACCCTCTAAGCTTTTTTGGTTGCCCTCCTCTCGAATTCAGCTTAAGTTAATAACTCACTAGTTTAATGATAAAGGATATCCTATACTCTTTTAGGAGGAGAGGGGTACAACATCATGAACCCCTTTAGGAAGTTCACCTCTTTTCTTCTCTGACATCCTACTAGGCATTTGTTGGATCCTCTCTGGATTTGAATTCACTGAGTAAAGGATTGCCTCTACTCTGTGTTCTAGGCATACACTGTTGTATGCCCAACTAAGAACAAAAAGAAAAAGAAAAATGCACAAACTTCAACAACTTCAAATCACAAATCAACACTGTGATCCCCAGTAATGGTGCTAAATTTTTTATGACATCCAAACTACACCTCCTCCCAGAAGATGATATGGTCGCTATCAAAATATAGTAACCAAATGAACGTTGGGGTCGAATCTCAAAGGAATATGTGAAATCGCGGATCTCAACAGTTGTTGTCGGCAGGCAAACCAAGAAAAGTAAATGGGGGTTTTTGATGCAGTAATCTCGAGCAAGTAACTATATTAACTTCAAGTGTAATCATTCATAAGTGAATACTAGGATTTTGTTCCCCCTAGCTTCTCAACCCCATAGGATTATCGTGCTTCGTTGAACCAACTCGATACTTTGCATGCAGAATTGATAAATTATGTACCTTTCACAGTCTTTTCGATGAGCAGAAGGATTTCACCCTTTACCTTTTGAGTCTCAAGATGTCTCCTTACTAACCCTTATCATTATCCCAGTTAACTATTACCTTTTGAGTCTCTAGTTATTAGATGAAATCTAACCATCTTACTTAATAAAACCTAGAAGCATGGATCAATAGTTAAACTCCAAATTACTGTTGTCTTTATATTTTCCTAGTCACTAATCCTCTTTTCAGGTAAGTAGTAATATCTAAGTGAGGTACTAATGTGTGAACCCATTAAGAAAACTATTATAATAAAGATAAATCAAAGCATTCATAGGTATCGGTTCAAAAAAATAAAAACGTTTCCCCTACTTCGTCAATCCTCCAAGGTTTCCATAACCCTAGCTATGGGTTTTAGTCGCTCATACTTATAAAGAAATCAATATCATTCATAATTGAAAGCATAGGTGAATTACAATGATAAGAAGTGTAAAACCCCACAACCGTAACTAAATTAATCAACTGAAGTCAATACAAGAGAATCCCAAGATCAAAATTGAATCTTGGAATCAAAATATGTTTATGAGTATCAAAAGTTCATAACTCCTACCAAAAAACACAAAAAGATATTTATAGTACATGTGGAAACCCTAAAACTAAAGCCCGAACGAAATAGAAGAAAATAGGGTCAGTGACCACATGTGGTCTGTACCTAAGCCCTAACCATCGAATGTCAGGGGTGAGCTTATTGGACATATTTTACCGAACCTTGACCATAAGCTCTAGAGCCATGGCAGACACCCTATTTGGAGCAGCTTTTATGAGACTACACTAGAAGGCATCTTCAGAGATGCTAGATCAAATCTCATTTACTAACCAAGGGTGGAAAACTCAGGAGGTTGACAAGGGATCTGACATATATACTTTTGATAACTCCTGCGACCAAAAAATAGTTGATAATTCAATAGCTTCTAAGAGCTGATCTAGGCATAATACCAAAGCAGTTTGCAGTAGCAAGTTTTAAGAAAGTGAATGTATTAGCAGCATAGGGTTTGGCTTCCAAAGCATATGAGTCCAAATTAAAGAAAGAAGCAAATTATCTGGGTTGTCAGTTGGTGGGTTTTTTAGCCCAAGGGCAAGGGAACCAAGGTCAGAACTACTATGATAGATATAAAGATTGTAGTAGAGAGAAAGATAGTAACTGGAGAAAGAAGGATGACTATACAGAGAAGAGATATTGGTATATTCCACCTTCTAGAAGAGATGCAGAAATAAGAATGGAAGAGATGTTGACTAAGCTAGTAAAAGGTTAAGAAAATTAAGAGATAAACCTTACAGTGATTAAGGCTGACATTTCGAGTTTGACCTAAAAGGTCAAATCTTATGCAACTGCTATCAAGCTATTGAAGCACCAGTTTGGGCAGATGTCAGCAACTCTGAACCAAAGGTAGCCAGGTACCTTCTAAGAAACACTGTGCAAAATTTGAAAAAAGATGGTCATGTTTTTTCCATTACCACAAGGAGTGGTACTCCTACTATGGATCCCTAACTACCTGCTGTGGAAGCTATAATTGATGAGACACCTATTATGGAGTTAGAAAAGGCAACAGGTGGTGATGATATAGTCGATAAAGAAAGAGGTAAGGGCTCAGTTATTAAGTTGGAAATAAGACAAATTCCGAGACTGCACCCACCTTTTCCTTAATGACTGAAAAAGAAAAGAGATAAAGGAAAATTCAAGAAATTTATTAAGATGCTGAAAGAATTGGGCTTGAATATTCCCCTTCTCAAGGCGTTGGTGCATATGCTTAAATATTCCAGGTTTATAAAGCAACTGGTCACAAAAAAGAAAGGATCTACAATTGAGGATGTTGATGGATTGCACCACTGTAGTGTAGTCACTACGAGGTCTTTGGCTCAGAAAAAGGGTGATCCAGGAGCATTCACTATACCATGCACTATTGGTATATCCCAATTTGCCAGAGTCTTATATGATTTAGGAGATAGCATAAATTTGATGTTTTTGGTCGTATTCAAGTAATTAGGCTTGAACCCTTCAGAACCAACTTCAATGAAGTTATTGATGGCTGATCGCATGGTGAAGAAACCTGTGGGAATTTCTTGTGATGTGACTGTGAGAGTGGACAACTTCATCTTTCCCATTGACTTAGTCATTCTGGACTGTGAGGTTGACATCGAAATGCTCATCATATTGGAAAGACTATTTATGGCCACATATAGAGCAATTGTTGACATAGAGAAAGAAAAGCTAAAATTCAAAGTCAACGATAAAGAGGTAATATTCAACATCCAAAAATTGATAAAGCATCCAACTGATATGAGAGTGGTGTCGATGATTGATTGTATTGATAACCCTAGAGGGTACTCTTATAGGTATTCTGATGAATTTTGAGTAATTAAGATACTTACATCGTGCCACGATATTAAATCAAGCGTTGTATGGGAGGCAACCCATGGGCTTATTAGTAAATTCTAAGTAACCAACATAGCCACATCATTCTGCAATATTAAATCAAGTGTTGGGTGGGGGCCAACCCACTATTTTAGTGTTCACGTTTTTGTTGTTTTTCATTTGTAGGTTTTAGACCTTACACTTACCAAAATATGGTAAAAGTGCAACATTCATCAATTTCCAAGTAAAGGGACTGTGTGACTAACCCATCATGGTCACAAGTCCTACTCAGGCCAGGTAAATTGAGAAATAATTGAAAAAATAATTTTTTTTAGGATGAGAATGGAAAGTTATGGACTTTGGTGCATATTCATACTTTTGGGACTGTGTCTTTACATTATGGTACCATAAGTAGCTGGGAAATTATCAAAATACCAAGTTTGGACTGTAGGAAGTGGGCCAAAAGTTTTGGCCCTGCACATGCTGGCCACATGTGGCACATGCCCCCCATGCCTGGCCGTATATGGCAGGCACATGCAGCTGCCGCGTCTAGGTCAGTTGTGGGCCCAAATTTTTAATTAAAATTTTAGGCCTACCAACACTTATTTATGACCTAAAATAGACTCCATCTATATTTAAACATCCTTAACCTCATTCTAACTCATTCAAAACATCAAAACTTCACTGTTCTTTTTAAATTCAAACTTCCCTCTTAAAATATAAACTAACCCCACACTTAAGTAAAGGTTAAATTGAAACTTTTTTGTGATACCAACTTATCCCAACACACTAAAAGCAAGTTCCAACTTTGGTTTTGCTAGACTTCTTCATTGCTTACTTCCAAATTTTCATAAAAAAGGTAACTTTCTCGACTCCTAATAGCTATGTATTGATTTATTTATTAAGTAAAAAAGTTGATATGTGTATTCCCATACAAAATATATAGAATATATCTTGCTTGTATGTAGGATCCTTTTAATAGCCTATAATCTTTAAGTAGGGCTCTGTTGTGAATTAAATTCTAAAGTTAAGTCCCAGCCGAAAGTTGAACTTGAATAAGTAGAGTAATGCCAAAAGTTGAGCATGTTTAGTTTGCTTTGAAAATCATGATTCTTGGTAGGTGTATTCACATTAGATGTTTTGGGATTTCAAATAGGTTATAGGGGTGTGAAAATGGCGGAAAAATTCAAACTTTTCAAATTTGAGTTTTTCTTCAGATTTTGTTATCCCTCATTTTTGTTTGAAACTAACGACTAGTTTATTAGGTACACATGGCACTAAAGCAGCTAAGAAGAAGAAGGGTAAGACATCTAAGAGACAGACTAAGTCTCCTAAGCCTAGTGGTTCGGTGGAGAAGTACCCAATACAGTGACGTAAAGATGCTGTAATTGGGGTGACACGTAGAGTGACTAGAGGGCAGATGTGCTAGGTAACCCAGGCTATTGCAGCCTAGACAGGGATAAAGTTAGCTCAGAGATCAACCCTACACACTCCTCCACCAGATGAGGGGGAAGAGGATGAGGGTGAGGATACAAATTTAGAGTCAAGTACGAAGAATATAGCTCAGGAGCCCCAGTCTGAAGAGCGGTCCCAGGATTCATCTGAGGATACAAAGAAGGAGGAGTCATCAATGGTACCCCAGTTTAAGAAGGGTACCACCATATATGTGCAATAGTCAGATGTACCTCAGTCTAAGGAGGATACAGAGCAGGTTTTCCATGATGCACCAATACAGCATGGTCAGAGTCCTGTACCCACACTGTAACACCCCGATTTGCTGAACCAAAATGCTACACGGTGCTCATAACCCCGAGGGACCACAAGCTAACCCATGACTGATATATGTACCTGTATACTGCAAATCATAATATAATAATGCGGAATACATGGAACTGTAAGGCCATAAGGTTCAACTAAATACAATCATGTAGGCGAAAATACCCAAAACAACTAAATCTGAATATAAATCTAAAAGTAGATCCAAAGCCTCTAAATTGTCTGAATAAGGAGTTGAAGGAACATGTCTCCAATTAACTCCGTAAAACTGAACTAAAGAATAAATAAATGAATTAAATCATATTATCCTCGAATCAATGAGGACTTATTGTGTCTCTGTGACTAGAACGCTACCGCTACTGCTGGGCTAGAGCTCGTGTCTCGAAACCTATGGTGTAATATGAAAAGAAAGCACCATAGCGCAAATACGTTAGTACTGGAGTACTGAGTATACAAGGAAGGTAGGATGAACATAAAGGGTTTCATGCATGAACAACACTGACCGACTAATATGAACGTGGGAGTGCAAACACACATATATAGAAACTGGGACCGTGAATACATGATAGCATGACTTGAACATGGTTTACTAATAACTGTCATGACTGATACTAAAACTGATAATATGGACGACTGTATCTGACAGTCTTGTATATACTGAAATCTGAAGAACTATCTGAGTTCTTTTACTGAGATTGATACTGAAACTGTGGGAAGTAGTGCTTAACCGACATACCCCATGTATGTCGTTATAGCTAAGCTGGGGTTTAATCTCTACCCCGAATGGAGGGGTGTTAATACCGCGCCACTGGTAAGGACAACTGTGAGACCCTATACTGGCAGGTACTCAAATGAGAATGGTGGGAACCCTAAACTAACGGGTTAAGACACCTCATCAACTCTAAGCTGAAGGGTTAAGATGTCTCAACCTATGCTGGCTGCGTAGTTCTGGAACACAAGGATTTCTACTAAGAATCACACCCTGTACTAGCGGGTGAGTTCCCATCCTTGGGTTCACTCGATGCTAACCTCTACTCCTATCTGGAGGGACTAGACATGAATAACTAACTGTGCATGACTTGATCTTACTGAATTCCGTTGAATGACGGAATGTTACTGATATCTGACAACTGAGTAAGATCATGAGGTTTTCCTGAGTCACATGACTGACTGAAGTCTATGGAATCATAGCTTGAGTTTAGATATCATGAAACATGACATGGATCTAGGCACACAGCTATAGTTTTTGGGTACAAGTATCCCCAGGACTCGATGAAAGGAAACTGACACACATGAATAACTTGATCATAAGAGTAGAGTCCATAATTTATAATATCATAAGTAGGTATCTCATACTAAGCATGGCTATCAACAATGTATTGCATGGAAAGGATTTTATATCATATGGAAGTACTTGCACAATCTTAATATCATGTTCGTTGAATAATCATATTGGCAACATATACTAATAGCATGGAAGTTAATGTGGATTGCATGGTTATCATGCATCTTGTTCATAAGTAGGATTTGCAAGTAAACATAGCATAATCTCATAAGAATAGTTCATGAGTATTCCAACAACATTTACAAGGCACATTAACAACATAGAAGTCATTGGAATGTAAGGGCAAATCATGAATCCTTCACTTAGTCACAATTTAGCTATATTGCATGGTTTCTAGTTCCTTAGGCATTTTATCAAACACCTTACATGCACATCTTAAGCATACGTGAATTCATCAAATTATAAATCATGAACAACCAAATTTATATGTTTCCAACTTATATGATTTCATGAATTCATAAAAACATATAAAGATTCCATCTTGGGAATCACCCAATATCAACAACATGATCATCAACACCCAATAATATAGAAATCATACTTTATAATGAAAAAGAGGAAAACAATCAAGCATCAACATGGGTATGATTATCTCACCACAATCAACCAAGCTTTTGTATTTTAAAGATTGATTTTTGAACTCCACAAACGAAAGGAATCCGTAGATGAACACTATGCATACCTTAGAAGGAAGATTCTTAATGATTGATGGAGGAAATTCCTTGAAATCAGATCTTCAAGCTTACTTATGCAACCCTAGTTGTTTTTCTCCTTTAGTGCTCTTGGATGATGATCTTTGAGATGAAAATAGGGTTGCAGTATGTTTAGAAGGTATATATTTTGTGGGGTTAAGTTTAGGGACGTATAAGGAGTATTTAAAGACTTAATTACCTTTAAAATAACTCAATATGGAGTGTTTTTGACACCTGGCATTGACTTAGGTGGCGCCCAAGTGATCGCCTATTCTTGGGTTGGGCGGCGCCTAACCAATCGCCTATGCTTACTGTCTCTCACGAAAATGGACATAACTTTTTGGTCGGGTATTGGATTAAGGTGAAATTGGTATCATTGGAAAGATAATTAGATTCTGTACAATTTAATGGGTCTAACTCATCCAAAATACCACATTAACATCGAGTTATACTTATTCAAAGATGACCCTTGAAAAATCGAACGCTAAAACTTGATGGATTCAAAAACTCTTAGCTTGTATTACCTTGAGTGACTCATATGAACATGCTTAATACATCATAATCTATCCTATCACTAGGATATTCATTGTAAGTCATGTACTAAAGTATGAATCACAGGATTAGAAACATGTGGGGTATTATACACACATACCTCGATGGCACATCCGAGGTGGTGTGTAGAGGATATGCGGGTAGTTTATGATATAGACAGTTGTATCTCATATACTGGTAGTCCTAAGAGACTTATTTATGAGGAGTATCGGATTGATCTATCGGGGCTAACTAGAGTACCACAATTATGGGCTATATTTGATTGTTATCAGTTAGTACCATAAGTTTTATGCATTTTACTAAGCTATAGTAGTTCTTTCCATACACAGCTACCAGGCTCGATAAGGCACATAGAGCAATCGTAGCTTGATCATACACTTGTGAAAGGGATCAGAGTTGATCTTTTAGCAGAGACTATCCTCTGAGTCATTTTTGTTCCAGATTATATCATCTTGTATCTACGGTAGACAGTGACTATAGACTGAGAGTCGCACGTGATAGACATATCCTACTGGAGGCTAAGCATAGATGAGAGAGAGTTGAGATGGCTAGGTAGATAGCCAGCTATATTTTACCTTTGGGTAATATGAACCCATGTATTGAGGGTCATGGTATGATCAAGAAGGGCTCGTTGACCTTTGAGGCCAAGTTTTGGTGGTTGCTCATTCGATGTCGACTATTCCCCAGCGCTTCAGATAATACGTTGACTTGAGAGGAGGAGCCCTAGTTTCTAGTATGAGGTCTAGATATGCTATTGATTTTGTAGCCATCCTTCGACATGATATCCATGACAGAGCATTTGGGAAGATGACTAATCTGTCATTCCCTGGCATGATTTAGAGACTATGTGACGATGTTGATGTACCTGAGTTATCGAGAGTAGATGAAAGGGTGCTTACGATGGAAACTGTATAAACAAAGAGTATGAAGGAACTAAAATGTCCAGGCCTTCATAGGAGATCTAGAAAACCAGCCGCACCACCTCAGGCCCAGACTGAAGGCCCATCAATTTCAATAGAGCTTGCTGATGCACATGAAGGTGAGGTGGGAGTTATTGTTGCTATGGAAATAAAGGAGAATAGAGAGTCCTTGTATATTATTATATAGGGCTAGGGAACACCATCCACTTCTTAATCATCCCTGGCTTCGACCTTAGAGCCAGCTGGCATACCTGTAGAGCCCACTTGCCCATCCACTACAAATCCTACTACAGGAATGATTACTATATCTCGAGATTTCTTGTAGAGCTTAGTAGACAGTCAGAGGGCTACTAGTGCTTGGGTATGGGTTGATGATTCAGAGATGACTATCCTATACGAGAAGATATATTCAGGGGTTTAAACTAGATTTGAGATGGTAGAGTCTAGATGCAAAGCCACACGCAGATTTGCCTTATCTAAGCTACGTATTGACTTGTAGGCACATATTAATGAGTTTGAGAGATAGGTTACATCTTGATTTACAGAGATAGAGGCACCAAATCTAGCCTAGATAAAGGAGGAGAGAGACATATTATGATTAGAGGTACACTCTCTCATAGAGAACCATATAGTAGCCACTCCTTCAGTCATACCTCTAGTGGTCCAGATATAACCTCCACATGCATTGATATAGTTTGATTTATTTACAGAGGATGATGAGAAGGTCTTAATAGTTGGGACCAAGAAGGTCACATTAGAGACTTGCAAGATTATGATATGCCATATGACCAGTCCATTAAAAAGGCCAGACATAATTCGATGGATACCATAGTAATTGACAGGCAGAGGTGTATAGAGATAGCAGCGAATGCATTTTATAGTAGTACACCGCCGCCACCACTGCCTCTGCTAGCTGATATGCCCCCATCTGGGGATGCTCCTAACATGGACGCTTAGTGCATCCCAGGTATGTTCTCACTTTCCTTTATTCTATATTTTTTCACACATTGGGGAGAGCACATAATTTTTTTGTTGTGGGTGAGGTATACCATAGCTGTCACGAGTGTTTTTTGTCTTGCTTTTTCTCATGTTGGCCACGGTATAGTTGTAGAGCCGGCATGTCTAGGTAAATTTATGTCATATTGTGTTTTGTTTTGTATTATGATGTGTTTTTGTGTAATTAGGAGATTTTTAAGTATTTAGGGTAGTAGTCATGTTTTGATTGATTTTTGATACCCCTTCAAATTTTATGATTTAGAACTTTGTGACTGTATATATATGTGTGACCATTGTGGATCTTATTATGGCATTAGGATTAAGGACATGATAATCACTTGCTTACAATTGCATATACCGGATAAGTAGTAGTTTGTAATATTGACTCTGTGCTATATGTGTGTGAGATGCTACTTAGTTCTCTTTGTGTTTTGAATTTAGAACTTATCTGGTTAGTCTTTCCTAGGTGTAAGGATAGTCGGTTAGGAAAAGATCATAGGCCATTTTTTATTTTAGTCCACTTTTAGCCTAAATGACCTTCCATGTGTGAAATAATATCCCTTGATCCCTGTTTTAAGCCTTTAGCCTATTTCTTTGTTTTCATGTTTGACCTTCCCATTTGTATTACAATAAACCTATTTTGGCCCTGGTCCTCCTTGGACATTATGTGCCTCAACTAAAGCAAAATGCCTAAGTTGAGGATGGCTATTATAGGGGTGCGTAGTGTTAAATAGGTATGTAGAAGGGTAAAATAAAGGGGAAAAAGTAGGGATGGGTGTGGGAGCAAAAGAAAAGAAAAGAAAAAAATTGTAAAAAAAAGTGAAAAAAGGAATAAAAGGCCACACCCAACCTGAATGTGTAGTAGAGAATAATAAGGGAGAAATAAGGGTGGAAAAAAAAATTGACTAGTAAGTGAGACCCCAAGGTTAGTGTAGTGCCAAGGAGGCTTAGTCACTTGATGTATCCATATGTACCATACCGTCCCCAAAGCCTACATTACAAGCCAAGAAAAGTCCTATAGTGATCCTAACTTGACTGTCTAAATGCTAAGGAAAAGTAAATAAGGGCAAGCCTATGGTATTCGATGCACATTGATTGGAACTTTTCTTTTGAGTATGAGTGTCTCTTGACTTTCCCTACATTGACATGCATTATTTCATATAAGTGAGTGAATATCTTTGTTGTAAGGGCATATGAGTCATATTGCTAGTTGCTTACTTATTTTGGGTAGTGTAACTTGTACATATGATGGTTGTCTTTTGCTAGTGTAATGTCATACCTTGATCCCATTGTGTCACATTATTGTACTTCATATTCTTACACAGTTAGTTTTAAAAAGTAAGATCGGGGGGGTGTTGTGTTTTTGAGCTTAAAGTGTTGATTGACTACCTTGAATAGATTAGATTCTCCTAGTTAAGCATCATGTATAGTTTTGTTTTGTTGTGTTTTATTACATGGGGATGTGGAAACATTCTAAGTTTAGGGTTTTTATGTGCTACAAAAATATAGCACTTTCGATGCTTAAAACAAGGAAAATTTGTAAGTTTCTAAGGTTGTTTCGTTAGATATGATGTGTTTTGGGTATGTTTTGCAGGAAATCATTTTTTGGATGCTAAGTTTGTGAAAAATATGAAAAAAGGTGTTTTGAGCTACTTATGGGAGCAATTATGGATGTTCGAGATACTTTCTAGATTTATCATGATCAAAGCATGTGCGAGAATTGAAGATGAGTTGAAAAATGACTTTTGGCACAAGCTAAGTCAACGTGCAAACCCCATGTAGTACATGTGGACGGCATGTAGGCAAATCATTTACAAGAATCCCAAAATCCCAAGAGAACAACTGCAGGATTTTTGGGTCTGGGCGCATCTAGTCACTACATACGCCCACCCTGCAGGTCGCATGTGCTACATGCACCCAAGGATTAGGCTCATGTAGAGGCCACAAGTAGCCACCGACCCTTTTTTTTGTTATTTTGTATGGGCTTTGGTTTTAGGGTTTTCTCATGTATTATAAATAGCCCTTATGTATTTTTAGTAGAAGTTACGCACTCTTGATACTTACATACATATTTTGATTTCGAGATTCAATTTAGTATTGAAATTATCTTATATTAATTTCAATTGATTATTTCAGTTACGGTTTAGGGTTTTTACTTGTGATTATTGTGATTTAATCTTATGCTTTCAATCATGAATGTTGTTGATTACTTCACAAGCATAGGTTATGGAAACCCTGGCAGATTGACAAAGTAGGGAAAGCATTATTGTTGCTTTGAACTGATACCCATGCATGCTTTGTATTATCTTTGCTTTAATAGTTTTCTTAATGGGTGCAATATTAGGATCCCACCTAGATTTTCTACTTACTCCAAAAGAGGAGTAGTAACTAGGAAAAGATAATAACAACAGTAATTTGGAATTTAACTATCGATCTATGCTACTAGGTTTTATCTAAGTAATATGGTTAGATTTTATCAAATAACTAAAGACTCAAAAGGTAATAGTTAAATGGGATCAATATAGGGGTTAGTAAGGCGATATCCTAAGACCCAAAAGGTAAAGGGTGAAACCCATCTGCTCATCCAAAAGACTGTAGAAGGTACATAACTTATTGATTTTGCACGATAAGCCTACAAAGTTGAGAAGCCAGGGGGAACATAATTCAAGTTTTCACTCACAATAGAATACAACCGAAGTTGATACTCCAAAACACCCTGGGTTTAGACCCTTAGAAAATTTCTTAGATTTCAAGATTTTGGACATCATATAACTTATGGGTACCAATCGTATGGTGGGGTACGGTTGGTCTGGGCTGGTTGTATCCTAACCAGTGTTGGTTGGTGGGTTGGATTGGTTTCTGGAATAGGTATCAGTTTGTAGGTACAAGTTATATGGTTGGATACGGGTAGTATAGTTTGGGTTTTTCCTTTACTTAATCTGAGACTTAGTAACTTAACTTAGATCTGAGCACGAGTTGCTCACCATGAGCCATAAGATAGGGTACGAGTTATACTGTTGACTCATATAGTAGATAGTGTTCAAACTTTCTTCTGTTCTATTCTGCTAGAGATACGGTTTAGGGGCACAATTTATTGCTTAGGTAAAACATGGTTTAGGTTAGTCGTATGCTGGACAGTATTGGGCCCAAGGGGAGGCCTAAGGTACGAATGGTGGGTACAGCTCGTATTGGAGGGTATGACTTGTATGGGTAGTCGTACCATCTTATAGGAATTTTAAGTAGTTTAAGTTGGGGGTAATATGGATATTTCCCCACTTAACCACTTAAGGCCACACAACTTATAACTCTATTGGGACATTATTTACCCTATTATTCTAATCTTAAATACTTAGAAAAACACTCTCTAATTTTCTCTAAGGCTCTTGGGTAAAGGAAGGTTAGATTTTCATCTAGAGGATCAATTTGGCATTTGTACGAGTGATTTCTCTAGATCATCTTCATAATCAAAGGCATGTACTCCTCCCTCATTGTTAGTTCCAACTAAATGCATATTTTATAAAATGTTTTCATGGCATAATTACTATATGGTTTTGGGGTTTTCAAACATATATTGGGGATTTGGTATTAAATGCTTGGTTATAATTTTCTTATGTTTTAATTATGTATTTACATACTCTAATGGTGGTTTGGATAATTGGGTGCATAGAAATGGTTAATTGGTAATAGGAATCAGTTTTGGAAACACAATGCCCCCAACATGTTTGATAAAATGTCTATAAGAATGCTTTTACTATATTATTGAACTTTTAATGGAACTATTGCATGGTACGGTAATGGAACCCTAATTGGTAAAATGGTTTAAATGGTTTGGAATGGTTAAATGGTAAGTTTGGTTGTCATGGTTATGGTTAGTCAAACTTCCTTGTATGGTACAAGGGAATCCCCCAAGTAAATATGGTAATAAACATCTTGTGGGGTACATGGGATTCCCCTAAGCAACCTTAATAATGGAACACTTATGCGGTACATGGGATTCCCCCAAGTTAACTTGATAATGTAGTCTATGGCTACATGGGAATCCCTTTACATAAAAAAATTAGATAAGGACATTGCTTTCAAGCTATAGTCTGTATGATGATACCACTACTTATAGCCTTGGTTAATAATAATGGAGCAATGGTTTGGTTGGATGCTGATGGTTCTAATTAGGCAATAATGATGGGGTGTGATAGCTATCCGTGAAAGTATGATTGTAATGGACGAAGATTGGAAACTCATGTTTACCGATATGAGGGTTGTTCATAGCGACCATATATGATAATATGAGGTACATGAGAATCCTCTAAGTACAATGTAAATATGTATCATAGAGAGAAAAGGGTACTCGAGAATCCCCTACTCTTATGGTATCTCTAATTCATGCGGTTACATACATTGGGGCCCATTCAAGGGGTTACACTGGACCCATATAGCCCGTGGATAGTTTTAGGATGGTTAAACTACACATACCTAGGTTAATGGTTTTAAATGCATGCTAAACCCGGTTCCCTTTCTCAGGATGGTTATATATACATATGTATATATATATATGTGTGTGTGTATGTATGGTTTGTATGCATATGGTTGGTTTACTTATTTTTACAGAATGGCATTATTTCATCTTTATCCTTAGTTAATGCTAGCGTTTACCCGCTAACCCATCGTCAGGCGGCTATATCCCCACGCGAAGCAAGAATCGGCCACTCTACTCCTTCTGCTTAGTGATCATATTCCAGATCAACTATTAGATTGAAATAGTGAGATTCCATATTCCGAAAGGCTCCATTTCACATCATGGATGTCTTTACTTACTTTGGTTATTTTATGGGTATTGGTTTTGGCTATGGTTAGGGGCATGTCCCAACTAGATATTGTTATTTATTTGGTTAAAGGCTTTGTGGAACCACTATAGGTTGGAATGGGCAGTGTCAGTATTGGTGTCAGCCTTAGTATTGGCATTGGTATTGGTATTGACACTGTTGGACTAGATTTATGATTGTTCCATCCTCTTATGTTATGCTATGGATAAGAATTTGGTTTTTATATTGGCTTGGTTATTGTTTTTGGTTGGTTATGAATGGTTGGATTCATTTGGGTTGGTCACGGTTATTGACATATCCCAGAATCTTAGGTTTTCTTATACAATATCTTATTATATGGTCAAAATTCATCCGATATAGGATATCCGTAGGTTGGTTAGGATGGGTAACTCGGGTGGGCTCTAGTCGTGGTTGGACTAAGGATGCCCACTACGACAAGGCCCTAGTTCAGATCATTTCAAGTTGGAATTAGAGCCTTAGGTTCATGATCAATTGGAAGTCCACAAATCTGTGTCGAGTAGAGTCTCTATTAAGGGTGTGTAGCGTACCACACTCATAAATGAGAGGCTACAAGGTATTTAGGAATGTTTTACTTTCTTGGTATTCTATTTCAAACTTGGAGTCTAAGTCCTGGAATCTTCTCTAATCCTAGTTTTTTCTCTTTTTAAGTCATGCCTCAAGGATCTAAGACGCAAGGTAACTCTTCTATCCCAACTAGGGATAATATTTTAGGGGCACGATCTACTCAAGGGTTCCATACTCAGTCTAAGGGTCCAGTCCTTAATATTTTTTTGAATTTCACTGGTTGCTACTTGTCCTCCTCATGGTGAGGTGACTAATGCAGAATTTCGTTAATCGATTTATGTTATTGCTCAGTTGGTTACTGCTCAAGATGAGAGAGATACATTTAGTAATTCATCTACTAAGTCCATAAAGGTTGGGCAATTTATGAAGATAAATCCTCATACTTTTACTGGTGTGAAGGTGGAGGAGGATCCTCATGGTTTTTTAGATAAAATGGAGAAAATCTTCAGGGTGATGCAGGATAAAAATATGAAAGGGGTGAGTTTTACTGCTTATTAGCTTAAAGATGTGGCGTACTAATAGTATAAGGACTGGGATAGGGTGAGAGGTAATGTTGAAGAGTTAACTTTATAAGAGACTTTCTCTAATGCTTTTATAGATCGCTTCTTTCCTTAGGAAGTTGAGAAAAGTGATGGTAGAGGAATTTGTCAATCTGCAATAAAGGAAAATTTCGATCAAGAAATATGCCTTGAAATTTCATCAGCTATCAAGGTATGCTCCGGAATTGGTGTCTGACATGAGGGAAAGGATGAGAAAGCTCACTTTTGGACTGTATTGGGATTCGATCCTTGAAAGTAAAACTATATTATTAATCAAGGATATGGATATTTCTAGGTTGGTTGTTCATATGCAATTGGTGGAGGAGGAAAAGAGGCTACAGGATGAGTTTGGGGAAAGGAAGGGTATGAATTTTAGATCTTCTAAATAAGGTAGTGGGCAATAACAAGGTGGTCGGGATGGTGGTAACTATCCAAAAATAAAGTAAGAGAGTTCTAGTTCCTTCTCTACAGCTAGTGCTCCTTAACCAAAGAAGTTAGGTAATAAGCGTTAGTAGGGTGGTGATAATTTAGGGAATAGGGTGCCCAATCTCAGGCTAGTGGGGCTCAGTCGACCTCATCATGCCCTATTTATTGGTTCTATGGTAGGTTGTATGGAGGTTTTTGTAATGAGTGGAGGGATAGGTGTTTAAATATGGTCAGCCAGGTTATATGCTAAGAAATTGTCTAGTTGCCAAGGGTGATTCGGGAATGAGTAAGGCTTTGGTTGCTTCATCTTCTGCTCCTGAACCAAAGGGTGTTGCTTCTGCATCTATTTCTGTTTCTGGTACCGGTGCTGGCTGAAATAGGTTATATGTTCTTACTACTCGGTAGAAATTAGAGGAACTGCCTGATGTCATTACTGGTACATTAAACCTCTTTTCTCGTGACATGTATTATTTGCTTGATCTGGGGTCCACTCTTTCTTATGTGACCCCAGTTGTGACTGTGTATTTTTGTTTTGATTCCAAAGTTATTTTGGATCCTTTTCCTATTTCTAACCTAATAGGTGACTCTATGATTGCAAAGAGGGTCTATAGGGGGTGTGGTATCTATTGGTAGTAGGAAAACTTTGGTGGATTTGCTTAAACTTGAAATGGTGGATTTTGATGTTATTCTAGGGATAGATTGGTTACACTCTTGCTACGCGTCCTTAGGTTGTCGAACCCATAAGGTTGTCTTTAGGTTCCCTGGTGAATCGATTATTGAGTAAGAGGGTGGCTCCCTAGATCCTAGAGGGAGGTTTATTTTTTATCTTAGAGCTTGGAAATTGATCTCCAAAGGGTGTCTCTATCATCTGGTCAGGTTTAAAGATTCTAACTCGGAAGATCCTTCTTAACATTCGGTTTCGGTGGTGAATGTGTTTCCTGAGGTCTTTCGAGATAATCTTCATGGTGTCCTCCAAATAGAAAGATTGAGTTTGGTATTGATTTGATTCTGGACACTCGTCTAATATCTATTTCTCTTTATATAATAGTTCCAACTAAGTTGAGGGAACTCAAGAAGCATCTTAAGGATCTTTTGGATAAGGGTTTCATCTGTCCTAGTGTGTTTCTGTAGGATGCACCAGTGTTATTCGTGCAAAAGAAGGATGGTTTCCTTCGGATGTGCATTGACTATGATAATTAAATACGGTAATGGGTAAGAACAAGTATCCTTTTTCGAGGATAGATAACTTGTTTGATCAGTTTCAAGATGCCAAAATCTTTTCTAAGATAGATCTTCGGTCTGGGTATTATCATCTTAAGCTTAGGGAGGTGAATACCTCTAAGACAATTTTTCGTACTCGGTATGGGCACTTTGAGTTCCTGGTTATGTCATTCAGTTTGACTAATTCCCTGACGGCATTTATGGATTTGATGAACAGGGTTTTTAGGTAGTTTTTGGATCTTTTTGCCATTGTGCTCATGGATGACAATCTTGTTTATTCTAACGGTGAGGTAGATATGCCAATCACCTCCGTGTGGTGTTGCATACCCTAAAAGAGCAGCAATTGTATGCCAAGTTCTCTAAGTATGAGTTTTGGTTGAACGCTGTAACTTTTCTTGGTATATTATTTCTAGTAAGACGATCATAGTAGATCCGCAAAAGGTGGTTGTGGTTAAAAGATGTCCTAGATCCATGACTCCAATCGATATTCGGGGCTTCTTGGGTTTGGCTGGGTATTATAAGCAGTTCATGGAAAGTTTCTCGAAGATAGCTGCCCTATTGACTAAGTTAACTCAAAAAAAGGTAAGGTTTTCTTAGTCGGATTCTTATGAGGGGAGTTTCGACAAGCTGAAGGATAAGCTAACTTCGACTTCGATTTTGACATTGCCTGAAGGTAATGAGGGGTTTATGGTTTATTGTGATGTGTCCCGGGTGGGACTGGTTATATTTTGATGAAGCATGGTAAGGTGATTGCCTATGTTTCCAGGCAGTTGAAGGTGAATAAGAAGAATTATCCTACTTATATTTAGAGCTTTTAGCGGTGGTTTTTGCTTTGGAAATCTGGTGGCATTATTTGTATGGAGTGCACGTGAACATCTTTTTGGATCATAATAGTCTACAGTATGTGTTCACTCAGAAGTAGATAAATCTCAGGCAAAGGAGATGGTTGGAACTTCTCAAGGACCATGATATGAGTCCTCACTACCACCCAAGTAAAGCTAGCATGATTGCTAATGCTCTTAGCAGATTGTCCATGGGGAGTTTAGCTCATGTGGATAAAAAGAAATGGGAATTGGTGAAAGATATTCACAGCTTGGCTAATCTTGGAGTTCGTCTCTTGGAATCCAATGATGGCGGTTTGATGGTACAGGAAGTGGTTTGGTCATCTCATGGTACAGAGATCAGAGAGAAGTGAAAGCTAGATCTTATCTTGATGAAAATCAAGAGTGATATTGGTGGGAAAAGGGTGATGGTATTTAAGATCAGTGGTGATGGTACCTTGAGGTACCAAGGGAGGTTTGTGTTCTTGACATTGATGGGTTATGATAAAGGAATTTGGCTGAGGCGCAGGAATCACGCTATGTTGTACATCTCAAACTTCATCATATCTTTGTTTTCAAACTTGGTTAAAGGATGGATTGATGTTTGATACTACAAATGACTCGTGCTTGTGTTTGACCTACCTTGTCCATCATTTGGGGATGACCTAGTGAGGGAGATTGAAACAACCTGGGTTTGGACCCTTAGAAAAATTCTTGGAATTTTGGATTCTGCATATCATAAGACTTGTGGGTACCAGTCGTATGGTGGGATATAGTTGGTATAAGTTGGTCGTATGCTAACCAGTGTTGGTTGGTAGGTTGGATTGGTTTCTGAAATGGGTACAACTTGGTGCGTATGAGTCGTATAGTTTTATACGGGTCGTATGGTTTGGGTTTTTCCTTCACTTAATCTAAGACTTAGTAACTTAACTTAGATCTGAGTATGAGTGGCTCACCATGAGCCATAATATAGGGTATGAGTCAAACCATTGACTTATGTGTTAGACAGTGTTCAAACTTCCTTTGGTTATATTCTTCCAGAGATATGGTTTGGGGGTACTAATCATATAGTTTGGGTACGACTTAGTTTAGGTAAGTCGTATGTTGGACAGTGTTGGGTCCAAGGGGGAGGCCTAGGGTACGAGTGGTGTGTACCACTTGTATTGGAGGGTACAACTATATGGGTGTCGTACCATCTGACGGGAATCTTAAGTAGTTTAAGTTGGGGGTAATCTGGACATTTCCCCACTTAACCACTTAAGGCCCCACGACTTATAACTATATTGGAACATTATTTACCTTATTATTCTAATCTTATACACTTAGAAACACTCTCTAATTCTCTCTAAGGCTCTTGGGTAAAGGAAGGCTAGGGTTTCATCTGGAGGATCAATTTAGGGATTGTATGAGTGATTTCTCTCCAGCATCTTCGTAATCTAAGTCATGTACTCCTCCCTCATTGTTAGTTTCAACTAAAGACATGTTTTATACAATGTTTTCATGGCATAATTATTGTATGGTTTTGGGGTTTTCAAACATATGTTGAGGTTTTGGTATTAAATGTTTGGTTATGATTTTCCCATATTTTAATTATGTATTTAAATGCTCTATTGGTGGTTTGGACAATTGGGTGAATAGGAATGGTTAATTGGTAATTAGAATTGGTTTTGGAAACACTATGCCCCCAACATGTTTGATAAAATGCCTATGAGAATGCTTTTACTATATTATTGGACTTTTAATGGAACTATTGCATGGTATGATTTGGTAATGGAACCCTAGTTGGTATAAATGGTTTGAATGGTTAAATGGTAAGGTTTTGGTGGTCATGGTTATGGTTAATTAAACTTTCTTGTGGGTTATAAGGGAATACCCCAAGTAAACATAGTAATGAACATCTTGTGGGGTACATGGAATTCCCCCATGCAAACTTAATAATGGAACACTTGCAGGGTACACGGGATTCCCCGAAGTTAACTTGATAATGTAGTCTATGGGAACATAAGAATCCCTTTACATAAAAAGGTTGGCTAAAGACATTACTTGCAAGTTATAGTCGGTATGACAATATCACTACTTATAGCCTTGGTTAATAATAATAGAATAATGGTTTGGTTGGATGGTGATGGTTTTAATTGGGCAATAATGGTGGGGTGTGATAGCTAACCGTGAAGGTGCGAGTCCAATGTACGGACACTGGAAACTCATGTTTGCCGACATGAGGGTTAGTCATAGCGACCATATGTGATACTATGAGGTACATGGGAATCCTCTAAGTACACTGTACATATGTATCATAGAGAGCGAAGGGTACTCAGGAATCCCATACTTTTATAGTATCTCCAATTCGTGCGGCTACACACATCAAGGCCCGTTCAGGGGGTTACACTGGACCCATATAGTCCGTGGGTGGTTTTATGAAGGCTAAGCTGCACATACCTAGGTTAATGGTTTTAAATGCATGCTAAATCCGATTTCTTTTCCTGGCGTGGTTATATATATATGTATGTATGTATGTATATATATATATTTATATTTATGTATGTATGTATATGGTTTGTATGTATATGGTTAGTTTACTTTGTTTTACTGGATGGAATTATTTTATCCTTATCCTGAGTTCATACTAGCATTCACCCGCTAACTCATCTTCGGGCGGCTATATCCACACGCGATATAGGAACTGGCCATTCTACTCCTCCTACTTAAAGATCTGATTCGGGATCAGCTATTAGATTGAAGTAGTAAACTTCCATATTCCGAAAGGCTCCATTTGATATCATGGATGTATTTACATACTTTGGTTCTTTTATGGATATTGGTTTTGGCTATGGTTGGGGGCATGTCCCAATCGGATATTGTTTTTCTTTTGGTTAGAGGCTTTGTGGAATTACTATAGGTTGGAATGGACGGTATCGATAGTGGTGTCAGCCTTAGTATTGGCATTGGAATTGGGGTTGATACCGTTGGACTAGAATTATGATTGTTCCTTTCTTTTATGTTATGTTATGGCCAGGAACTTGGTTTTTATATTACTTTGGTTATGGTTGTTGGTTGGTTATGGATGGTTGGACTCGTTTTGGTTGGTCACGGTCATAGAACTATCCAAGAGTCTTAAGTTACGCTTATACACTATCTTGTTATATGGCCGAAATTCATCCGACTTAGGATATGCGTTAGTTGGTTGGGTTGGGTAACGGGGGTGGACTCCAGTCCAGGTTGGACTTGGGATGCCCACTACGAGAAGGCCCTGGTTTGGTTCGTATCATACTCGCCACTTTATCGATATTACTACTCAACCCCCCCCCACCCCCCACCATTTACTTTTCCAGTTTTGCCCATTGATTACAATAACTGAGAGCCGTGAGTCCACGTATTCCCTTGGGATTAGACTCCAACCTTCATTGGGTTACTATATTTGGCTGTGATCGTATCATCTTCTGAGAGGAGGTGTAGCTTGGATGTCAACCAATGATAGTGGAGACATGTCATAGTCCTTGAGCAACTCAAGCCATCTCATTTGCCTGAGATTCAACTCATTCTGGGTAAATACATATTATAGGCTTTTATGATCTAAAAAGATGTCATCATGGATCCCATATAGGTAATGTTGCCAAATCTTCAATGTGAACGTCACAGCCAACAACTCCAAATCATGAGTTAGATAATTCTTCTCATGAACTTTAAACTGCCTAGAAGCATACGCTACCACCTTTCCATGCTGCATCAATACACAACCAAGTCCCACACGGGACGTATCACAATAAACCACAAAGCCATCACAAACCTTAGGCAAAGTCAAAATCAGAGCAAAAGTCAATTTATCTTTCAGCTTCTCAAAGCTTCCTTCACAAGCATCAGACCATAGAAACTTAAACTTCTTCTGAGTCAACCTAGTAAAAGGTGTAGCAATCGATGAAAAGCTCTCTACAAACCTCCTATAATAACTAGCTAAACCCAAGAATGTCTGAATATCAGTTGGAGTCGTGGATCTAGGCCACTTCTTGACCACCGCAACCTTCTATGGATCCACCATGGTCCCTTCACTAGAAACGACATGACCCAGAAAGTAACAGCATTCAATCAAACCTCACACTTCGAAAACTTAGCATATAGTCTCTGATATTTTAGGGTCTACTACACAACACGGAGGTGATTGGCATGATCTACCTCACTTTTTGAATATACCAGAATATCATCTATTAACTCAATCGCGGATAAGTCCAAAAATTGACGAAATACCCGATTCATAAGATCCATAAATGCCACCGAGGCATTAATCAATCCAAAAGACATGACAAAGAACTCATAATGGACATACAGAGTACAAAAAGCAGTCTTAGGGATGTCCTTCTCCCTAATATTAAGCTGATGATATCCCGACCGGAGGTCAATCTTAGATAAATATTAGCACCCTGAAGTTGGTCAAAAAGATCATCAATCCTAGGAAGAGGGTACTTATTCTTCACAATTACCTTGTTTAACTGACGGTAATCAATACACATACAAATAGAACCATCTTTCTTACACATAAAAAGAATTGGAGAACCCCATAGAGGCATACTAGGGCGGATAAAACCCTTGTCACAAAGATTTTTTAACTTTTCCTAAGTTTCTTCAACTCGGTCGGAGCCACTCTATAAGGAGGGATAGAGATATGACGAGTGTCCAGAAGAAGATCAATCCTAAAATTAATTTCCCTAACGGGAGGGACATCAGGAAGATCATCAAGGAAGACCTTAGGAAATTCACTAACCACGGGAATGGATCGTAAAGAAGGACCCTCCGAATTAGAATCTTTAACCCAGACCAGATGATAAAGACACCCTTTATAAATTAATTATTGGGCTCTAAAATATGATATAAACCTTACTTTAGGCACTAAGGAACTCTCTTCCCACTCAATAAACAGTTCATTAGGGAATTAGAAAATGACCTTATGGGTTCGACAGTCTAAAAATGGAAAGCACGAATACAACCAATCCATCCCCAAGATGACAGCAAAATCAAGCATGTCTAATTCAAACAGATCCACCAAAGTTTCCCTACAATCAACAGATAGCACATATCCCCGATAGACCCATCTAGCAACCACAAAGTCACTCATCGAGATAGAAATAGAAAAGAGGTCCAAAATACACTCAAGACAGCAACTAAAATGCACAGCCACAAATGGGATAACATAAAAAAAGAGTAAACCCTACTCAAGTAAACATTACACCTCATGAAAAAAGAGTTGTAACATACCAGTGATGACATCAACTGATGCCTCAGAATCTTAGATAATAAGAGTATACAAGCTATTTTAACCTGTGCCGGTACTAGATCTGGCACCCCTTAATGCAGGAGCTAACGATGTGGCAACTGGAACCTTATTAGCCCCCGAAGCAACCTTACCCCTAGGGAAATCCCTTAAAATATATCCCAGTTGGCCATAATTAAAACATTGACTCTTTCCCTCATCATAGAAGCCACAATGCAATTGACCACACTGTCTACAAGGAGGATATGTTAGAGCTAACTGGGCTCCACTGGCCTGAGATTAGGTACCATGTGTCGTAGAACCATCACCACTTTGAAAACGACGATCTTCGAATAGCTCCGGATAAGGAGCACTAGTCGTTGAATATGAACTCAAGTTACCCCACCTCTTTTTAGACCATTTTCCACCATATCTACCACTCTGCTGCTGACCTCCACCCTAATTCGAATACCAAAACTTCTTACTCAGCCTCTCCCCTATATCTGCGTGCTTCTTCTTTTCCTCCACAACTTATTGCATATACACCACAAGTCTAGACATGCCTATATCCTTATTCAATATGGTAGCTTTACTCTCCAAAATCAACTCGCTAGACAAACTGGAAGAAAATTTCCTTATTTTAGCCCTCATGCTAGACACTAGCTCTGGAGCATATCGGGACAACTGGTGGAATTTCAAGTCATACTTTTTCACTAACATCTTGCGTTGCTTCAAATTCACAATTTCCTCTTCTTTATCTTCGCTCAACTCCTAAGGAAAGAAGTGGTCAATAAAGGTACTAGAGAAATCCTCTCACAAAGAAGATTTAGCATCATCACCCCTTAGCCGCTCCCACTCCTTATACCATTGGTAGGCCAATGCTTCAACTAATAAGTAGCAAATTCCACACCCTCTACTCAGTGGCATGCATAACTTGAAAGATCTTCTCTATCTCATCTATAAAACTTTGAGAATCCTCCTTAACTTTAGTACTAGTGAAAGTCGAAGGGCTCAGCCTCATAAACTAGCCAACTCTAGTGGACTCAGATAAACTCCTAGCAATACCAGCAGAACTCATCTGACATGACTGAAATATCACCAACTGAGTCAATAGATGAATGGATTGGCGAAACTCAGCATTAGTGATATCTCCCCAAGGTGACTGAATAAAAGTGTCACTCTCTAGAGAAGGATCAGTAGAGGCAGGTGGGACTTCATGGGGACAAGTAGAAGCAGCGACCCTAGATTGGGTCTGTAACCTATAAATTGGATGAGATCCGCCAACATTGTCCTCAGGCGGGACAAATGAGTTTTCATGAACGTTAGATTATTTAAGAGGCATGATCTGAAAGGAAAATAAATGAGAGTTAGATGAATCCAAGATCTTAGACTCTACAGCCCAAAAATAAACAAACAAGAAAAGGAAATATTACTAAGTGCCTCGTAGCCTCAATCTTATAAGTGTGGTGCACTACACACCCATAAAAGAGGCTATAGTTGACACGACTTTGTGGACACCCAAATGACCATGAACCTACGCTCAGATACCAACTTTATCACGACCCGAACCAAAGCCTGACTGTGATGGGTATCTCACATCTACCGAGGATCAGAGACTACTCTCTTAACCTATTTCAACGTAACTAATATATAAATGACAAGATAGGAAAGATAAACCCAAAAATCTATATGAGATCAATATCCAAAAACCATCAACAATACCAAACTAATACCGAACATCAACCATAATGCCCATATCCATAGTAGTCCAACAAAGCCTCTAATAAATCGAATACTAGTAAAATATTGGGACATGCCCCCGGCCATAGCCAAAACAAATCTAACATAAAGTCTAAGATAAGGGAAATCAAAACATGAAATGAAGTCTTCCAAATGATGGAAGCTTACAACTTCAAGTTAGCTCTCGATCTAACCACGAACACTAGATCACTGTGCAGAAAAGGTAAACTTACCTTTGGATCCTACATCGCATGGGGATATAGTATCTGAAGACATTTAGTGGTTGGAGCATTAACATGTAACTCATGGATAAAGTAGTAAAGTAATGCCATAATCCTTAATATGAATACTAGTAAAACCCAATGCCCAACATCATATGCAATACTTACATATATATATATATATATATATATATCATATGCCGGGGAAAAAGAACAAGGTTTAGCATGTATTTTAAAATCATAAACCTGGACTGTGTAGCTCTATCATCCTAAATGCACCCACGGGGTATATGGATTCATCTCCCCCTACTGAAAGGGCCCCAATACGTGTTAGTCGCACGTACCATAGAAAACCTGAGAAGGATAATGCCATCACTAAAATATAAAGTGTCATCATGCACACGGTCACCATGACCAAACCTCACGTCAGCAAATATGAGTTTTCAGTATTGGTCCCCCCAAGACCTCCACCTTTCATGTTTTTTCTACACAACCCCCTTGAAGCCCATATTAAAATCATTTACACATTCCTAACCATTACCAAGGAGTCTTTTAATTAGGTATTTCTCATTGGTATCGCCATACCAAAATTAGAGCTTGCAAGTCTATTCTGTTTTTCCATACAAAACCATTAAACCAAGTTGACTCCACCATTTCCAATTTAAAAACCAAAGCCATGGCCAATTAAGGCCTTTCCAAAACCATTTGAAAACCAAAACAATTCCATCCATGTTCAATTTACCATTTATGCAATGCAAGGATTCAAAAAAAAATAGCCAAACCAAGTGATAAATCATATTCCAAAACCAATTATGCGAGTGGGTTGGGGTTATTATCAATTTCCTTACCAAAACCATTTATTTTGGAATCCATTGTACCCTTAAATTCATTCACCATCCCTAAGCACCCAAAGAATTCATAAATCATCAATTCAATGCATAACAATTCAATAATAATCATGGGAAAAAAATTAAACCAAATAAATTCAAAACCTAAACCCATAGTTTAAAAACCAACATCAAAACCATGAATAATAAACCAATTTTCATGACATTAATAAAATACAAGTATAGGGAAATAGGTACATGCGTTAATTGCTGAGAAATTCAAAGAAAACCACACCCTTAGGACCCTAGATGATCACCTCTTTGAACCCTGTCCTTGAGTTGAAAAGAGAAATTTAAGAGAGGATGGATGAGAGTAATGAGAATGACCTTCATATATTAAAAACTGATAGAAAAAGGTCCTTATGGTGATTAAAAATTATTTATAGGTGAAAGGACCCCTTTACCCCTCATATCATTTTAAAAGAACAAGACAGCCTAAAATTACTATAGGTCTGTGGCACGGACCTTATCGTGTCATGGACGTTATCGCGGTGACTATTTTTTATGTCACGAAGTTTATTACAAAGACTAACCTCTGTGGCACACCAATATCGCAGAGGCTTACGACCTCTGTGACCCAAAACCACCTCAAACCCCGTCAAAAAATTCTGAAACTTTTCCAGGTTACCTTTTTAACATTCTCGAATAGAATTTGAGTCAAAAATTGATATTTCAAGTATGAGAAGGCCAAAAATAAAATACCCAAAATTTTGAGGGTATTACAATCGTCCAGCCTGCCAATCAATTCTTAAAGTTGCCAAGTAGGAATTAGAAGCCCTGATTAGTTGGTCTCTGAGTGAATATTAGGTATCCTAAGTACTTGCCAAGTCTACGACCTTTCTGAATATTAAGAGCAGCGATGGCCATTTCCTTATGAAGAGGTGGGATATTTTTTGAGAGAAAAACTTCGACTTTCTCATATTTATCTTTTGACCCGGTATAGATTTGTATAGACTAAAGATTGTTGCTATTAAAGAACAGGAAGTTTGGTCCAAATTTACCCACAGGATGATATCATCATCAAAAAATAGGTGGGATAGTGGTGTGCTTGTGCAGTAATTTTAATAGGGTTCCACAAACAGTGGTCCACAGCCAACTTAATTCGTCTAGAGAGTCATTTCATATAAAGAATAAAGATATAAGGAAAGCGGGTCCCTTTGATAGATTTCTCTTGATAAAGAGAAAAAAAAGACATAACAGACCCATTTAACAAGATGGAAATTTAAGTAAAGAAGTGTATCATATATTAAGGACCATTCCAAGCGGTCAAAAGACTTTTCCAGGTCAATTATCATGAGTATATAGAATTTCCTGCCTTTTTTATTGTTAAAAAAATGGAGAATTTCCTACACTAAAATTGTGTTATCCGAGGCCCTACGATTTGTCGATAAACTGGAATGAAAGGGCCCTATAATGTCATTAAGGATGGGTTTAATACAATTTACTAAGATTTTAGTAATAATCTTATAAGTCGTATTTGTCAAACTAATAGGCTTATACTGTGTAATAAATACAGGGTTAGTTCACGACCTGTTATATGAGTCATGATGGCACCTACTCTAACCCACCAGTAGGTAAGTTGAACCATAGCTCGGAGCTTTTTAAAATAGGCTAACTTGGTGGAAATGCCCCAAAGGGGTGTAATAGACAATACAACTCATAAATAAGCAAAACAATAGCAGTATAAGAGATACTACAACACACCATAAGTTCTAAAATAGTCAATACAATTTGTATCAAAACAAAAGATTAGACATAGATAACTAGAAGGAAAAGGGGGAACTACGACTCCAAGAGATCACCGAATCTTCGAAATCAATTCAACATGATCAGGGAATTAGTGGCGGCAATTAGTACTCGGGTCTGCACCAAAAAAGTACAAAAGTGTAGTATGAGTACAAAAACCACGGGTACTCAGTAGGCATCATCGGTTGCCTGAGATAAATCACGATATAAATACTATAAGATACAAGATAAGATAAACTAAATAAAGGTAAAAAGAGCAAATCTATAAGTAACCTCCAACACCATTGTATATGCATAAGTAAATAGAACTGAAATGGTAACATAACAATCGTACATAAACCAACAAATGCCTACGCGATAAAAACATAAGGATCATACCATTACAGCTAGAAGATTGGCCCCCATAAGACAATAAGTGCAAAAAAGTAAATAATCCAACGCAGGCCCCTATAAGCCTGAAGGATATAATCAAGGAGAATAACTATATAATAACCAAAGTTTATCAACCGCCATTCCATAACCAAGGAACCATCCATCCCGTATTACATCAGGAACAATCCTCAATGCCGGACTCGAATCGAAACTCAAAAAGCATTACTATTATCATTATTATCAATTTTGCCGAACTTAAACTGGAAATTATGTTATCAATATCCTTGGTAATTGCCATACTTGAATAGGGACCCCATATTTATAAACCGCTTTAATGACTCGTATTAGAGAGCTATTTCAATAAGCTAAACTAAACAGATTATACCAATAAATCATAGCAATAGACCATCTATTTACTCATAACTATAAACCGAACAAGGAATCATATCTGTGGGTCTTATCCATAATTATGTCTATAAGTCATATTATTAGCTATATTAGGAGACTATATCAATACTAATATTCATAAGCGATATTACTAAGCATATCCAAAATTTATATTAATAACTATATATGTAGGTCATCTATCTTATCTCTGGGTCATTAATCACATCTATATGCCACATCATCTCTAAAAGCGATATTATATCCACAAGCCATCACTTGCATCTATAGGTCGTATTCTATATAAATAACCATATGTGTAGGCCACCTATCTTATCTCTGGGTCGTTAATCGCATCTATATGCCACATCATCTCTAAAAGCCATATTATAACCGCAAGCCATTACTTGCATCTATAAGTCATATTCTATTTATGGGCCTAATCATAGTTATGAGCCATATAAAGTCCATGAGCCATATTATATGTATCTAAGCCATATTATATCTACAAGCCACATTATATCTATATAAGCCATATTATACTCATGAGCCATATTGTACATCTACATAAGCCATATTATGCCCTTGATCCATATTATATGTCCACATAAGCCATATCACCCAACAAGCCAATAACCCTTAATCATACCAATATATATAGCATTAAGAATATCAATGGTCCAAGTCATGAATAATATTCGAGAATCATACCCGTAATCGCATGCATACGTCATAAATCATACTTATAAATCATCCCATTAGTCACACATAAAAACACTATCATTCTTAATACTCAAAATTTGTATCCATCCTTCCAAACCCAACTAACATACTTAATAATTATATCCAACCCTCTAAAGTGTAAACCTACCATTTATGAGAGTATACCATACGTAAATTAGTCTTTAATCTTATCCCAATTCTTGGCTTAAGATGGGTCGGAGGGGCCCACTTCTAATCTCCAAAATTCTCTTGAGCAATGTCTACCCCAAACTGGACTATGGTATCTAGGTTTATTCCTAGATGTAAAGTAATTCACAATTAGCCCTAAGATATAAGTCTTCCGCAAACATGATTAACTAAGGATCTAGGACAATAGCAACTAGGGCAATTCCCTTAACTTAAGCAATTGAGAACAATATTACCCTAACATGAGTAATTATGAAATTTCACCTACTTAAGTAATTTAAGTCATTTCCATTCTAATAATATACTAAGAAACCCAATTCACAAGCCATGACTAATTATGCTAACTACTCCTTTTTTAAGGTTTCACAGTAGCCTAAGGGTCCAATTAACCCAAATATATGTGTTCATACTTCTAACGCCTAAATCACATCCCATATCTAGCATTATATCATAATTATACTATGAGATAGCTTAAATATATGAAGTAGGTAAACTTAGCCTACCTGGGCACCGAGAAAGCCTGAAAAATTTGTTAAATCACTGATTACCCTTTCTGAGAAGCTTTCACAAGGTGCCGCGCTATTAAAATCATAATCTACTCATAAAAATAAAAACAATGATACCCATATTGTACTATTGTGCTTCAGGTCCAAAATTATGTAAAAATCCCACGTGGTGGCCATTTATGGAAATTGTATTTTCGAAACCAACTTAACGACCCTCTATGCTCAAGGAATATTTACCCTAAAAATGAGTGAATTTTGAGATATATTGGTGCTAAAATCATGTCAGCAAGATTTTAGATGAAAATAGGAAGATCAACCATGAAAATGAGGAAATCTTACCACAAATTTGAAGGTGGATCGTGTAAATAAACTTTAGTCAAACTCCAAATTCACCCACAAATGCTTTCTTTAAGTTTTTCCCAATATTTAGGGTTTAAGGATCTTGGAAATAGATGTGAATAGTGAAAAAGGAGATAAAAAGTGGTATTTATACCCTTCCCAGGTACACGAGAATCATGTTCGCGATCAATCGATTGCAATCGCGATACCTGGCTAAAAGAGGCAGAAGTCGAATTCACGAAAAGGATATCGCTTACGTGATACCTGTTTGCTACTAATAGGAGTCACTTTTACGACATGAATGTCGTGTTCATGATACTTGTTGCTGGTGAATAGATCATGTAAGTGATCGGAGGCTCGTAGACGCAAGTGCACCAGGGCTAGCTGAGACTTAGAAATTTCTAAGTTTCCGCCAACCCCTCGGGATTCATCCAAAATTTCAAATACAAAAACAGACTATGCTACCCTATCAAATTTGATATTCTGGACTCAATCACGCAGTTAAAATTTCCATTCGAGATTGTTTCAACTAAAAGTGGGTCCCACGCCCAACTTACCATTTTCTTAGCTTTCGACCAATAGCTGAAAATGAGCTTGAGTGTCTCGAGATCTGAACCAAAGGTCCACCTAGCCTAAAATCAATATTCCAGAGTAGTTGGAATAGTAAAAATTAGCATACAAGGTGTTTGACTAAAGTTTCGCCCGATAACCAATTTGAACCAACAAAGACTTTAAAATAGAGAATTGGCTTTAAAAACCAAACGAACTATCCGATAATCGAACTGTCAGTTCAAGCAAGTCATAAATGACTTGGGGCAGCTATAGAAAAGCTCTAAATGGTAAACACAAGCGGAAATATAGAAAATAACCTGAAGGGACATTACAGTTAGAATATTTAAGGATTAGACAAATAAAGGTCCCATTAATTTTCTCTTAAATACGCCAACTATTGAAAATATTTAACACAAAACTCCTTGATCGAGCTACACAGAATTCCCCAATATTTTTTATTAATAAAATAAATGAATACCAGTAGGTCTTGACTATTTATACGGATTGGAAGAGAATACAACATTAATTATTTCTTGATGTGCAATTGTGAAATGCCCCAAACCTTGACCCCTAAAAATTTCCTTAATTTTGAACTCTCTGATCACTATACGACTCATACCATGAGTCGTACATTATGGTGACGGGTCTAGGGACCCAAGTCCTATGTTGGTCAGTGTGTTGTTGACCAAGTTCCATCTTTGTTACGAGACACTCCATACGAGTCATATGTTGATGTGACCAGAGGGTTGAGTCCAATTATATGAAGTCCAGTGTCTAGACCTGATGTTCTATCTTGGATATGACTAGACCATACCAGTCATATGGTCTAGTGATGAGTGAGGCAAGGGATTCATAAGTTGGATAGAGTGTGGTATCCAACCTTCTATCTTGGTGATGATAATACTAGTCGTAGGTTATGATAACAAGTTAGAAAGGCAACTCGTAGCCTCATGTGAGTTTGTTGCAGCTTTAAGCTGGGGGTAATTTGGATATTTCCTACCCCAATCCCTTAAGACCCCACGTCTTATAATCCTAGTTGGTCATTTTTTATAAACTTTAGAAGATTCAAACACTCTCTAAACTCTCTCTAAAATTCTTTCAAGAAAATTAGGCTAGGGCTTCTTGAAAGTGGTCATCTAGAGGCTTAAGGATCAAAATCTCTTTGTGAATGTTCATAACTCAGGCGTGTCACTCCTCCCTCATTATTAGTTCAAATAAAAGTATGTTTTAATGAATGGTTTTCATGGTATTATTGTGGTACTGTTTTGATTTTGAAATAGGAGTTGGGGTTATTGGTTGTTTATGATTAGATAATGTTTTCCTATGTTATACTTATGATTTTTCATGTTATAATTATGGTTTGGACATATGGTTGCATGGGAATGGTTAATTGATACTTGGTTTTGATTTTGGAGTTTATATGTCATCAACATGTTTGTTAAAATGCCAATGAGAATGATTTTATCACATGGTATAGTTTTCCTTGAAATCTTTGTATTGCATAATATGGTAATGGAACCTAAATGGGATTGATTGGTTTTAAATGGTTTGAAAAGGCCTTGATGGCCATGGTTTTGTCTTAATTGGAAACTTTGGAGTCAACTTGGTTTAATGGCTTTGGTATGGCATAAAAGGATAGACTTGCAAGCTCTAGTTTTGGTATGACGATACCAATAGTTAATGCCTAATTAAAAGACTCCATGGTAAATGGTTGGAATGTGTAAATAATTTTAATATGGGCTTAAAAGGGGTTGTGTTAGCAAAGCCGTGGAAGGTGGAGATCACAAAGGGGACCAATATTGGAAACTCATATTTGTCGATGTGAGCTTTTGTCATGGAGACCATGTGCATGATGTCACACTTATATTTTGGGAGATGTACCAGTCATCTCAGGTTTTATTCTCTGGTTCGTGCGGCTAACACATATCGGAGCCCTTTCAGCAGGTGAAGCTGAACCCATATAGCCTGTGGGTGGTTTTGGGACGGCAAAGCTACATAGCCCAGGTAAAGGATTTAAATGCATGCTAAAACTGGTTCCTTTATATATATATATATTTATATATATACACATATATATATATATGTATGTATGTAATTGTGTATGGTTATTTACTTTGGTTTTGAATAATGACATTGTTTTATTCTTATTCCTGAGTACATGCTAGCGTTCACTTCTCTAACCGTCTTCGGGCGCTATATCCCCATGCGATGTAGGAATCGATCATACTATCACACTTCCTACTCAGTGACTTGGTGATTCAGGGATAGCTTGATTCAAACTGAAGTAGTGAGCTTCCATTCTTAAGAAGGCCCATTTCATGTTATGGTTTATCTTATGTCTCTACAATTCCTTTGACACTGGTCTTTGGCTATGGTTGGGCACATGTCCCGACTAGATATTCTTTGACATTGTGTAGACGCTTTGTATGGACAACTGTGGACTTGGGCATATTATAGTTTGTTTGGTTTGGTTTGGATGGTATGACTTGGTTGGGTTGATCTTGGTTTTAGACCTATCCCAAAGTCATTGAATTCTAAATACTCTATCTTGATGTTCGGAATTCATCCAACACGGGTTGTATATGGGTTGGTTGGATTGGATATAGGGTGTGGTCTCAAGTCCTTGTTGGACTTGAGATGCCCAACATGACTAGGCCCTAGTTCGGGTCCTATCAAATTGATTTCTTTAGTAGCTCAGCCTCAGTCGTAAAAATAATGTAAGAAAATGCACGAGTACAATACCTACTAAAGAAATAAAGTTTTATTGTGTAAAGGTTCTCATAAAAGGATACTATATGTCTCTCAACATCACACCTTACTGATATCCAATTGCCCACTAAATTTATAAGGCATAAATTTTTTGCATATTTTCTCAATGGTGGAAAGGTTGAAAAAACTCGTATTAGCATTTCCTTCATTAAGCTAGTGGATTCAGGACATAAGCCTTCAAAATTCATGTTCTGCTAAGAGCGAAGCATTAATATCCTAAGTAAGGGATTTTTCCATGCTTTGTAGGAAACTACTTAAAGCATAATTAGGAGAATCTTGAATTCTAGAAATCCTCACAAGAATTTTTTTTTCTTAGTAAAAATGTTACCAAATATTTCCCTGTTCAAGATAGATACTTGTTGAAAATGGGAAATAGAAGGTAAAAGGGAGTTATTCATTTGATTCCAAGAGTCCGAGATAATTGAAGGGAATTGAGTGTGAGACATCAAATAGTTTCCATCCTAAAAGGTTTAGTAGGAATATTTATTAGAGGCAACAGAGATAAAACGAGAGGACAATGGTCAAAGTGTGTGCATGGCAAGTACGTCACCCCCGCTTTTGAAAATAAATCCAACCAGTCAGAATTCGCAGTAACTCTATCAAGCATTTCAAGAATGGTTTTGTTATTCCTACGAAAATTTGACCAGGTGAACTTACTACCCGCAAAACCCAAGTCAATCATTCTACAATAATTTAGACATTGAGAAAAACGATTATCTCTAGCCTGATTCACAGGTAACCTACCAAACTTCTTTGATGTCCTACAAATTTTATTGAAATTCCCACCCATTAACCAAGGTCTCAACATTAAATCTGCAATATTCTTAATATTTTCCCAAAGAACGGATCTGTGAGACATATTACTACAAGCGTAAATAGCTAATAATACCCACTTCTTTATAGATGGTAATACATGTATCATACAATGAATTTCTTGGAATGTAAGAGTCACCTCTGTAACATTTAAAAAATCAGCATGCCATAGAATAACTATTTCTCCCATTTGTCCCTCTGTTGGAATAACAACAATATTTGAAAAATGAAACTTATAGAGCATAGATTAGTGGTTTTCCCTATGAGTTTCCAACATTACTAGTAGTGCAGGCTTATGCAAGTCAAGAAGTTCCCTAAAATTAATCCTAAATTTCTGAGTAGCGGATCCCCTACAATTCCAAATAAAAAAGTTCATATGCCATTTAAAACTAAGTGGACGTCTAGGATTTGTACAAAGAATGTCAGTATTCCGTAAAGACAGACTCAGAATTAGTGCATATTTTCCAACATCCGGGTTCATAGTTGGTCTTGTATGTATTGATCATTTGAACATATTTTGTGGGTAGTTTATTCTTATTCTTTTTTTGCATAATTTTTTAGGAGGAATACTCGTACCTGACCTAGGAAAGTAGTCATTGTTGGTGTCCCTTCCGTTCTTATTCTCGCATGCTCATTCCCTTCGTTCTCGATCAGATTATGGACTTAGTGAGGTTGTGGAACATTTAGGCTCAAGGCTTATAGCTGGACTTTGAGAGAGAGTGGTCGAGCGGAGGTTGAGGAGGATAGTGTCTATTTTGGAGAATCAGTTTAGATTTATGTCCAATCGCTCGACGATGGAGGTAATTCACCTGGTACGAAGAATGGTGGAGCAGTATAGAGAAAAAAAGAAGGACATACATATTTCAACTTGGAGAAGGCATATGACAAAAATCCTAAGAAGGTTTTTTAGAGATGCTTGGAGGTGAGTGGGGTCTCGATGGTATACATCAAATTGATTAAAGATATGTATGATGAAGCAAGACTCAGGTCAGGATGGGAGGAGATTCAGAGTATTTCCCTTTCTTGACAAGGTTGCATCAAGTATTGACTCTTAGCCCATTTTTGTTTGTGTTGGTAATGGATGTATCGATGTGGTGTATTCAGGGGAGGTGCCTTGGTGTATGCTTTTTTCAGATGATGTTTTTTGATTGATGAGATGCAAGGGGGTATGAATGATAAATTAGAGGTTTGGAGACAGACTCTTGAGTCTAAAGGGTTCAGATTGAATAGGAGCAAGACTGAGTATATAGAATGCAAGCTTAATATCTTGAAACAAGAGAACGAGGTGGTAGTAAGGTTGGATTCCCTGGTTGTTTGTAAGAGGGAAAGTTTTAAGTATCTCGGGTCCATGATTCAGGGGAATGGAGAATTAACAAAGATGTCTCCCACCGTATTGGTGCAGGATAGATGAAGTGGAGGCTCTTCTCGGAAGTGTTGTGTGATAAGAAGGTGTTGTCCAAGTTTAAAGATAAATTCTATAGAGTGGCAGTCCATCCAGCCATGTTGTATGGAGCGGAGTATTGGCCAGTCAAGAACTCTCACATTCAAAAATTAAAGGTAGCAAAAATACAGATGTTGAATTGGATGTGTGGGCTTACTAGGGGTGAAAGGGTTAGGAATGAGACTATTCGGGAGAAGGTGGGAGTGGCTTCAGTGAAGGACAAGATGTGGGAGGTAGGGGCAGGCCAAAGAAATACTAGAGAGAGGTGATTAGATGGGACATGGATTAGTTACATTTTACTGAGGACATGACCCTTGATAGGAAGGTTTGGAGGACAAAAATTAGGTTAGAAAGCTAGTGCATGTGGGTGGGTCGTATAGCCAGTAGTTAGGAGATATTTAGGGTAGTCGGGCTGGTAGTCGTAGGGCTATGTATATAGGTTGGAGTTGCTAGTAGGAGGGTATGAGGGGTAGTGGTGACTTCGGTTCGTTAGTGTAGGGTATTACTTTGTGGGTATCTTATTTCTGCTATTCTATTTTTCATGCTTTATTACGAATTTACATTCTATTCTTTGTCTTGAGCTGGGGGTCTATCAGAAATAGCCTTTCTACTTATCCGGAGGTAGTGGTATGGACTGCATATATTTTACCTTCCCTAGACCCCACTATGTGGGAATACACTGGGTTTGTTGTTGTTGTTGTTGTTGCTTGTAGTCGGACTTTAGAAGGTTGCGTCTCGAGTTTCATGGGTACCACCGTAACATACGATTGTATCCATGGGACTGTCTCTTCCCCCTGGTTTTGTTGCGGATAGAAGGGAAGGGTAGGAACAGTCGAAACAATCAGATTTGTCATTGAAGGATTATTGAAAACATCCAACCCTATTGTCATTCCTTTCATAATAATATTTGCAAGGTCTCATGGGCTCTGAATCATTACTAGACATTTTTTATCATTGACTTACAAGGTAAACGTTAGAGCATAGCCCGTTAGGGCTACCTCCAACCAAGATTGGGGCAGGTGAAGGGGAAGTGAATTTATTGAAGAGTAAACAAGGTAAGGGTTTGATTGTTCAGTTGTTCTATTGGAGACATTTGATGTTAAACAAGGTTGTGAATCGGGTAGGGGGAGGGTGATGTATATGAAGAGTTTTGGTGGGACAAGTTATCAGAAGTGTTATGATTTTTAGAGGAGACGGAAGAAAGCTGAGTCTGGTAATTGAGATGGCTAGACGAGAGGAGGGTTGGGGAAGGTGAAGAAGGAAAAATTAACAGGTCATTTTGGTCACATGCAGCGTAATAATAAGAAAGATTAATATCAGTAGTTGATATTTTATGAAAAGCGGACGTAGTATGTATTGAAAAGGTAATTTCCTGTATGGCATCTGCTAATTCTTTATTATTTGAACTTATTTGTTTCTTTGTATCAAGACTATTAGAGTTATTTAATAGTAAAGGTTTTTTTTACCTCCACCAATAATGGGTAATCGTTGGACTCATCTTGATGTATGGCCCATACTATCCTAGCATCGTCCCTTTGGCAATTTAATTTTTCCACATGAAAATTATTTGACTTTGCAGGGGTACAATGGTCTCTTAAATAAGACTTAGAATTTTCAGACTTACCTGGGCCCACTGCTAAAGTAGAGCCAGTCATGTAGCCATGTTTATAATTCAGCGGAAACTTTCCCTTTTTCTATGAACATGGAGACGATTTGGTTGGAAACTTCATGAATTGCCATCCCTTAATTTCCTCATGATCATCAGTCATTCCATTTTTATCAATTGAGGATTTGTGCTTTGAAGGGTCCTCTTTTCCTTCCTCCCGCCTGCAGTCCTCCAGCTCTATTAATATCTCTAGATTCTTAAATGGATAATGAGAGACATACCGCAATCAACCATAATTGGTACAAATTCGAGATGAAGCATCACACAAAATTAATTACTTATGGGTACCTAAATATAGGTGATGAAGCAGGGGCTTTTCTAACATATTACCTGAATGCAAAATCGAGCATATATACCACGAGAAGTAGTGGATGTGCAAGAATCCGCCTTGAGTAACGTTCCTATCTTCTCCCTAACACTACACAAAATCTCCCAATTGTAGAATTTCATCGGTAATTTAGGAAGGCGAACCGGAATAGCAGTGTGAGCAAGAAGAGCTTGTGAAGCCACAAATTTGGCTCCCATTTTTGAACTAAGATAAAGTTGTTATACATAAACCAAAGACCATCATGCAACACATGTACAAAGATTTTTTTGTTTTTTAACTTAATTAGAAAGAAATCATAACAGAGATCCACAAGTGTCAACTCCTCGGATAGTTTTCATAACTCTTGAAGCTTTCTTTGTAGTATTTGATGGCTCATTTTCCTACCCACATCCTTGATTATCACTGATTTTTGCCATGGGGAAGAGTACAATCTTGCTTCATCCGCTGCCGTTATAGGTATAAAATTGTTGTTGGAGCTTCCTGGAGTAACTTCATCAGTTATTTAAGTGTCCTCCATTGAAGTATGAAGATTAGGGGAAAGATTATTTTTCATCAACTTTTGTACATAGATAAATTCTACCAAAGCAGATTTGGGCAGAGAATCTGTTTCCATGGATTCGTGCTCGCATTTTTTATAATATTTTTTTTGTTCTTAATTGCAAACCTTCGTTAAGAGAGAGAAAAACTTTACATGTCGATGACTTCTTTTCAACATCTATCTGGTAGCCCAAAGAAAAGGCACAAAATTCTTTTCACCTAGTACCAAAAATTAGGCAAAAAAATATTTTAAAAAAAGCAAAAAAATTCCTACTAAATAGTTCAACTACTATTTTTAATATTATATTTTGAAAGTATCATATAATTATTTTTCTTATATTTAGTGCTTTAAATCAATTAAAACTCTATTTAAAATTAATCATTTAATTGCTTTCCTTTTATATTTAGAACTTTAAACAAATTTTAAATTACATCTAACTATTTAACTTGCCTACGACTCGATTTTTTTCCATCGCTCTTAAGCAAGAAACTTTTCTCTCGAACTTGTAAATTCTAAAAGTTTACCTACATATAAGTGATTATTTTGTTGGATGTATATTACTGTTCTTGGCTTTATAGGTTTACTGATCAGGAATTCAAAAGGTTATGTTATCATGCACCTTAATTAACTTAATGCAAGTGCAAAGAAACTTCATAAACATGTTTTATTGATTAGGTGTAAAGGTGAAGCTACAAAAAATATTTTACAATCTCAACACCTTTATTCAAATGTTTACAATCTTAACATTTTTATTCAATTCATCTATTTTACTACAAAAAACATGATGTTCTAAGAATTGAAAGATCTTATCCATTCCACCACAACTCTTAATGTGCGATATGTCATTTCAAGTTTAATTATGCTCGGTGAAGCTCCATCTTCAAAAGAAGAACAATAGAAATGGCTGAGTAATATAGTAAAAAGGGATTCATAAAGTTGTAGTTGGTTTTAGTCCAAGCAAGGACAACAAATTCTTTCACTTAACAATATTGAGAAGCTTATGAACGAGCTTTGATGGTTGATGACCTAACCTATTCATTAACTTAATTATTTTGATCTATTTAAATGTAATTCGCTGCACTCACTATTTCACATTTATCGTTAATTACAGGATACGAAGATGTGTCGGCCAACAATGAAAAGGCACTTTTTGAAAGTTGTGACAAATCAACCGATATCAGCGACAATCGATGAGAGTAGCTTTAATTTTCAATTCTATTCAAGTAAGGCATTCAGTGGATCATGTTGCACTTGGCTTAACCGTGTTATTACAACAGCGGGATATGGTGCTACAAGTGATAATACAAAATATTGAATTATAAAGAAATTTTTGAGTAGTAAATGGGTGAAAACAGATATATACACCTGAAAAACAATGTTGATCACAAAAAAAAAATTGTGGATTTGCCATGAATGTTTCTTATCCCACTACCTATAAAAAACTTTATTCTTAATTAGCTATTTTAAGTATTTGTTGGTCTTAAATATGTATATGTCAATAAGTCGTGGATTTGAAGTAGACTTGGTGAAATTAAGAAGTATTAGAAAAAGAATGATGGATAGGTAGAAAGGCATACAAAATGAAGTATTCCGAGTAAGTGATGATGGAAAACCAATTCACTTTTAAGACACCGTGCATTGGTTATAAACAAAAAGTATGATTAAAAGTAGTAATTTTCTATAATCTATAATCTATATCTATCTATATCTGTAATCTATAATGTATAATCTATAATCTATATCTATAATATATTAAAAGTGTAAAGGGTCTTAGAAATGTTGTTTGAACTTTTTGCCCTTCATTAAAAGTCCTTACTTTAGACAAAATTATTTTTTCACTATTTTTTTTCTTAATATTTAAGAGATAAAAATTAATTAAATATATTTATGGTATAACTTTTCCTTATTAGAAGTCATCAGATTTCAATATTTTTTCATAATTTAAGAGTTGAAAATTAATTAAATATATCTATGGTAAAAGTTTTTCTTATTAGCGATCATCAAAATTAATGACATCTAATACTTTTTTCATTATTTTAAGAATTCTAAATCAACTAAATTTGATTTTAAGAAGATTTGAAAAATATAGAAATAAATATAAAATAATTAGAATAAGAAAAATTTAAGAAGTATCAGATTTTTAAAAGTTTTAAGTACGTAATAAGAATATAATCAATGATTTTGTAAAGATTTGATTTTAAAAATAAGAAAAGATTTTAAATATATAGTGGTATGGACTGCGTACACTCTACCCCCAGACCCCACTATGTAGGAATATACTGGGTTTGTTATTGTTGTTGTTGTATAAAAAAAGAAAAACAATCGTAATACAAATTGGTTCAAATTGATGCGTCTCCCTTAGCCTGTGGCAACAAGGGAAAAAGGTACTATATGGCAAACGCAAAAATAATAATTCATCAACCACTTGAAACTTTTGGTGGTAAAACATATATGTGTATATGTTAATGTTTACATTATTATATTTAAAGTGTGAAAGATTTTTGAAAAATGATTTGAACTTTTACACTTTATTAAAAATCTCCACAATAGGTAAAATCATTTAATTTTTAATAATCATAAGTTACACGCGTGAGACACGTGCGGTTAAACTAATTTACTAAAAGATATCAGTCAAAAAATCAATCGTTAAAATACCCAAAGATGCTAATTGTTTAATCATCGAGTTGATGATAACATAAGAAAATATCTATAAGATATAGTGATGACTCAATAAAGACAGACACTTGAATAAGTTAGCGAAAATAGCAATGCGTATCTTCAACAATAAGAGCCCATTTGGATAGGATTAAAATCTGGTCAAACCAGCTTTTAATCTCTTTTTTAGTTTTTTAAGGTGTTTGGTAAAATTAAAAAGTGCTTAAGAAAAGCTAAAAATTGATTAAAAAATCAAAAAGTGAGAAGCTGAGTACCCCAGTTTTTGCTTTTTAGATTAAAATTCTTTTAGATTTGAACAAAATATTTACCTTTTTATCTCTTATATTTTCCTCCAATTCCAACTATATCCTAAACTTATAGCCCTTAAATATATAATTTTTTTTCTTTTTCTTTTTCTCTTTATTGCTCCGCTTCATCTCTTCCCTCTAATTTCCTCTTCATCTTTCTTCTTTGTTTTCATTGAATCCATCATTATATCGGATGTTTGTTCAAAAAAATTATTTTAAAATTAAAAATTATAAATAATTCACCTTATTCATAGTGTTAACAGCTTTAAGGACATTTAAGTCATTTTAACAACAAAAAAATATTTAACATCACTTGTTTATCAAACACATCAACAATTTTTTTTCAGTTTCAGCACTTCTATTCAAACATTTATCTGCTTAATTTATAAGCACTTATTTTAAGCTTTTAACCACTTAAGCTGAAAAGCTATTTTTTTTAATCCTATTGAAATGGGCTCTAAGTCTACAAATTATATCTTACACAACAATAAAGCTTTACTTCGTATACATGTAATTTTCTTTTGGAAAAAGTCATGGTTTCCACCTCAAACTATACACGAAAAGTCTAGATCGCAGCCAAACTATCATAGTGACCTATTACACACCTATATTATATAAAAGTGAAATTATTTCCACCTTAGAATGTGATGTGGCAGAGAAGGTGTATTCACCTTCCTCTGGTGCATGAGAGGAAGGAAAAAAATCTTAAAATGACATAATTGCACACGTGTCACTATTTCATTTGTCATTATATCATTAAGTACTCCTAATATTTTTCTTAATATATACAATTAGATAAAAAAAATTCAATTGAAAAAATGTTACTAAAATAAAATTTTCTTATTTATTCATTTTAATATGTGGGTCGCGCCTTCTTCAATTGCTTTTTCTTCGCCAAAATCACCATTAAAACACCACTATTGACACCGTCATCATCAAACTCAAATCCTCACCACAATAATTTTAAGAATCCACCATAGATTTCATTATCGGAATCACAATACAACCATTAGTATCACAAAAATCACAAACAACCATTATAAAATTTAACATCCACTACTAAAATTGCCATCAGAATCACAATATCACCATTGTTAACATCCAAAGTTACAAAAACTACCACAAATTCGCACTTGTACCACTACTAAATTCTAATGGCGCCTTACAATTATCAATGAAACTTCTCCTTTCCCTTTTTGTCTTTCTCTTTCCACACCTGCCACCGACAATAATGATGTTATAACCGCCTATCGAAATTTCACTGCAACTTCTATACTCAGCATATATTTTACCATTGTCTGTTTCTCTCTTTGAATTTCTCTTTTTTCCTTTAATTATCAATGATAAAAAAGAAGAAGAAGAGATTTAAATTAGTTGAGTAGGAAGAAAGAGATTTAAATTCATATTCTACCTAAATGGATCGGGTAGAGTGAAATATTTGGGTTGGTTCGGGTTAGATTTATTTAAGAGTCCATTAATTAAATAGGAAAATTAAATTAAACATGTAGCATCACCACAAGACGAATGGAGTACACTCCACTCATTAAACTTGGGCATAGATGTCGTCCGGAGGTAATAGTTTCACTTTTATACAGTATAAGTGTATAATAGGTTGATATGATAGTTTGAGTGTGATCTAAATTTTTTATATGTAGTTTGAGGTGGAAATCATCACTTTTCCCTTTTCTTTTTAACATTAAACACATGTGCATTACATGTACCTTAACTTAGTAGTTATTTTATAAATAGAAAATACATAAAGACTCCCCTGATCTTGTCCGACTTTTTTAAAAAGACACTTAAACTATACTTTCAACCTATTACCCTACAAATCTTATTTAAATCGTGGCAAATATACTATTTTGATCTTCTGCATGTATACATGCACAACAGGCGCGTGAAAGACTTAAAATTGACCAATTAAAAGCTGCCACATATAAATAATTTGATATATAATTTATCTTTTTTTTTAAATCAATATTTATTTACTTTTAAAAATTATTTCATAACACCTCTCAACCCTTCACTCACAATATCCCCACCCACCAGTGTCTTCTTCAACACCTCCATTAATTTTTTTTTAAATAATCATTTAACTATTTTTATTAAGAATCATAAAAATCCATTAAAACTCCATTAATGTAGTTTTATGATTCAAGTAGAATGGACCATTGTCTTCTTCAACACCTCTATTAAAGATTTTTTTTTTTTTGAAATAATCATTGAACTATTTTTAGTAAGAATCATAAAACTCCATTAAAGCTCCATTAATGGAGTTTTATAATTCAAGTAGAATGGTGTTGAAGAAGACAATGGAGCTTTAATGGTGTTTCAAAAATGGAGCTTTGAAACACCATTAAAGCTCCTTTATCTTCTTTACCACCATTCTAATTGAATCATAAAACTCCATTAATAAAGCTTTAATGGAGTTTTATAATTCTTAATAAAAATAGTTTAATAATTAAAAAAAAAGCTTTAATGAAGGTGTTGCAAAAAACAATGTTGTTTTGTGTGGTTGGGTGGGGTGTTACGGGGAGAGTGGGGGAGGGGGAGATGTTGGATGGGGGCGGGGGAGATGTGGGATGGGGTTGAAGGTGAGAGGAGAGGGGTAGGGTAGTGTGATAAATAAAATAAAAAGAAAATTTTTATTAAAAGATATAAATAAAATATGAAATTAAATATATTTATATGTGACAGTATATGATTGATGTGTGCATTCACTTTTTTTATTGTAATTAAAATTATATGAAAAATGATATATTTATAATGAATTATGAAAAAATTGTGGGGTAATAGATTGAAAGTAAAATTTAAATTTGTTTATGAAAAACTTGTACAAAATCAGGTTGTTTATGTATTTTCTCTTTTATAAAAATAGGCTCGAAATATGAGTTTGATACCCGATTTCAGAAGCAAACCTCGAAACACGAAACCACAAACCTCTTTATCGCCTTCTTCCTTCCTTTCAAAATTCCTTAACCCCCATCACCAAACAACTACATCTGGTAATTTTTCCAATTCATTATTTTCTATTCAATCCCAAGTTTTGTGTCTGTCTCTGTGTATATTGATTTTTGATTTTTGGGGTATTTATAGATGACAACCCTAGGTATAGAGAAAATTGAAATTCGAATATTCAGATTTTCGTATAGAGTTTGATTGGATTATGAAGTTGTGTAGCTAGCTAGTAAGCTCTCGCTTTTAAACCCTATATTTTGTTTCTCCTAATTAATTTTTTTTTTAAAATTCGGTTTTCTATTTGGGTGTCTTTATCGCTTTAATTCTGTATGTTTTGCTATAAAATTGCATGTTTTTTGGTATTTCCGGTTCTCTTACTTATTAATTTTTCATTTTTAACACTCCCAATAATGCTTAAGTTCTCATTCCTGTCTGGAAGGATTTCTCCTTTGGTGAATAAGTTCATTTATGTTCCAGTACTGGAATTGGAGCTGAATCCAGCTAGTTTGGGGTTGAGGCTTAGTTGGTTTGATTTTACTCATACCGTCCCATATTGTTTGTCATATTTTCCTTTTGGACTTAAGAAATTAGAAAAAAGTAAGTATGTTATTACTACTCCAATAAATTGCACTTTATTTAAGAACAAGACTAAGCTAATCTTATTTCAAGAACATTTAACACTAAGGGGTTGTTTGGTGTGATGCATATTAGGCATAATAATGCATATCCTGTGGTGGTTTGGAGGTATTAGTTAGTCCTGGGATTATTTATCTCACCATTTATACCATAGTGATGGGATAAGTTATTCCATATTCATGGGGGGATAACTTGTTCCCAACCTAATGACCCCTAAGAGTAAAATGAAACAAGATAATTGATTTTATCTTTTGTGAAATGACAGGTCAATTGAGATAAGTATTTTTGGTAATCTTGACAACTAATATGGGACAGAGGGAGTATATTTGACTAGTTTTCTCCATATTTTCTTCTAGGATTTTGGCCTTCCACAATATTAAGAGATTTTTTAGAAGCACTCCAGCTACATATTGTTTCGTATAAGCGTATAAAGAGTAGAATAGAGGATAAAATTGTGAGAAAAGTTTTAAAAAAATAAAGAAAAAGAGTTAAAGTGGGTCTGGCAAAACTTTTTAATGTTATCTAAAAAAATAAATTAAAACATTCTATCTAAAGCAGGATAAACATCTTAGGGTGAATAAGGATCTTTAAAATGGTTGCTATGAGCATCTCGTGAGTTTGAAACTTTTTATGGAGTTCCTCCTGAATTTTCTTTTGACTGGTGTCATGTTTACCGATTTGCAGCTCATCCATTGTTGATATGTTATACGAATTATCCTGGAATCATGGTGAAATTTGAAGGCAAAGTTGCTTATTCTTCGCTTGCTAATTTGGAAAAGGACAATGCAAAATTTCATTTTGTTGAAGACGAAGTTGATGAGGATTTATGGGGCAGACTCCCAGAAGATCCCCATTCAACTGGTAAAAATTATCCATGTGGGTACCCAATGATCGAATCTGATAATGTATTGGATAGGGGCTATGAGTCTGGTCATGACCCATATAACTTTGTGCCACAAAGTGGTCCTCCTGAGGTCAATTTACGAAATGTCTTGAGTGGGCTAGTTGCCATTGTTACAGGTCAGAATAAAGGTCAGGTTTCAAATACAGTTCCACAATTACCTAGCTGTAATGTTTCGTTTCTTGGATCTGGTACAAATGGAGATACGTTCTTGCATTCATCTGTTTACACACCAAGTGCTCCACCATTAGTTGAGCCAAGCGCATTTAACTACAGTGCTTACAAGGATGTATTGGAATCTGAGCCTCCAGAGTGGCTTCCAGACAGTTCAACAACTGTTTGTATGCAATGCGCTGCGCCTTTTACAGTATTCACTTGTGGAAGACATCATTGTCGGTTTTGTGGAGGGGTTTTTTGTAGGACATGCACAAAAGGGAGGTGCCTGTTGCCCGTGAAGTTTCGGGAGAAGAACCCACAGAGAGTGTGTGATACCTGCTATGATAGGCTTGACCCAGTGCAAGGTGTGCTCATCAACACCATCAGCAACGCTGTACAGGTTGCAAAGCATGATGTTATGGACTGGACTTGTACAAGAGGTTGGTTGAACCTTCCAGTGGGTTTATCCATGGAGTATGAGATATACAAGTCATCAAACACATTGAGGATGTATGCACAGGTCAATTCTTTTTACTACTAAGGAATTTTTTGTAATTTTGTTGGTATTAACCTCAAGAACCAACATTGTGCCTTTTGTTGCTATGTACAGAAGTACTCCAAAATTCTACTGTCCTATAGCTATGTTGAATTGTGCCTTTTGTTATTATTGAGGAGAATATTTTGAGTTCTTTGTATTTTGCATGGCTTATCTATATATCAGCTTTTATCTTGGACCTATCCTCTTATTTTTTTTATTTTTTATTTTTATAATTTCCCCCCTAATTTATTTTTTGAGGAAACTCATAAAAGAGTTTCTTCAATGAAGGACAAAAGAGAAACTTTGTGTGTGCTTTATTCCTTTTTTTTTTTTTTGAAAAAAGAAAATAAATTTAATCCTAAGGGTGGAAGGAGAATCACATCCAATGCCATACGAGACCTTCACCTAGTTGCTTCTGGAATTAGTCTCGCCCTTTTATTTCCTTAAAACCATTATGAAAATGAGCTATCTCAAATTTATTATTCTAGTTTGGACTATATAGATTTAGGGTTGTGTTGAATCAATTTTGTGGATGTTTTTCTTTTATGAACTTTGTGCCTTTTATGGTACATTAGTTTTTGATTGTTCAGTATTCGGAGATTTAGTGCAACATATCTTCCATTTAGTGCATGACCTACTCCATATTTACATCAAAAAGAAAGAAGACAAACTTTTTGCTCCTTAGAAAGGGTGATAAAGTGTTATGTAAAGATTGTATGGTCATACCTAGCGAGTGTCTTTCGGTCCAACATAAGCTTTTGGTGATGAACTTGGAAATCAGAATGTTAGGATAATAGACGAAATATCTGTCTATCTATCTAGACGGATTTTCTGGACAGATTTCAGTGGACAGATTTCGGTTATAAATGTGTAATCTTTGTAAATATTTGTGTAAATAGCCTTCAATACTTCGATATAGGAGATATTATCTTAGAGATGTAGCAACTAGGAATGACAGATATTAGGGGATACATGGCAAATATAGAGGATTCGTGGCAGATCTTTAGGGATGTACAAGGAGAAGTCTTTCTATTTAATGACAGAACTTTCAACTTGAGAGATCATTCAACAAAATTGACCTGTATCAAAGCCTTCTTTTCAGCTTTGATTCCTAGTGTCTTTCATCAGTGGTTCCTTGCAATTTTTTTTTTGGAAAGTCTTGATTCTGCTTACTACTTATTGTTAACAGTCAGTCCTAAGCATCTTAGGAATTTAGTCTTGGTCATTTTGGTATCATTGTGTTTCTGTCTGTCTTAGCTAAGTCAAGAACATGGCGTCACATCAGTTTGAGTCCTTCCATTTTCGTTTCAACTATGTCACCAAAAAAAAATTATGGGTTCATATAGATGGAATTGATCCTGCTCCTATCGATCCTACAAAGCTCGGTAAATGGAAGATTAAAGATGCTCGGATGATGACATGGATTTTAGGGTTAATTGACCCCTTTATTGTTCATAATCTCAGGCCATACAAGACAACAAATGTCATGTGGGATTACTTACAAAAGGTTTACAACCAAGACCATAGCACAAGACACTTTCGGCTAGAGCATGAAATTGCTAATTACTCTCAAGGAGGTCTCTCCATTCAAGATTATTTTTCAGGATTTCAGAACTTATGGGCTGAATTTACTGATATTATTTATGCTAAACTACCTGCCGAATCTGTCTCTGTAATTTAAGTAGTTCATGAGCAAAGCAAGAGAAACCAATTTTTGATGAAATTGCAATTTGAATTTGAGAGTGTTCACTCTAACTTGATAATCGAGACTTGTTTCCCCTTTTAGATATCTGTTTTAGAGAATTACTTCGTGAAGAGCAGCGTCCTTTCACACAAAACGCTTTCAAGCAAGAAAACATTTAGACTGTTGCTGTTGCTGCTCAAGGAAAAGGAAAGGGTAGGGATATGAGCAGAATTCAATGCTACAGTTGCAAGCATATGGCCATATTGAGAGCAATTGTGGTAAGAAGTTTTGTAATTATTGTAAACAACACAAGCATATAATCAAGGATTGTCCCACACGTCCTCAAAATCATAGGATCAAAGCCTTCCAAGCGGACATAAATGGTTCACTTCTGATAACTCATATTTAACAGGAACTAACAACCAATTTGCTACTCCGGCAGCTGGTCAAGTTCTTACTCCCGAAATGGTACAACAAATGGTTGTGTCAGCCTTGGGGCTACAAGTAACAATATTACATCAAATTTTTGGCTTGTTGATTGTGGCACTTCCAATCATATGACCAACTCAACTAGTGAGCTAAAAAAATGTTCGTAAGTATCACGGTCTTTCACAAATTTAGGTTGCCAATGGTAGTAATTTACCCATTACCAAAGTTGGGGATATTATCAAACTTTCAAGAATGTTTTTGTATCACCCAAGCGCTCTACTAGTCTATTTCAGTTGGTCAATTAGTAGATGACAATTGTGATGTGAAATTTTCTCGTAACGGCTGCCTTATGCAGGATTAGGTGTCGGGGACGATAATCGCGAAGGGGTCTAAAGTTGGAAGATTGTTTCCTATACACTTTTTCATTCCTCCTGTTCTATCTTTTACTTGTACTCCTACAACTAGGCAGATAAAGGTTTGGCATAGGATATCATAATTGTATTATGTTGTCTCATTTATCAAATTCTGGTCTATTAGGAAATAAAAAACAATTTTCAGTTTCTTCCTTTGATTGTTCTACTTGTAAATTAGGCAAAAGTAAAACTTTCTTTTCCTAATTTTGATAGTCGTGCTACGAAGTGTTATGATGTAATTCATAGTGATGTTTGGGGCATTTCACCAATTGTTTCACATGCTCATTTCAAGTACTTTGTGACATTCATAGATGATTATAGTCGGTTTACATGGGTATATTTTCTTCGATCCAAATCTGAAGTGTTTTCCATGTTCAAGAATTCTTTGGCTTACAGTGAGAATCAATTTTCCACATGTATCAAAATATTAAGATCTGGTGGTTCTGGTGGGGAATGTCTCATGAATGCAATAATTTCTTACTTGAGAAAGGAATCATCTCACAATGCTCTTGCCCATATACACCACAACAAAATGGGGTTGTTGAGCATAAAAATCGTCGTCTTTTAGATGTCACTCGGACTTTATTGATTAAGTCATCTGGACAATCTAAATAGTGGGTGGAAGCTTTGTCTACTGTTGTTTATTTGATTAATAGACTTTCATCTAAAGTGTTAAATCTTGAATCTCCATATTATGGTTTTTATCACAAGTATCCTACCTACTATATACATTTGGTTGTGTTTGTTTGTCACTTACCCCTTTCTCAACGCAATAAACTTTCTATTCAGTCTACTAAATGTGCTTTTATAGGTCATAGCACTTCGCAGAAAGGTTTATTTGGTATAATCCAAGTTCTAACAAATTTCTTATTTGTAGAAATGTTGTGTTCTTTGAAAACCAGTCTTCTTTCTTACCCATGTTGAGTCATCTTCTGTTTTTCCTCTTCTTCCTACATTTGAGGATTTGTCATTTTCTTCTAAGCGGTTCAAACCTGGATTTGTATATGAACGGCGTCGGCCAACTTTGCCCATTTCAAAACAGATCCGCCTAAAACTGCTCCACAACTAGAATCGGAGTTTTCCTCAAGGTCTGCTCCTCTTGACCCTCCTCGGTGATCTACTAAAGTGTCTCATACTCCTAAATGGTATGGTTTTTCTTATACTTTATCCTCCATCTCTATTCCAACAGGTTACTCACAAGCCTCCAACCTTGAATGTTGGCAGAAAGCAATGAAAGAGGAACTTTTGGCTCTCAAAGAAAATAACACATGGGACATTGTTCCTTGTACTTTGAATGTCTATCCAATTGGATGTAAATGGGTTTATTCAATTAAACTTCATTTTAATGGAACCCTTGATCGATACAAGGTTCGACTAGTGGTTCTTGGAAACAAACAGGAGTATGGTGTGGACTATGAGGAGAATTTTTCATCGGTTGCAAAAATGACTACGATGCGCACTATTATTACCATTGCTACGTCACAAAATTGGCCTCTTCATCAAAAGGACGTCAAAAATGCTTTTCTCCGGTGATCTCAAAGAACATATTTATATGAAACCCCTACCTAGTTTGTTCTCATCACCTACATCAGATGTATGCAAGTTGAAGCGATCATTTTATGGATTAAAACAAGCTCCTGGAGCTTGGTTTGACAAGTTTCGGTCTACTTTGCTTCAATTCTCTTTTGAGCAGAGCAAATATGTCTCATCTTTGTTTCTTCAACAAACATGTGCAGTTTGTGTTCTTTTGGTGTATGTAGATAATATTATTATCACAGGAATTGACTCTTCACTAATCACTAGCCTCCGACAGCGACTAAAGGATTCTTTTCATATGAAAGATCTTGGTACTCTTATGTACATTTTAGGGTTGGAAGTTCATTATGATTCTTTGGGCGTGTTCTTGAACCAACAAAAATACTCAAGATTTGATTACTTTGGCTGGTCTTCAAGAATCTTCCTTCGTAAATACTCTATTGGAATTGAATGTAAATTATCATTGTGCTGAAGGAGATCTTCTTGATCCTACTTTGCCTCGGCAATTAGTTAGGAACCTAAATTATCTTACTGTTACTCCACCTGATCTCTCTTTTGCAGTTTAACAAGTGAGTCAATTTAAGCACGCTCCCAATCATCTACATTTGGTGGTTGTCCGTCGGATCATTCGATGTCTCTTAGGAACATCTACTCGTGGATTATTCTTTCCTAGTAGTTCTCCAATTCAGCTTAATGCATTTAGTGATTCTGAGTGGGCTAGATGTCCTGACACCCGTCGCTCCATCACGAGTTGGTGCATGTTTCTTGGAGATTCCTTGATATCTTGGAAGAGCAAGAAACAAGACCGTGTTTTAAAATCTTCTGCTGAATCAGAATATCGATTGGTTGGCTTTGTGATTTACTTGCAGAAATTAGATTTCCTCAATCTAATCCCATGTATCAGTGATCTTCAAATTGACGCTGTGTTTACAAAATCCATGGCACGGTAACACCATTAGTTTCTAGTGGCAAATTGATGCTTCTTGATTCACCGACATCAATTTGAGTGGGAATGTTAGGATAATAGACAGAATGTCTGTCTAGATAGCTGGACAGATTTCAATAAACAAATTTTGGTTATAAATGTGTAATCTTTGTAAATATTTGTGTAAATAAATTTCAATATTTAGATATAGGAGATATTATTAGAGATGTAACAACTAGGAATGACAGATATTAGGGGATTCATGGCAGATCTTTTGGGATGTACAAGGAGAAGTCTTTCTATTTAATGACTGAAATCTCAACTTGAGAGATCATTTAGCAAAATTGACAAGGATGGGCAAAAAGAAGGGGTGGGGAGGAGCGGCTCAGGATTAGGTGGGGGAGCTTAACTATGTCCGTACTTTGGAGATAGGGGAGAAGTTGACGTCTAGGGGGGCTTGGGAGAGTAGAGGGGATGTGGATTGCATGTGGAAAATGATTGCCAGTTGCATCAAGGAGACAACCAGAGAGATGTTGCGTGTCTCGAGACGTCGATCTGGCAAGCACCAGGGGGACTACTCGTGGAACTAGGAAGATGGAGATTAAAAAGGTGGCTTATGCAAAGTTGGTTGAGAGAAAGGATGACGAGGAGAAAAGGACGAATAAGGAGGAGTACAAGTTAGCTAGGAAAAAGGCTAAGACGACAACTTTTGAGAGCTTGTATGCGGCTTTAGAGGAGAAAGACGGGGATAAGAGGTTGTATAGGATTGCCAAGGCTAAGGAGCGGAGGGCCCACGATCTTGACTAAGTGAAGTGCATGACGAAGTATTGGTAGAGGACGCCCTCACTAGGAGGTGGCAGTCTTATTTCCATAGACTTTTGAATAACGAGGGGGACAACGGTTTCGTGTTGGGGGACTTTTAGCACTCAAAGAGATGTTGAGATTATGGTTATTGTAGGCGTATTAAGGTTGAGGAGGTCAAAGGGGATATTCATAGGATGCGTAGGGGTAGGGCGATTGGGCCATACGAGATCCCGGTGGATTTGTTGAAGAGCATTGACGGCGCAGGTTTGGAGTGGTTGACAAGGTTTAATATTATTTTTAGGACGACAATGATGCTCGAATCTTGGAGATGAAGTACAATGATTCCATTATATAAGAACAAGGAGGACATACAGAGTTGCAACAACTATTGGGGGTATTAAGTTGTTGAGTCATACTATGAAGGTTTGGGAAAGGTTGGTAGAGTTGAGGTTGAGGAGGATCGTGACAATTTATGAGAACCAGTTCGGTTTCATGCCAGGTCGCTCGACAATCGAGGCCATTCACCTCGCGAGGAGACTAATGGAGCAGTATAGGAAGAAGAAGGATTTACATATGATGTTCATCGATCTTGAGAAGACGTATGACAAAGGTACGCTCTATGTAGGTGCTTGAGGCTAGAGGTGTGCCCGTTGCATATACTAGGTCGATTCAGGACGTGTGACGGAGCGAAGATGCGTGTGAGGACAATAGGAGGAGATTCGGAGCACTTTCTTGTTTTGAAAGGGTTGCACTAGGGCTCGACTCTTAATTCATTTTTATTTGCCTTGAGAATGGATTTTTTGACGTGATGCATTCAAAAGGAGGTGCCTTGGTTTATATATGTTATTTGTTGATGATGTAGTGCTAATTGATGAGATAGTGGAGGAGTTGATGATAAGTTGAAGGTTTGGAGACAAACCCTTAGTCTAAAGGGTTTAGGTTAAGCAGGACCAAGATAGAGTATTTGGAATGTAAGTTCAATGATTTGACGCATGAGGTGGACATGGTAGTGAAGCTGGATTCTCAAGCCCTTTCAGAAGAGAGATAGTTTTAAGTATCTTAGCTATGATTCAGGGGAATAGGGAGATTGTCGAGGATGTCACGCACCGTATTATTGTAGGGTGGCTGAAATGGAGGCTTGCTTCAGGAGTCTTATGTGATAAGAAGGTCTCTCCCAAGCTTAAAGGTAAGTTCTACAGAGTAGCAGTCCGACCGGCTATGTTGTATGGAGCGGAGTGTTGGCCGGTTAAGAACTCCCACATCTAAAAGTTGAAGGTGACAGATGAGGATGTTGCGATGGATTTGTGAACTTACTAGGAGATGTAGGGCTAGAAATAAGATTATTTGAGGGAAGATAAGAGTGACTTCGATGAATACAAGATGCGGGAAGTGAGGTTGAGATGGTTCGTTCATGTGGTGAGGAGGTGCCCGAATGCACTAGTACGGAGGTGTGAGAGGTTGGGTATAGATGGTTTCAAGCGGGTAGAAGTAGGTCGAAGAAATATTGGAGGGAGGTGATTATGCATGACATGAAGCAGTTGCAGCTTACGGAGGACATGCCCAGTTTGGAGGACACGGATTAGGGTAGAGGGTGTGGGTTGGAGTGCTTCCTTATCGATAGGGAGGAGTGCTTTGCATGTAGTAGTGTCTATAGTCATAGTGTTATGCATGTGTCTTGTAGTTTCTTGTTTGTGGTGGTTTGGTGGTGTTGGTGATTTCGATTAGATAGTTTGTGTATTAATCGATGGGTGTCTTGTATCTTGTATCATTCTGTAGTGTGTTTTTATGTTTGTTATATTGGTGTTTGTCCTGAATCGGGGGTTTATCATTGGAAACAAGCTCTCTACCTCTTCTGAGGTAGTGGTATGGACTGCGTACACTTTGCCTCCCCAGACTCCACTTTGTGGGAATACACATTGGGTATGTTGTTGTTGGGTCCTCCTAATTCTCTTCCATGCTTGTAAACCCATTTCTTTAGTTAAGCAACACATACAACTTCTCTATTACCCTTCATAAATCAAGATTTTGCAAAGAAACAAATAGGTTAGGAGGGTATAACCACAACATACCTAGTGTAGTCCCACAAGTGGGGTCTGAGAAGGGTGGTGTATACGCAGACCTTACGTCCTTACCATACCTTGTGGAGGTACACAAGTTGTTTCTCGTAGACCATCGACTCAAATAAAGTATCTCAAAGCAGGTGTTCCATGTCCTGTCTAATCATCACCCCTTTCTGATAATTCTTTGGCCTATCTCTACCTATCCCCCCGACCAACCATAGCAATCGCTCACACCTCTTCACCTCTTCACTGGGCATCTCCTCTTCACATGCCCGACCATCTCAACCTTGCTTTCTTCATCTTGTCCATCACAGAGGTCCTCACCTTGTCAGGTATATCTTTGTTCCTAGTCACTCTCCTAAAATGGTAACCATCCATCTTAGCATCCTCATTTCTACTACTTTCATCTGAACGTATGAATTCTTGATCAGCCAACACCCTGCACCATACAAGATAGTTGGTAGCCTTGATGGCACGTTCTTATTAGGCAAGACACTGGATGTGAGCCTCCATTTCATATGCGCTGCTCCAAATATGATGTATAACATCACCGTCAATCTCCCATTTCCTTTGATTATTTACCCAAGATGCTTGAAACTTCCTCTCTTGGAGGTGGCTTGTGTATCAATTCTCACTTCCACATTTGCCTCGTGAGTTATGTCACTGAACTTGTACTCTGTATTAGTCCTATTCAACCTAAACCCTTTGGACTCCGGTGTCAATCGCCAAACATCCAGCTTACCGTCAACTCCGCCTCGTGTCTCATCAATCAATACTATGTCATGTGCAAATAGCACACACCACAGAGCGTCAAATCATCCATTACCAAGACAAATAAAAATGGGCTAAAATAGGTTAGGGAGGGTAATCATAAAAAATAAGAGAACAAGGTGCAAGTTAAAATTGAGTTATAGATTAAAGGTGCAAAATGCAGAGAACTCGAATACTGACTATCTTTTTTAGCTTCATTGTAAATTTTTTCTCTCTTCACTCTCACACACAGAGCTCAATATGACATTCCATTGTCCCTCTTCCTTTAAGGTTGGAACAAGAATTGTAGTGCTAGGAGATGCTTACAAAATCAGAATCTTCAAATTCTTCTGTGATTGCTTTGCTGTCCCCATTGTGCAACTTTTATCTTGTAATGCTGCTTAAATCTTGTAATGCACAGGTTGCTCGGTTGAATCCTGAGAGGTCCATACCCGGTGCAGTTTTAAAAGGAGCTAAAGGTCTGGCAATCTTAACCGTTGCCAAAGCTGGGATACTTCTTACTTATAAACTTGGCTCCGGCCTGGTGGTCGCACGAAGGTCCGATGGCTCATGGTCTGCACCATCTGCTATACTATCAGCCGGTTTGGGATGGGGTGCACAGGTATACTCTAAATTAATGTTCTTTGCTAATGACACTCTCCTTCAGTTTTTAGAACGTGGTCTGTTCAGATAACATTTTAACAATTATGCTAAGAATTCAGGCGAATTGTGTGATTACATTTTGTCCTTAATCAGAATATCGGATTCATTTTCTATTTTTGTCAAAGCTTGGGTCTGAAGGTCTTTTATGTTGTAGCCATGGGCATATCATTAGCGTTTTGCTTTATCTTAATTGACAAACACTGTTTTGTTCTTCCTAAATTAACAATTTGATCCATTTCGGTCGACTAAAACTAATGAAACTTATTCTCCTAATTAGTTGAATAATTGAGCACATGTGTTGGATTGTCTTTTTGTGCTTCTTTTCTTAAATTTGTCTTCATCCTTAATCTAAAAGGTTGATTTTGTCTTTTAACAGATTGGAGGTGAGTTGACGGACTTCATTATTGTGCTACATGATTCTAAGGCCGTGAAGACATTTTGCAGCCGCATGCATTTTTCTCTTGGCGCTGGTTGTAGTGCTGCAGCTGGTCCAGTTGGGAGAGTTGTGGAGGCAGATCTTCGAGCTGGAGAGAAAGGTTCTGGCATATGCTATACTTACAGTTGTTGTAAAGGTAACGTGGTTTTTGCTTTCTTTGATGGCTGTCTTGCAAGACTGGATGTTATCAGCAGCAGTGTAATTGCTTCTTAATGGGAAATTAACTTAAATAGCTGCCCGCCCAAAACAAATAGCCAAAAAATGTATAATATATGTATGTTATTGGCCAAGCGGTCAAATGTGTTACTTCACCCTGCTTAAATCACTTGGGCTTTGATTTGCATTTCACTTGGGCTTTGATTTGTATGATTCAGGTGCATTTGTGGGAGTCTCACTTGAGGGGAATGCCGTGACAACACGGATGGATACTAATCTCCAGTTTTATGGGGATCCTTACATCACTACAGCTGACATTCTTATTGGAGCGGTTGAAAGACCCAAGGCTGGAGAACCCTTGTATGCAGCCCTCAAAAACCTATACGAAAGCTTTCCACTATGATTTAAGAGAGCCCTCATTGATTAAGATGGGATGTTTTAGCTCTAGCATAGTCTCTTGTTTCATACAAGGAGAATACAATATTTGTTTTAATATTTGAATTTGCTTATGAAACAGGATAATGCTTTCTCCTTGACCAAAAACATTTACACATACATAAATAGGTTTGTGATATACAGTTGTAACTGGATTATTTGGGGTTCATTTTCATGATTGATATTTATCAGATAATACTGTTAGGGGTCCTTTGGTAGAGTTTGGTAGAGTGTATAAGAATAATGTTGAATATAGGGGTCGTTTGGTAGTGTATTGACAAAAATAATGCATGTATTAATTAGTGTGTATTATGAATACCTTATTTGGTACAATTTTTAGTCAATGTATAACTTACACTCTATTGTGTATTAAGGTGTGTATTACTAATAATTCATTTTTTATGTATTAGTAATTCAAAGTCTTTAATACATGCATTAATTTATTAAATGATCTTAATACCTCTCAATTTTCTTCTCAAAATATTTCACCATTCTTTTTCCCGCCATTTTAATTTGCAATAGTGAATCTTTTCAAAACATTTCATAATTTTTTTTTCATCATTTTAATCTACAACAATGAATAATTGATTTAAATAATTGTAACATATTTTTGCTTTGCTTTGGGGGTCTTTACAAAGATTAAAAAAAAATTGAGACTTTCTTAATTTTACGTCTTATATTTTATTTTTGTTTCGACTATGTTAATCTGTTGGCATAATATTTCATGCGTAAAGACGAAGGTCTTGCAATTAATCCGAAATCTTTATCTACTAGTTCAACAATACTAATTTTATTTGAGATGACAAAAATTTTGTTGCAAAAAAGTGTACAAAATCAAAGAAGAGTATTTTTGTAAACAAACATTTCTTTTATAGAAATTATGTAAGATGTATTATTTCTTATACGTCAAATCAAACAATACATAAGAAATAATACATGCATAACTAATACAAACATAATACAAGCATTACTAATGCAATCATTACTAATATACTATATTTTGCTTTGATCTTATACACTCTACCAAACGACCCCATAGTATATTAGTAATGTTTGTATTAGTAATGCAGGTATCAGTAATGCTAGTATTAGTTATGCAATCATTATTTCGTACACAATGTTTGGTTTCATGTACTAAAAATATTATATATTTATTTAATTTTTATGAAAAGATGTTTATTTATCAAAATACTCCTTTCTATTAAAATATTCTAATACTTCATCTTCTTCGAAAAAAATCCTCAAGTATAAACAATTTTCAGAACTATATCAAAAGTAAATATTGATTCAAAATTCTTCAATAAATATGATAATTCGCTCTTCCGCCGGGAGAGATAAAAGTAAGATGAACGAGGAGAATTTTGATGCTACTAGAAAAAGTTCAGGAAGTAATGTTGCAGAAGATCTTTGATGGAACAAAATAATAGAACAAAAGAACGAAGCACAACCCTTCGATAGAAAAACAACTATTTTTTGATTAATTGGGGGAAGAAGAAGAGGTGGAGAAAATCATTATTGTTTTTTCATGGTAAAGTGCAGAAAAGCGAAAGAGGGACAATGATTTGAGGGGCAATTTTATAATTCATCAAGTTAATGCATGTGTTAATCCTTTGTATTATTAATACATAGAAAATGAGTGATATTAGTTATACATACATCAATATATAATAGAATATATAATTAATACAAACATGAATTATAATATAGGATGAAAAAATAAATCAAATAATATATTAGTAATACATAGAATTAATATATTCATTATTTTTATTAATACACTCTCAAAAGACCCCTCAGGTATCTCAGCACCTTTTTGTGCTAAAATTGATTGTTTGAATCTGTAGACTTTTGGTAGACCAGGATTAAAACTTAAACGAAGTAAAAAAAAAAAATAGAAGTGGCAAATGTGGCTAAAATTGCGTGCTGCTCGAGGTAACTAACTATTGCACCACGACAGAAAATACAGCAGCTGTATATACAGCTTAGGGTAGTTGAGTTTTGCCCGAGGTGCGTGAAAAGAGGTCACAGTAATTGAGGAAGTACGTATGCTTATTAAATATTAATAGGCCTGATTTGGCTATAAAAATAATAATTTTTTAGAATTAAAGTTAATATAGTATTTGATTATGAATATAAATTAAAGTTATTTTTAAAATTTTGTGAGAAAAATAGGAGTGAAAAAAGTAAAAATAAATTTCTTATTTTTATTTTTTTAAAAATAATTTTTTCTAAAGTGAAATACTTTTTATGGTTAAACACCACTATTTTTATTAAAATAAAATATTTTTTGAAGAAAAAATAAAAAATTCTCGTTACCAAGAGATGTTATTGCACTGTGGGAGATAGATTGCTCTAGAGAGAGGAGTTAATCCAGGAATTGCCAAATTAGCTAAAATTTGTTGATTGAAATTTGAAAGGTAAGTGCCATGCCATCCCACAATTGATGTTTAGATTAGACTGCCAGAATTGTTTCTTTTTTGTCATATTGGCCCACATTATTTTAGACGAATAATCACAAAACAAAACAACAAATTTAAGAACAAGATAAACTAAATGGATGAGCGACATGTACACAATAATTCAAAAAAAAAGTAGTACTTTTCTTATGATCTAGAATTAGAATTTGAATTATACAGAGCATAGAAATAAAAGAGTCGAAGATACCAGTTACATAGTAAAAAGTACAAGCAAATTGAGTAATTTTATAACTAGCATTATGTGGTTGCTACTAGCTAGTATAAAACAGTTTTTAAAGGCGGGCGTGGGGGGTGGGGTATGAGGTGGGGCAATTTACATAGCACGTAGCAAGGCATATGTTTTGAGGCATGGGGAATGAGCCTCGCGAATCTTTAATTTTTAATTTATAATATAGTAAAAACAGTATAGTAACACAAAATTATATTAAAATACGTTAATAATTTTAAAAGAAAAAAAAACATAAATATCCTTCCAAATTTATCACCACAACTTACTTTAACACTTTAACTTTACACACGTTTAAATACCTCTTAAACAACTTTTACGTGAATCATATTACCCCCTTAATGGCTGACGTAACAAAAAAAAAAGTGCGTTTTTTACACCCTCCTCCCCCACCTTTCTCTTTCTCTTTTGTCAAATTTCTATCGTCATCTAAAGAAAAAACCTCCATCTTGCTTCAAAAAATCTTTATTATAGTTTTCAAATATGCAAATAGAAATACCCATTTCTTTCTAAAAAAATGTTATAAGAAAAGAAATTAGAAGTAGAATTAGAAATTAAATCAATGATTAAGGACTAAAAAGTATTAATGGAGATTAGAAGAAGAAGAAAGGAAGGGGGGGTGGTTGGAGGGGCGGCGGGGGGGGGTGGGGGTGGTGGTGGTTTTGGTTTAAAGATTTAAAAGGGGTGGGCCTTTTGAAGAAGAAGGGAGGGAGGGGTTATATTTTTCTAATTGTATAAAATATATATTAGTGAAATTAATTCTTTAAATAATTTTTTACGTGGCAATGACGTGACGCGAGGTAATACACTCTCCATTGTGAAAGTGGTATTACATTTTGGGGGTGATATTTAATATATACAAAAGTTTTTTAGAGAGATAAATAATTATTTATAAAGTAAAGTGCTAAAGTAAATGCGACAAGTTTAGGCGGCCTTTATGCTTTTTCTCATTTTAAAAACTTAAAACATGATCTAAAGAACTCATAAAAAATAAAAGTTTTAACTGTTATAAATGTATTTACATTATAGTGAATGTCTACCAAGATCTATCAAAATCTACTTTGATATCTATTAGAATTTGATTCATCTGTCTTTTACTCAGACTAGGAGTAAATTTTTCCTATAAATAGAAGGGTTCCTTCATTGTAAATTATACATCAAGATTCTCAAGAGAAATAAGAATTACTCTCTCTATTTTCTCTATTCTTCTTATTTATTCTTTCTTATTTTATAACACGTTATCAGCACGAGACTCTACCAAATAGGTGAGATTATAAATCTAAAGAATTTCAAGGTTTGTATGAAAACTTCTTTAAAGATTCAAAATATAAAAGTTTTCGAAAAACATATTGATAATTCTTATATTGTATAAACTTATAGCTTGAAAATTATTGAAACTCTTGGAGGGTTTTCAAAGCAATGAATTATTTGCTAAAATGAGAAATATACTGAATTAGATTGGTTATGAAGTATCATATCTTAGTGCAAGTGGTGCACTCACGTATCTTGCAAATACTACAAGGCCTAATATAGCCTTTTCAGTCAATTTGTTAGCAAGGTATATTTCTGCTCCTACTATGAGACATCAAAATGGGATAAAACCCATGAGCTTGTTTTATTCTAAAGATTGCAGTCCCGATCTTATTGGTCATGCTGATGTTGGGTACTTATCTGAACTGCATAAAGCTCGGTCTTAAATAGGCTATTGTTCATATGTGGTGCTACTGCTATATCTTGGAGATATACAAAGCAGTCTATCGTAACCATTTCATCGAATCATGCTGAGATAATAGCTATTCATGAAGCAAGCTGAGAATTTGTATGGTTGAGGTCCATGATACATCTCATTCGAGAAAAATGTGGTGTGAAATATGAAAATCTACCCACCATTTTATACAGAGATAATTTAGCATACATAACACATCTTAAGGGAGGATTCATAAATGGAGATAGTACGAAACACATTTTGCCAAAGCTTTTATACATACATAAGCTAGAAAATAATGATGATATTAATGTGCAACAAATTCGTTCAACTGACAATGTGACTGATTTATTCACCAAATATTCTGCAATTGCAGCTTTCAAGAAGATGCTGCACAAGATCGAGATGCAAAGACTCAAGGATGTTCTCATTAGGGGGAGTTAATACGCGTTGTACTCTTTTTTTCTTATGAGATTTTGTCCCACTGGTTTTCCTTGTAAGGTTTTTAATGAGACAACCTATATGCGTATGGTTAGAGATATGTACTCTTTTTCCTTCACTAGATTTTTTTTCCATTGGGTTTTTTCTAGTAAGGTTTTAACGAGGCACATTATCTACCAATTAGGCATTCAAGGAGGAGTGTTATAAATGTATTTACATTATAGTGAATGTCTATCAAGATCTACTTTAATATCTATTAGGATTTGAATCATCTGTTTTTTACTTAGACTAGGAGTAAATTTTCCTTATAAATAGAAGGGTTCTTTCATTGTAAATTATACATCAAGATCCTCAAGAAAAATAAGAATTACTCTCTCTATTTTCTCTACTCTTCTTATTTATTCTTTCTTATTTTATAACATTAACATCTTTTTACAAGTAGAAATAATGTAATAATATAAAAAATATTAAGAGATGCAAATCAACTTAAAAATTTAACATTCAAATAATAAAAGACTTATAATTTCTTAAAATATATGACTATCATACTATAAAATTTATCTTCTTAAAAGAAATAATCAATAAATTGTTAATATTATAATTAAAGTATCACTCTTTCACTAACAAAACATGAAATACTTTGAGATAACAAAATAATAAATATGATAATTTTGAGATATAGGGGAAAACCATAAAGACAATGACAAGTAAAGTTGTGAAATTATTATATGTATTTAAACTGAAATATTAAGTGATATTCACCTTCTTGACATTCTCAAATAGTAAATAAGCTAGTTATTCTCAATTTTCTAATTTCTATAGATGAAAAACTACTAAATATCATTCATTTAGTAAAGAATTATGAGGATCAATATTGTTGACTGAGGAATTTGGCACACGTGTAAGAACTATTAGGCGAGCCCCAAGCGTTGGGAGTTAGGCGTGTTTAGGGCGTATAGTCTGGCACTTAGGGGTAAGTCTCACCGAACTAAGCCCCATACGTGAACCCCGAGTCGATTTGATAGTGCCCAGCCCCAGGACGATCCTAGGGCGAATACCAAAACTGTCTTTTAGAATACTGAACTATAAAGTGGACATTTCAATAAGGTAGAAGAAGTCAAACCATTTTACAGTGACAGTGTTTGTCTGAAAGTTTCATCACTTCTATAGTGAGATGTTATATATGTATGCTGACATTTGATGTTAGATCTCATTAGCTGTTAAAAATAAAAGTATGTAAAACTAGAAAGAATATCTGCATATATAATAAAGGAGAATGGTTTAGCGTGAAGTTATGCCAAGAGGTATCTTGAGTCTCTATATATAATAAAGGAGAGTGGTCTAGTATGAAGTCATGTCAAGTGACATCTTGAAAACTAACATGTTACAATAAAAAATTATGTTGTATAATATTAATTAATGCATATTTATTTCATGTATCATATCTGTATGAAGTTATGAAAAGTGACAAGTGACAAGTGACATGTTGAGAACTAACATTTTACAACAAAAATCTAGTTTATAGAGCATTAATTAATTCATATTTGTTCTCAGCATGTTAAAACAAAAATTTATTTTCGTAGAGTATTAATTAATTCATATTTATTTTATATTTTGAATATATATATATATATATATATATATATATATATATATATATATATATATATATATATACTATAAAACAGAGGATGAAGCACCACAATAACCAAGTGGCAAGCTATTGAGAGGCCATGTGGCAAATTCTAGGACAAGGTTTAATGTCATTGTAATAAAAATTTTGAATTGAAGGATATTAAATATTTGAATTTGATAATGTATTATCCTTTAAAAAAGAAAAGAAAATCATTAGCTTAAAAATAGAAACTTATGGTTGAAGAGTCCTACATTAACTCTTACTATTTCATAAATTTCTTCCTTTTATATACTATAAAATATATTTGAATACATTTAATTTAATAATAAAAATATAAATAGTAGTACGTATAATAGTGCTTACCAAAAAACCGTATGTAGTAATAGTAATAGTGTGGTGGTAATAATAATAATAATAATAATAATAATAATAATAATAATAATAATAATAATAATAATAATAATAATAATAATAATAATAATAATAATAATGCAAATGATCGAAGAATATTTATCAGAGGTCAGGGATAAATTACTGCAAACTGTTGAGCAAAATTCAGACGTATCAATGAATAGTACCGAAACAAATACTGAAGATATTACTGATGCACAACCTCCGGAAATTCTACTAGAAGAAGAAGAACTTGAAAAAGCTGAAGCATTTATCAAGAAATGGAAAGGCAAAGACAACATATGACTGGTGGATACGATATAATTGTAATAAATTCCTCTCTGTAATAGTAAAAACACTGTGCACAGGGACCCATCTATTACTGTTCAAGATTCTTTTTTTTTTAATATTTATAGGTGCCTCATTCTTGAGAAGAGGCAAGAGTGCAGAACTACTCTCCTTTATTTTTCCCAAAC